>NW_004524791.1:1511883-1513858 GCF_000260255.1 Octodon degus
CACCACCATCATCACCACCATCACCACCACCACCACAATGGTGTATTTGCTCACTTACATTCCATTTGTGCCCTTTCTCGCCCCTCTCCTTACACTCCACCAAGTTTTCCTTCCAGGTAATACCTGTGTTTCTCCCTTTCTAGTGTACAGTGGGGACTTTGCTTGTTTTCTCGCCTGGGGCCAAGCCTACCTCTGTGACTGTCACAGAACTGTTGCCTACTCACTAAGGTGCTACCTGAGCAAAACAATTTTCTCGAGGGTCCTCAGGGTGGTGGCCCCCACTACTGCCTCAGTGCAGTGCTGAGGGGAACAAAGCCCAGAGGAGCAAAGCCTGCGTTGATCAGAGTTGGATCACCACGTCCGGGTTGACACAGTCTCAGGTTTTGCTCCCTAAGTTGGGGGCTTTGCGAAGGCTTCCTGGCACTCAGACCTCTGCATGGGTGGGAAGTATCTCCTCTCTTCTAAAGAGGAGCGCAAAGATAAGGCTCTCCAGGAGAAGTGGAGCACTGCCACCTGCTTCTCTGCCAACGCAAAGCCCAAGCCCAGAGCTTGTTCTCCTGCTCACTTGAGCTGTCACTCTCCAGCGTAAGAACCATTTGCCCAAAGCAGGCAAGGATCAGCGCTGATGGACGAGGCTCTAATTGAGCCCTACTGTAGACCTGAGAGTTTCGGTCATAAAGGACTTTGATCCTGGAAATCCTGCTAATAACATGGCCCACCCCTCCCTGGGCTTCCCTAACTCCTGGACTGCCTGCTGAGGCCATGGTGTTGAAAAGAAATTAGTTCCCTGCAGTGGCTGAATGAGCGGCCTTTAAAAATAACACCAGCCCCACATGGGGTCTGGAGATAGTGGAGCCCCAGGGCTCCCCAGGTGAGGAGTCATTTGCATAGTGATGCTTGCCAGATGCTCTGGGGACAAATTCCAGTGTCCCTGAAGATGGAGGAGCTGTGACTGCCTTGGGTGGGGGGGGGTATGGCCTGGGGGAGGGGTCGCTCTTGCCAGGTCCCAGGGAACTGGTGAACTGGTGCTCTGGGACCTTTGCTGTGGGTGGAGACTCAAGCTTGCTAATGAAAACCGATAACAATTAATCACCACACAAATGCAAGACTGGGTGGCTGGGGGGAGGGGGAGGCGCAGCCAACAGGCCAACACCAGCAGGGGCTCCCCACAAATGGAACAAAGGATTCTTTCTCCGTGAGGCACAGGCCTGGACTAGAGACCTGGATAGGAAAGAAAGGGTGGCATGGAGTCTACGAATCATATCAGCTTTTCTTCCATCATTTAAATACTTAAGAAATAACCACCAAGCAAAAAGAATAACAAGAACAAAACCCCATTCTCCACCCTCACGACCAGTTAATTTATTTTTGAAGGGCTATCAACATAGAAAGGTGGAAGAACATAATCACAGAGAAGGGTCCTAGGAAAGAACACCTGCCACCCTCACTACACATTTGCACTTAGGACCAGCGGGGCCCTTAATCTGCAAGCAGACCCTGCCTCTCAGCCAGGCTGGAGCCTTGTGACCGGGTGTTAATTAGTTGATGAGTATTAAATATTTCTGGTGCCTCCTTGACTCCCAGACAGTCCCTATTTGGACAATGAATTATATGCACAAATAAAGATTGTGGAACCTCTAATGTAGACAGGACTCAAGGCTGATTTTGCTCTACGGTGCTGGTGGGATAGTCCCAGGCTCATGCGCAGGGAGGAAACAGGGACTGTGATAATAATGGTGATGACAGGCTCGATGACAGTGAGGGCGGTGATGGTAGGTGGAGATGGTGGAGATGATGGTGAGGGTGGTGGTGGTGGTGGTGGTGGTGGTGATGGTGATGATGGTGGCTGTGGTGGTGGTGGTGGCTGTGGTGGTAACGGTGGCTGTGGTGGTGACGGTGGCTGTGGTGATGATGGTGGCTGTGGTGGTGATGGTGGCTGTGGTGGTGGTGGTGGCTGTGGTGGTGGTGGTGGCTG
>NW_004524791.1:1516120-1537990 GCF_000260255.1 Octodon degus
ATGTATTTAGCACAGGGTCTACAGAGTCTCACTATGTAGATCGGATTTGTAGTGATCCTCCAGTTTTCAGCCTCCCAAGTGCTGGGATTACAGGTGTGTGTCACCACTCGCAGTCTCAGTGGCTGTCTCAGCGCACCCCATGCACCCAGAGGTGGGGCCAGCACGGCACACCGGGGATCGAACCCTGGCCCCTGCATCTGCCTAAGCAGGTGCTTTATTCCGCTGAGCTACCTGGCTGGTTCTTCTCAAATGTGACTGCTACCTTGGGTTTGGCAAAGCATTTGGGGCAGGTGTCCACTGGGCCTTCATTAAAAAGCAACCTGCAGGGCAGGTTGAGCAGGGGTGCGGGACGGTGCCCTCGGGCTCTGTGGCGTCTGTCCTGGGTGAGGTCTGCTTAAACCCCACGAGGCAGCTTCTGCGCGGACAGCAGCGCTCTCAGCCCAGAGCGCTGCACTAGGAATGTAGCTCTGCAGAGTGAGCCAGGCCAGAGGAACAAGGGCTCCTCGGCTTCCCGGTGCCTTTAGGATTCTGTGGCCTCCGTGGGCAAACAAAGCAGTGGTCCTTCCCCCGCATGTCCAGGACAGGTGCACGCCACCATGCCGTCTCAGATGCCATCTCAGCGCACCCCAGGCGTGGGGCCAGCAAGGGTCCTCTTGGCTTCAGCCCACTGTGAGGCCACCTTGCTCATCGAGTTTGGCACAAAACCTATGATTAGCTGCTGAGGCAGAGACTGCTAAACCTGCTGAGCCCCCCAGCTCGCGTCTCCTTACCAAGCCATGGGGACCCAGATGCCGCTGCTTCTCCTCATCCAGGCACGTGGAGGTGACAGCCAGCGGCTGGATTAAGGGTTTCACATTGCTCCACAGCCAGGAAGGACGAAGAGCAAGTTCCTCCCAGCGTGTTTGGTTTTGATGGAAACAGCTCTAACTTAAAGCAAGGAATTGATGGGTTATCCTGGGAAGGCTCCAGGACTTGGAAGAACTTGGGGATTGGCCTCAGAGGGTGAGTGGGACGCGGCCCGGACAGCAGGGCTCCGTCTGCAGAGGCCACTGCTGGCAGCAGCAGACACTGCCTGCCTCCAGCCTCTGGTCATCCGCCCTGGCTTCACCCGGCTGTAGCCTAGATGCTCAGGGGCATTGAGACAGGCCCTTGCCCTGGACTTGGGTCTGATGGACTCCTAGGGACACTTGGGGTTGCACGGGAGGTGACACCTTCTTGTGACACACAGGTATTAGGTGCTACCCACTCCCCTCCCCACCCAGCCCAGCTCTGTTTCATAAACTCTGTCCCAGAGCCAACACCTGGCCAGGGGGACATAGACATAGACATTGCCTGTGTAGAGCAGGTGGAAAAGCCTGCAGCCACGGGAAGAGACAGCTCTGCTACATTCTGAGTGAGAGACTCAAAGAATAAAACAGCCTAAGCCGGGTATAGTGGCCACCCTGTGCTCTCGGCACTCTAGGAGGCTGAGGTAGGAGGACCACAAGTTTGAGCCCAGCCTGGAAAACTTAGTGACATAGCAAGACCCTGTATCCAAATAAAACATAAAAAAAGGCTGGGGATACAGCTGCATGAAGGCCCAGGTTCAATTCCAAGTACCACAAAAAATAGTTTAAAAAATAGAAGATGGGTGTTCATTGGTCATCTGAAGCTATGGCTTCCAATCTGAGGGCCATAAATGTAGGACCTGTGACTTTATCCACTAAATTAAAATCCATTAAATTTAAATTTCTTGGGGTTGTTTGTTTGGATTTTTGGAGCAATGCCTTGTTATGCAGTTCAGACTGGCTTTGGACACACTACACAAGAGGCTGACCTCAAACTCATGACGATCCTCCTTCTTCAGCCTCTAGGGTGTTGGGATAACAGATACCCAACAACATGTCTGGCCTTATTTAAGTTTCTTACTGTGAAAAATTTCAAATATATATTTAAATTGGCAAAGACTCTAATGAGCTTCCTAATCCTCCCTGTCATGGGAACTACTCCCGGCTCCTGGCATTGGCCTTCCCAAAGCCAGCCACATGGAAAGGTCTGCGGTGAAGACCTGTGGTGCTGGTCAGAAGTCAGGCTGGGAGGCCCGGTGCGCACAGCTTGCTGCTGACAACCTTGCCCCATGCACTACCTCACAAAAAAGCACGGTGAGAATTTGGACGAGGGAAGCTGCACTACCTGGTTTGGAGATGCTAAATTGTCCACATGAAAATTCAAGAAAGCCCACCCACTACTCAAGCTGGTGAGTAAATTCCACAGGCTCTGGGAGCAACGGTAAATGCAGATCTGTTGATTTCCATCCAGTCGGGCCGGGCAGGACACCCAAATTCCATTCACAATCACAGTGAAACTGAACCGTGTTGATGACTGATTCCAACAAAGTCTGGAGAAGCCGCTTTGGAGGGCACTCTAGAGCGGTGCTGAAGCGTTAGACAGCCGGCAGAGCCCGCGGGGGAGCGGAGCCCGGTGCCGCTGGCGCACGCTTTCTCCCTAGTCCATGAGCTGTCTCTAGTGGACATTCTCGCTATTAATTCACAAATCTTATTAGAATCCTAGCATATTATTTGAAATGGTACTTGACACATTCATTCTAAAACAAATGAAGATCCATAAATAGCCAAGATGTTTTGGTAGAAATAAACAATAAACTAAGGCTAATAAATATTAAAACCTTATAAACAAATTATAGTAATTAAGATAGAAAAATAGGGGCTGGGGAGATAGCTCAGTGGTCTAAGACCCTGCCTGGCAAGCACAGGGGTTTGATCTCCAGTACTGTGTGCCATGCTGGCCCTGGAACCCTGGGGATGCCACGCGTGCCCTGAAACCGGGTGTGGTGGCGCACGTCTGTAATCCCAGTAATGGGGAGGCTGAGACAGGAGGATCACTATGAGTCTGAGCTGCATAGCAAGACTCTGTACCAAATAATAAATAAATAAATAAATAGATTTTTTTTTAATTTAAAAAGATAAATAATCCAACAAAGTCTGAGAAATACACTCACATGTTTGTCCACTGGAGAACTATTTGTTGAGCATCTAGTACATCTGCATATGCCAGGACGGACTGGCCAATCTATCGCTCCACTGCTGAAGGGGGACGTGCGTGCTGATAACATGTGCATCTGCTGGTATAATGTTAATATTGTCTGGAAAAATTAATCAAGATGGGAAGGAGAGGGGAGCGTGTGCATGCTTACAGAAGGGGGCTCTCACGTGGCAGACTTTGAGAAGGGCCCTGCACAGAGCCTAGCAACGAGCCAGGCGAAGGTGAACACACAGGTGCTAGGGCCCTGGGCCAGTGGGCCTGCAAGGCAGCAGGCTCGGGGAGCCTGGGCTGGCTGCAGCAGGCTGAGCAGAAGGGCGGTGGGGAGGCGTCACAGAGGTCTAGGGGAGCTGATGGCAGCCTGGTGGACACGGTAAGTGTGGACGCTGGCCCTGCCTCACTCCCACAACAGCGTCCTCCTGCACAGGCTGTTGGCGGGGCTGCTGCCTGGGGCATGCCTGCAGTGCTGGCTCAGCGGCTGGGCAGCGGCAATGGAAGGCTCAGGCAGCTCCGGCACTCGCTGCAGAATAGCGTTTGTGCGCTGGGGTGGGGAGGACAGGACGAGCAGGTCTGGGGGCCTGGTGGGGAGACCTGGTGTGGACCCCCCAGCAGCCCTGGGCACTGACATCAGGTCCAGCCCTGCTCACATCCCAGGGGAGCAGGCCAGTGTGCTGTGGGCAGCGGGCCCTGGGCCCTGGGCCTGGGTACTTCGGCCAGGCACGTGACCTTTGGCCTCCTCTCCTTCTGCACAGTGCGGGGCTGGCGTCGCAGCCCTCCTCGGCCCCCTCCAGCCGAGGACTGGGAATCCAGGAAATCCCAATTTAGCTCTGCGGCCTTGCAGGCTGGCGGCACACAGGTCCTGGAATCCGGAAGGCGCAGGCCGTGGTGAGCACAGTCTAGACGCTGCACCGGGAGCTGCTGAGGTCGGAAGAAGTGAAAGTCCCCTTCCCAGAGAGGCCCTTGCAGGAAGTAATAACCAGGCGGGCTCTGCCAGGCTCCTGAGGGCACTCTGCAGCCAGGCACGGCCGCTTCTGCCATCGCGCTGTCCGCCCTGACCCGAAGTCGCATGCCCAGCCTAGTGTTTCCGCCCCGATAACGCTGCCGGAGCAGGCGCGGCCACGTCCCTGGACAAACAGGTGGTGTTTCCTGGGGAGCACGGCCCGGCCTGTGCCCACGGGAGCCAGGGCTGATAGAGCGCTTATCGCAGGCAGCGGCCAAGGCCCTTTGCTCTGTTTGTTTGAAGTTCAGTGTTTGGACAATTGCTGCTGTCTGGGGCCAAGTGTCACAGGGATCCCAGAGGTGGCAGTGACCCCGGGGATGGTGAGAGGGACAAGTCAGTGGGAGGCATGGCTGGGGGTCACGGACCATGCCATGTAGCAGCCCAGGTCCCCACACAAGCTGTGGGGGCATGGGCACAGGTGGATGCTACTCTGCAGACCTGTGTGGCTGGGGCCACCCTGGGTACTACTGAGGAGCCACAGTGGCAGCCCCAGACTGTGGCAAACACGTGCCACACGTCCTGAGACTGCTGGCTCCCTCACGCAGTGGTCTCCTGTCGAGGACCTTATCGCTGAGCAGCTCAGAGTCACCGTCTCCTGCACCTCTGGCACAGCCAAGTCAGGGTTTGCAGTTGTGATGGAGGCCAGCCTGGGCAGAAAGGGTCTGACTCAGGCACCTCCCTCTTGTGCACTCGGGGGTCCCCAGTCGGCCCTGCAGGGCCCAACTCCAGTGCCCCTTCAAGGGGCTGGAGACCTCCCAGGAACAAACACACCCAGGAAGAATATAAATCTGAGCCCCAAGGAGGCTGAAAATACACCCACAGGCAGACAGCAACTTCCAGTCCCCGGGACCAGCACGTCAGGAGAGCCCCACAGCCACTGGGGAGCTGGGCCTGCTGCCTCCTGCCCCAGTCCGCACTGCAGGGCGTGCTCAGGGGGACGAGGCACCAAGGCATCCGCAAGCAGCGCACATTCCAGGGGTTTCCAGGAGGGGCAACTGACGTGTGTCTAGACAGCCCGTCTCCCTTGCTGTCTGTGGCCCTGTCAGGGTGTGAATCCAAAGCATTTGGGCAGGAATTTCATCCAACCCTAACCTTCCACCTTGGCCCTGAGGCCAGCACCCTTGGGGCCCCAAGTGCACACCCCCGCCCCCAGCCTCCCTCAGTGAGGTGCAGGCTGGGCAGGGCTATTGCAGGTTGAGTAGGAGCTCTCTGCATTCCCTTAACTTGCTGACCTTGGGAGTTATCTGATTGCAGGAAAGGAAGGGGTGCCCATGGGGGCAGAGCCGTGGGCTCATTCCACTGGGCTCACAGTCCAAGGGGGTCGAGGCCGCCATCCTGTGGCTGTGTGGTGAGTACCAGCCACCCTTCCAGCACGTTTCTGACCAGAATGCAGGAGGCCGGAGTCTACCTCCGCAGTGGAATTGGGAGACACGTCAGCCCAAGCAGCAAGACACAAGATGCCGAGCTGGACGTGTGGGCAAGTCCACTCCTCTTTGTCATTCCCTCCAACACTGAGACACGGACTAGACCTAGAGGCCCCGGGGCCTGGGCAGAGTGAAGTCATGGAGCTCATTCCAGGCAGAAGCAGTGACTTAGCTGAAAAACGATTGATGAAGCGAATTGGTAAGGGTTCCACATTTCACCTAAAATATCAGACATCAAGGAAGACCGTAAAATCCCCAAAATAAAACCACTGCGGCAAAGACAGTGATTCTTGATTCCCAGAGCACCTAATGTTATCGACTGTGCGAGAGCACTAGGAGAGCCCTGAAACCCTGAGGCCGGCCGGAGAGGAAACCACCGCCTGCTTCTCCAAAGTGGACAGCGGCCTTCACCCTCCCCACGTCGCACCTGGTGGGTTCCACGGTCTGAGCAGAAGCCCAAGTGCTGGCACGGCGGGGAAGGAGCATGTCACCTCCTGTCCTCGAGGGTGGTTGGCTCTGTTTTCACTGCAGAAAGCAGCGCAAATCCACAGCCGCAGGACCAGGCAATTGCAAGCACACAGCCCTGGGAGAGAACAGGGTGGGCGGCAGCCCTTTGCACAAACTCTTGTGCTAACTTGTGGATTTCGTGATGTTTCTGACACTTGTCAGCTTTTTAAAGTGTGACATTTGTTGTGATGTCTTTTCAGAGTATTTGCTTTTATTCCTGCTTTTACATTTGATACCTTGATGTTCTTTTTCTTAAAGAAGGCTTCCCAAATTATTACAAGTATTTTGGTTTTGTTTGTTGTTTTGCTTTGCTTTGTTTTGGTGCTGGGGATGAATCCAGGGCCTTCACACTGAACAACCTTGCTGGCCCTTTGCAAAAAGCGTTTCATTTCAAGCTGAGGTCTTGCTAGATCACTAAATTGCCCAAATGGGGCTTGAACTCTCGCCCTTCCTGTCTCAGCCTCCCAGAGTGCTGGATTAAGGCATGTACTCAGACCACATCAGGCTGGGGACCCAGGCCGGAGCCCAGTGAGGATGACACTCAGGCCAGGGAGCCTGGGAAGGGGTGCCCAGTGTCCCCCACAAAACCCACAGCTCCTACCATGCTCTGACCTTCGGCCAACCTGCCCTGTAAGCAGAAGATGGGAACAGAAATGGAGCCATGTGTTTGAGCTTTCAGAGTGCGTCTGACACAGGGCAAAGGCCAGGAGAGAGGAAGAAGTCCCCTCCCCGGGAGACGGCACCGTCCCGGAAAGACACCCATTAGACACAGCTGTCTGTTTCCGTCCATGGCACCGGGTGGCCTGGTTAGTGAGTCAGCTTCTAGGAAGGACCTAGGGCACTGGGGGGACCCCGACCACCACAGACTCGATGACGGGCTGCGGGGCCCAGGAGCTCTGCTCTGTCCTCTTGGACATCTGGGGTTGAGGGACCCACTGAAATCTGCTGTCCCATGAGGTAACATTCAGATTGTCCCCCCACCTGGCCACCATGGGTCCCCAAGAGCTGAGACTGTCAGGGCAAGGCTCACCTCTAGGGCTTAGCTGTGTGAAGTGTCTGCTCCCGCTCGTGCCTGGCGGCACACGGAGGTCTTTCTGTCCCATCATTTCCCGAAATGCCCAGGAGCACAGACAGATCTGGGCTTGTGGTGAGCAGAGGCGATCCCGGCTGCTGAGGAGGCTGAGGCATGGGGGCCCTGGGCCCAGGAGCTCCAGGCCAGGGGTACAGCAGCAGCAGTCCACCTCATCACCTTTGCCAGCAGCCGGATGGGAAGGGTGGGAGTGTTGGACCGACGCCTGCCCCGGCATCGGGAGGGATGACAGGAGCAGCGCGTGCCCTCCCCAGGCCTTGTAGACTCAGCTGCTGGGGACAGGGGGACACTGGTGTGGAGGGTGACCTCTTGCTGCATGCAGGGGCACCACAAGAGGACACAGGTATCCAGCCCTCTGTACCCTGCCCTCCACCTACAGCTGGTGTCACCTACTTGGGGGCTGACAGGAACCCCCGAAGCTCGACTGTTGGAGCCTGCTCCACGATATTGGGGTAGCACCACTGCCAGATGCGCGTGGGTTTTGTTTTGGTTCAAGTTTTCAGTGATTTGGGTCCTGGGTTTGGGGCTTTCTAGGGCACCTTCTAATAAATTTTTGTTTGAGACAGGGCCAGGCACCTTGGACTCACTATATAGTTCAGAATGGCCTCAAACTCACAGAGATCCTCCTCCTCAGCCTCCGAGCACTGGGATTACAAGCAGGCACTGCCATACCTGCCCGGGTACTTCCCAGTAAGCCTGCAGCCCTCCTTTCCACTTGGGTTGTTCTCCTGTGCCTGAGAGGCGGTGCCCACACTGAAGGCCTTCTTCCCCTCCATCTCTACAGAGCTCTCAGGCAGGGGCTGCGCACGTAGCACGGGGTTGCCAACTCCGAGCCTGGGGCCAGAGGATCGATGTGGCACTGAGGCACACAGTTGGACTGGCTAAGTCCTCCAGCCGCTGCTCCCTGTGTCTTTCTAAGGCCAAGAGCCCACAGGAGAGCAACAAGCACAGCCTGCCCTGGCCCACAGCTGTTGGCAGCTGTTTCTCCTGACGTGAAAATCCCTTCCATCTGCAGAAGGCCTCGTGCAATGATGCCCTCTGCGGAGCACCCTGGCTTCTCTTTGTGACGAGGAGGGGTTGCGTGCGGACTCCGCACAGCCACAGAGAGGACAGGAGCCCGTGCCCAAGGCCAGTGGACTCCGAGTCCCGCAGAGTGGGCCCCAGCCCCCACTCAGTGACCCGAAGTTCATGGCTCTCTGTAGCAACTGGATTCTTTATCAAGGATGCCAGAGCACTGTCCACTCTGGGGACAGCATCGCCTGCCGCGGGCTCTGAGAGTCACACGTGTCCAGCACCAGAGGCTGCAGGGGGGGAATGGGCGGGAGGCAGAAGGTGTCTCCATCCACCCCACCCGAGGACAGGAGCGAGTGCACTTTGCAGCTCCGCCATCTGTTGGCAAGTTCTATGGAAAGCCAAGCCGCCTGGGAGAGTGCTTCATTCCCTGGCAGAATCCAGTCCAGAGCCTGCGGGCAGCTGCGCAGATTGGACATGATGGAGCCCTTGGCTGGTTCAAGGAACCCGCTCAGCAATCCCAGGCAAGGAGCAGCCCGCAGATGCCGCCGGCGAGCGCCGAGTGTGCAGGGAAGTCATTCCTGCTGGACCTGGCACGTGCAGTGAGTGGGCTCCAGCGGGGGCCATGGGGCCCACTGAGGCAGGAGGGGAGGGGCTGGTGGCAGCTCCCCTGTGGCACCAGCCCCCTGTGCTCCGGCTGAGTGCGGGGGCTGCCCACCTCCATGCCATGGCTGCTTCTCAGCAATCCTGCCTCTCCTGCCTGGCCCTGTGTCACCCCTCTGCGTCCCTGCTGAACTGTTCCCCTCCCGCTTGGGCTGCCATCCCCGAAACAATTGGCACCCAAGTTTCCTCTCCTGTCCTGTAAGTAAGGAGCGTGGGACACTGAGAGTGCCAAAGGGCTCGGTCATCCTCATGCCCATCTCTCCTGGTGCCCTCTGCCTCAGAAAGGACCCTGGGATGTCCCTGTTCCCCTGACCTGGGGTCACCCTCTTCCTCCTGGCAGGCTGAGCCCCCTTCACACTCTGCCCCCGCCATCACACAGACCCGAGGTTGTAGGAAGCCAGGGGGCGCTGCAGGTGGGAGTGGCCGAGCCCCTGCAGGCCTGTGGGGAGCGAGCAAGCGCTCAGCAGCTCCCTCAGCTTGCGCACTGAGGGCCATGCAGCTTTCAGCCTGTCGGTGACTGGTAGGTACATGGCGCAGCAGAGAAACAGGCCGAGGGGAGAAGGGAAGGGGCTTTCTTTTCTTTGAGGACATGGAGAGAATTTGGGGAAGAGAAGGACTTCTCTCAATTGGAACCAAGGGAGGCTGAGGCTTCTGTGGTCTTTTGTCAGGAGTGGGGCTTGGAGGGGATGTTTAGATATTCCTGAGGAGCTGATTGGGGTCTTCCCTGAGGCGGCGGGAAGGGTGGAAGGAAATGATGTCCTGGGGTGAGTTGGAGAAGAAGGGAGAGGTGGTCTTGGGGAAGATGGGCTTTTGTTTTAAGGCCATCGGCCATATTAGATGACCACCATGAAGATTTTAGCAATTCATACTAGGCCAGAACCTGTCAGTGACGTGATGGAAAGTGGGGACGAGAGGCTGAGGAAGCAGCGGCTCTCCTGGTGGCAACAGAAGCCAAGCTGCCCTCGCCACACCCTAGCAGAGCTCTCAGGCGCCGGCCCCTGCTGGAGGCACACCTGCCGCACAGCCAACTTGGAGCCATGTCTGCAAGGCCAGGGCCTTGGCCTCGGCCTCAATGGGTGGCCGGCGCTTGCCCATGTGGGGACCGGCAGCTCTAGGCTTAGGGCGGGTGCATTCTGTGACTGAAGCACCTGGCGAGCGCCTGAGTGTCATGCATGCTGATTCCACCCACATCTTGCTTCCTGGGGACAATGCAAGATGACCAAAGTCACCTCGCAACCACAGAGCCAGGGAAATTCAGAGCCAATGGTTCCCAAATTGGGCTCCGGGGAATCCTGAGTGCACTGTGGAGCCAATGGGAGGGAACTAGGTGCCACCCCAGCTGAGTTGTCTGACCTTGAGCACATGAAGGCCCTGCTGTAGCCCTAACCCTAACCTTGCCGTCACTAGGGAGGGCATGGACTGCCTTGCCGGCCTCACGGGCAAAGGGAGACTCTGGTTAGGCTACAGTGGTGGCATGACACAGCAGCTTCTCCCTTGAGCCTGAGGGGTGATGTGTCAGGTGGCAGAGGGCAGTGACAGGATGTGCGCCCTGCAGAGAAGACCAAGAACCCCGGGCGGAGCCACGTGGCCTGCAGCAGCCCACTCTGGGCTCTTAGGCTTCCATTTTCTTTGGTTCAGGAACATTTTTTCCAGGAGTCAAGCAAATCCAGGTTGGGCAACGAAGTTCTCTTCTGAGTCCTCTAGTTTGGGGTGGGAATGAATATTCCATGGCACGGGCACAGCCTACTCATTTTGCTATTAGCCACAGCCACAGTAACGCAAGTGATGGTCATTGTGACCTCTGTCACCATCACCACCATCATCACCACCATCACCACCACCACCACCATCATCACCACCACCATCACCACCACCACCACCACCACCATCACCACCACCACCACCATCACCATCACCACCACCATCACCACCGTAACTACCACCACCGTCACCAACATCCTCGCTACTGTCACCAGGCTTCATGTCCGTAAGCAGCAGCCCAGACAGCAACTCCAAAGCTGCGGGAGATGGGCAGCCTTGTGGACATCTCTGGGAGGAGTCTTGTGGCAGGCACCTTCCTCTCGGGCTCCTCTTTGCACTGCAGAGGTAGCTGGAAGCCCGGTGCTTCATGCACCAGCTGCAGCGTCACCTCTGTCCCCTGCCTTGCCCAGAGCCTGACCTCATGAGTCAGTCTGCACTACTCTCCTTGTGCTCAGTGGCTCCGGTACCCACTGGCCACTCCTGCAGAGGGTGGATTCCCACGAACTCTGGCTTTTTTGCAGCTGGTTCCGATTAGGGCTGAGCCAGTACAGCAGGGAGTGGTGTGGTCACAGTGTGTTTCCAAATGTAGCCTTTCTCTGTGAGTTTCGATTTCCTGGTTGACCCATAAAACCCAGCCCTTGGCCAAGGTGGGTTCCATACCTCCCATGTTTTGTTTATTTTGGTAAACGCAGTTTCTTAAAGATTAAAAAGGAAGACAGGGTGAGAAGCCTAACAGGTGTGTGTGTGTGTGTGTGTGTGTGTGTGTGTGTGTGAGTTTACATGACTCTGAGCTCGTGTGTTGCTGCCAGGATGTGTATGCAGTGCGTAAGAGCGGTGTGGGCGTGCATGAGTGGGAGAGCTGTGTGAACGAGCCCTGCTCCTGACACCGGCTGACTGGCCCCCAGCGGGTGAGCGGTCTGGGCTTCAGTGGACTCCCCTGCTGCCAGACGCTCCTGCTGCCCCGCGGCCCTGGGCGGCAAGCGAGGCAGGGCTGCCCGAGCTGCCTCCTCGCGCCGCACTCCCTGCCGCACAGCGCGTCGCCTGTCTGGTCCCCTTGAAGGCTGCTGGGAGCCTGTGTCTGCACTGCATCCCACACTGTGGAGGACCACCTGGGCGACGCTCCTTGAGAGGAGACGTGGTCTCCCCGTGGCTGGACCTGGCCCCGCACCACGCACAGAGCTGGCCCGGACCTTTCCCTACGCCTTCAGTTGGCCTCAGGCAATGCCCGCTGGTCCAGCCGAGGTGCTGGGGTAGCCTCTGAAGACGGCAGGCGGGTTTCCCGCACCCCAGCCTTTGTTCCCTGTGTGAGCTGGGACAAGGCGGATGTAGAGCCCATGCCCCCCGCTGTCCGCAGGGATGGAGCCTGAACACAGAGGCGGTGACTTCCGGGGCTTGGACGGTTACACATCCGAGCTGAAGCCCCGACCCCAAACACTAGCTACTGTCTCAGCGGTGCTGTGCAGATTGCTCTCTGCACAGCCTTCTCTGCGCACGCTGCAGAGGACACTGCAGGCCTCCTGGCCGGCCCAGGTCGCAGCACTTGCCTGCCTCCCACCATTCGGTTACTCATCCTCAAGCCACTCCTTAATGAATGAATGACCCCAGGTTCGGCCCTGGGGCAAGGCCTTTGTTCTGAATAGTCATCATTGTGGCTGGACCTAGGACCCCTGGGCTCCCCATACCTACAAATATGACTTAGTGTCTTCATTCTCGCCTTGGGTTGCACTAGATGTGGTAGATTGGAGTTAACTTGAAGGGATTCCAATAACTTTCCATGAGATTACAAATATAAACTTCCCAGATGGAGACAAGGTCTAGGAAGGGCTCTCTCTATCACACAGCCCTGCACCTGGCCTCAGAGAAGTCGGCAGGGGGCAGGGCCAGGGGCCGAGGAGCACAGCACCTGACCCCAGCTGATGGCTTGGGAAGCAGCACCCTGATGCCCCGGGTCCCCACAGGAGACCCTGACTCAGCCCGGGCCAGACACGGTGGCAGGAGGAAAACCCTCCAGGTTCTGCTGGCCCCTGCTCCCACCCACCCAGGGACAGTGACCAGCACCCAGCGGGGCTCAGGTGCTCTGCTGCAGCACCCTTGAGGGGCACAGGGGGTTCGGGGGTGTCCCGGCGTCAGGTCCCAGGCTGATGCCACAGATTGTTCCTCAAGGAGGCAGAGGCGGTTTAGGCGAGAACTTGAATTGCACGCTGGAGTCGCAGGAGCAGAAAGGGGTCTGGACGCCAGCAGACTGGCCTTCCGGGAGGCAGCTGCAGGAGCTCGTGTGGGGCCTGGCGGTGCACAGTGCCATCCCCGCCCCGGGAAGCTGAGGCAGGAGGATCACACTTTCAAACCCAGCCTGGGCAACTTAAGGATTTTAAAAGGCCTTGTCGCAAAGTAAAAAATAAAAATGTCTGAGAATGTAGCTCAGTGTGAGGCTCCAGGTTCAGTCTCCAATACCGTGAAAACAACAGCAGCAGCAGCAGCAATTTTATGTTTTAAAAAAGGACAGAATGGTACTAAGCTGTATGTAGCATTTATTCACCCAGAAAATTAGGCTGCAGTTGTGAATATCAGTCCTCGTCACGGAACTTCCCCTGCCCGTGAGAGGACAAGTGCAGGAGGCCAAAGGGCAGTATCGGCGCTTGCTGCGTCCGCGCACTTCCTGGGGTGGTCGGGGGAGGCGTCTCTGATGGCCCACAAAGAGGCCTGACCTCCAAGGACAGAAAAGTCTCTCTCTGCCCCTGACCAGGACAGAGAGCCCAGGGATGTGGGGGCCACCAGGATGGGTGGAGTCCAGTATCCATGGAGATGGGTCAGGAAGAAGCTGGGGAGGTGCTCCGGAGAGGAGGCCAGAGAGGCAGGGCAGGGGACCCAGCAGGACGCCCTGGGCAGAAAGATGGCAGACGTGCTCAGCACGCGTGCAGCCCAGGCCCCATCCCCAGTGCTGTGCCAAGCAAGCGCAACGCGCTTGCGCAGCTGGGAGTGGGCTGCTTGGGGGGAGCGCTAGCCTCAGCAGCCGCTCGCACCCCGGGGCCGACTCCCAGGCACAGCAGCCCGGGCCTCTGCGGGTGAGCTGTGGCTCTGGCCACGAGCAGCTGTGGGCCCGGTGTGCACAAGCCGTGCTGGCTGGAGCTGGGGCTCTTCTCACTTCCAAGTCACTCTGGAGCTTTGTTTGCTCCCGTGAAACCCAGCTAGGTTTTGCTGGCATGGAGGAAGGGAGGACAACTGATGGCAAATCCTCCTGGCTGGGGGCTTTCTGCAAATGACAAGGAGTGGAGAAGTGTGCGGTGGCTCCCTGTGCAGAGTATGGGTGGCGGCTGGATGCCGGCCATCACCAGTCACACTGTCGACAGCACCTTCAGTAGGAGACCAGGAAGGGCCCCTCCTTGAGCCAACCAGCCAAACAGAAGGCGCTTGATTGTCCTAAGGCAGTTCAGGGGTGGAGCAAAGCAACGCCAGAAAACAGGAAGGAGAGGGTTACAGCTCCCGGGGCGTGCGGGGCTGAGGGTGGGCTTGCCCCCTCCCATATGGACAGCATCCACGAGGGCAGCAAGGGCAGCGCCTGCCGTGGAGCTGGCCAGGTCCTCCAAGGAATAAGAAGGTCCACTCAACTCCTCAGCCCTGCTCACCAGCCACATGCTGGGACCCCACATCCCTGGAGACCCCATGCCCCTGGGGCCCCTGGGGTCAGTCCCAAGCAAGGGGGGTTGGTGCCTGGGCCTGCACACCATGCATGCTCCTGTTTTAGTCTCTTTATTAGGAAAAAATCTCCTTACTGGACACTGAGAAAATAGAGATCAGAAAAAGGATACAGAAATCATTCAAAGTTATGATGATAGTAGAATTCATTATCCAAATGGGGACACATGGGGGGAGAGGGAGTGCTGTGAATGGGGAGCCCGGAAGAGCCTGGGGAAGGGCAGGGCCACCGGGGCCAGCAGGACCTGCAGGGACGCCGCTCCCAGGGGGCCCACCACAGCCGCTGCCTTCTGGATGTTTCTGGGATGGGTGCAGGCCATGTTTCAGGTGGGAGCGAGCTTGGAGGGACCAAAGCCCTCAGCACCAAATGGGGGCGGGGTGAAGAGCGACTCCAGCCGAGGATGTGAGGCCCTCGCTGTGCTGGACCCTGTCCTTCTCTGCTGGAAACCCTGACGGCATTTTCCACTTCAGTAACGCTGCGCTTTCCCATGAAAGCACGTCAGTGGCACTGCAGATCGCTGCCCTCCCGACGGCATGTTTGGACATGCTCGTGGTCCTGTTAGTGGCGGTCCTGGGGCCACTATACTTCCAGCCAAAATCCACGATCACTTCTCTGGGCCAAATTCCTGTGATTTAAGGGGTTTAAAATTAAAATCCTAAACTGCTAAGCAGACTCTTAGAGTATCTCTCTCTGTCCTGTCAAACCGTGCCGTGTGGCCTGCAGCTGCCCCTTGGGTGTGTGGGACACAATCACAGTGCAGGACCCTGGTCCTTGGGGTGTGAGCACCAGGGTGTGGGGCGACGGCCAGCGGGAGCAGAAAGCGGGCCCCGCAGGCAAGGCACCACCTCAAGGGCGGCACCGCAGATGTGCTCGGGCTGGGGGCTCTGTCTGTCACCAAGGTTCTGTGTTTTAGAGACTGAGATCACTTTCATTTCTGGGCCCACGGGGAAATCAAGGTCAGGCACAGCCTATAATTCAGTAAGCAACTGAATTAGCCGCAAAGAGTGGGCACCCGACTTCAGTGGTAGGACAAGCCCCTCCCGTGTGTAACGCAGAACACGTAACTGTCGCCTCGCATCCGGGTCCCACATCGGGGATGTGGACTGCTCCCGTCTCCATTAGATAGCTGAAGAAAACAAGAGTGACGAGAGATGCTGGCTCCGCCTGTGGTCAGTGCGGGGCTTCCAGTTCCGATTTGCTGGTGGCTTCCTGGCTCCTGAGAGTCCCAGGCTCCTGAGCACAGTGGTGATGGTGAGGGCGGACAGTGCAGTGACAGAGGTTGTGGTGGTGGTGGGGATGAGTCTGGTAACTCACACTTCTCCGGAGCCTACTGTGCACCATGACGCTCCGCCCTGGCTCCAGTGCCCACCCTACACCTTGATGCTCCGCCCTGGCTCCGGTGCCCACCCTACGCCTTGATGCTCCGCCCTGGCTCCGGTGCCCACCCTGGGCCATCCTGCTCCACCCTGGCTGCGGCGCCCACCCTACACCTTGAGGCTCCGCCCTGGCTCCAGCACCCACCCTGGGCCATCCTGCTCCGCCCTGGCGCTGGAGCCCACCCTGGGCCATCCTGCTCTGCCCCGTCTCCTTTGCATACGCAGATGCATCTCTTTCTGATAATAACTTCGTAAGCAAGGGATTACCACCGTGCCTACTTCACAGGTGAGGAGAGGGACTTCCCAAGAGGGAGGCTCCCTGGGCTCTGCCTCACGAGAGAGACCACGTAGAGTACTCACTCTGGGACAGCCGCAGAGGCGCTGGGTAGGAGGCTTCTTGCCTGAAGCATCGAGCTTAAATACGAAGCCCTGGTCTTTGCTCATGGGAAGCAAGGGGTTCACGGGGTCTCTACACTTTCTTTTGCTTCTTTCTTCTTTCTGACTTATTTTTGAAATTTGAAGCCACCCTGTGAGTTCCAGTCTGAATAGGCCCTGTGCTTCTGCGGTGCCCGCAGGCCCGGAAAACCAGCTGCTGTCTGTGCCCAGCTCTGGGCGGCGGCAGGCCTGGCGCCCGTGACTGACAGCAGCACTCGCACCTCAGAGCCGCTGCGAACCTCACGCTGTGTCCTTTATTGCTTTTACCTTGTTTACTGCACCAGAAAGACAGTGCAAACATAAAATGAGAAACAGACAAGACAAAGGGAGGAAAAATGAAATCTGGAGGCTGGCCTTGCCCTGTGGGGGGCCCACAGAGGAGCACCGAGGCAGAGGCGGAATGGGGTGGGCATTGCGGCGCTGCCCTGCAGGGGCTATTCGGGTGGGCGCAGCTGCCCTGGCACACAGCCTTGGCCAACCCTGTTCATGGCCACAGCCCCCCCCCCGTTCCTGCTCTCCTGGCCGGGCACTATGCCCATGGATGGTATGGGTGTCATCAACTCCTGCTGTTTATATTTGGCTTCCTCCAGTGCTCGCAGCACTGGCTGTCAAGCCAGACGCATTGTGCTTTTTTTAGACTCTGCTAGCTCGATGGCTCCGAAGTGAGCGGGACCAAGGGAGGGCCGCTATCTCCTGCCACAGCCTGCCGACTGTGGCTCTTTGATGGCAGGATTAAAATGTTTGCTCAATCAGAGGGAAGAGCTGTGCAAAACACAGCATCAGGGTAGGCAGCAGCACCTGGAGGGCAGGCGGGCTGGGGCGCACTGTGGGACGGCGACCTGTCTCACCTGGAGAACCGGCAGCATCCTTCCCGGGCTGTGCGGAGGCCGCAGGGGAGATAGGTGTGCGCACCCACTCAGCTCCAGGGGCCGGTGCTGCCTGGTGGGCTGAGAGGGCCACCTTGGCTGTCCCTGCTTCTGTGTTCAAAGCTATGACACAATGGGAAACACAAGGGACCCCGGTCTACACGGCTCCCTGTCCTGGGACAGGAGAGGACCCCAGGAGCTATGGAAGGTCTCAGGGTGAGGGTGGTCTCCATCAACACTGTCCCCGCGCCTCCTCTAGCGCCCTTGTGGATGGGGCTCCTAACCCTTGCACACCAGGGTCCCGGGGCCCACCCCACCCATCAGCCCCACTGCTCCTGGCTGCTCGGTCCCACTTACCCCGGGCTCAGGCAGCCCAGTGTCCAGTGAGCAGGTGTTCCTAGGGGACTGAGTGACCGCCCAGAACAGAAGCGCTTCCTGTCTGGTAGTCTGGTAGGGGGCCTGAGAGTCTCAGCGTTTGCCCAGATCCCAGTGGCCCCTGGCCCCAGAGCCAGGTCTGGGGATCTACAAACATCGCCAAGATTTCCTGGCCCTGGAGAGTTTAGCTCCCTTCTAGGCACCGAGGCACGGAGTGGGTGAAGTACTTGAATTTCTGCCCACCAGAAAGTGGCCTGCAGTGACCCACAAATAGCTGGGCACCGTGTCTGTAATCCAGCACCCTGGGAGGCTGAGGCAGGAGGATCAAAGGTTGAGCCCAGCCTAGGCAATTAGCTGTGTTGGAAGACCCTGTCTGAAAATAAAACAGTCTGCGGCACCTAAAATAGCTGTTCCAAATAACACCGTGGCTGGAGTGACGTACACCCACGGCGGGGGGCGGGGTGACTCCTGGCCGAGACTGCACAGGCCCTTGCTGAGGTGCCCCTTTAGGCCAGCTAGGGGACAACTAGTGTGTGCTCCCCACAAGGCCCTCCCTGCCAGCAGCTGGGAATGGGGTGGCACCAGAACCCTGTGCCCATGGGACAGGAGGAGGCCGCAGGAGACCCAAGCTTCCGAGCACCCTGCCCCTCCCACCAGGACAAGGTCCCCAGAAGCCCCAGGGAGCCGTGGAGAGGGCTCGTGCCCAACCCAGACCTGGTCACATGCACAGGAGGGATGACATCGACTTCTGCTGTTCACACTTGGTTTATTGTGACGAAATGCTGACCGCGCTCCCTGTCGAACAGTAGCAGCAGGCGCCATCCACTTGGTGACCGCATCTGCTGAGGAGCCCGAAGCCAAAGTAACTGCAGGAGGGGGAAGACAGCGCAACTCTGACCCTCAGGAAAGGGCAGCAGGCTGCTGCAGAGCATGGCAGGAACACAGGTGCGTGTGCTGCAGGCAGAGGACGCTGGGGGATTCGGGGCAACGACTCTTGCGCTGCAGCGCCTTAAAAGCTAACCTGCTCGGCGGTTTCCAGCGCACAGGGAGTTACCTGCCTTGGGCTTCTTATCCCTGTGCCCAGCGGGAGCCCCTCCCCGTCTCATGCTGTTGCTCCTTCCCCACAGGTGCTAAGATGGGCCAAGTGGGAGAGACCAAGACGCCCAGAGAGCAGCACAGACCCACCTGGCCCTGCTCCCCGGGAATCTGCACGGGAGGAGGAAGCCACCCCCTGTGAGACGGCCGCCCTGCCCAGGGGCCCAGGTCTCCTCCAAGGGAGTTGCTCACACCCGCAGTAGCCCAGCACGCGCAGCCCAGTGGGCCCCTGGCTCTGCCCAAGGTCCGTCTCCCGGGCACTGTCAGCTCACCAGGCTGGCATAGACCCGGAGTACAGTACCCCCTGCCCCACGTCCACATCAGGACACATCTCACAGGTATGGGGCAGGACAGAGGCAGCTACGCCACACAAGGCCACTGAGGCCACAGAGTCGCACCCTTCTCAGGGTGAGCCCTCACCATGCCAGCTTCGCTGCGGGCTTCGTGGGGCAGCAAGGTCCTCGCTGGCCACAGGGTACAGTGTGGCTGCCAGGGAAGCTCTGGATGTACTGGGAGGCTGAGGCAGAGTGGGGCTGGGCCCCGCGGCTCTGCCTGACCCTCAGGAAGCCAGTATGGGCGGCAGATTCCCACCTGGGCCCTGGACTCCCTGCGGGGGTCACAAGCCAGGGCTGATCAGCCTGTGTGTCCTGCACCCTTGTCCTAGGCCAGGCCCACCCATATGTGTCCCTCTGCAGAGACTGCACCCCTCAACTGGGACTTCCTGCACACTACCACATCAGGGTCAGTGTTGACGGGCAGACGCCCATGGCTATAGTGCCTGAGATCCCTGCAGCTGGATAAGGACTCGGGGTGACTGTGACTTCCACAGCCACCTACTGGAAAGAGTGGTGTCACTCCTGAATGTGGGCTACCTGGGTTTAGAGGGAGGGGAAGGCCGTGGGCACTAGGGTCCTCACACCTGCACGTCCCAAACCCGTGACGCGGCTTGGTGAGATGATGGTGTGGGTCTCGCCCACAAGACAGGTGACCTTGGGGACCAGAGCTCCAGAAGGGTGAGGCCTGGTCAGCCTTGGCAGTGGCAGAAGAACAGGACCAGGCGGGGACCTCGGTACCCGTGACACCCTCGTGGCTACCGGAGCAGGTGGCCTGTGAACAGCTGGGTGGCATGGAGGCCCAGGTCCCTCTGCCCTGGGGTGGAGCTCTTCTGCGACCAGCACCCAGGCCCCACGTCCCCAGCTGCAGCCTGTTTTTCTGCTGCCCAGACTCCGTGCACAGCCGGGCATGATCAGCAAATGCAGCGGCTCCTCTCTCCTTGCCCCCTGGGAGCTGCCTGTCGTGAGGCCTGCCGCCCAGGACCTAGGCCTTCACTGGTCATTGTCGTAACCACAGCTGGGACAGTGACTTCTGGGTGCCACCTGCAGCATGGAGAGTCTCTGTCATGGCCTTTCCCAGTTGACAGAAGTAGCCGGTGAGGGGACAAGGACCAGGCCTAGGATGTGGCTTACCCATAGCCTCATACCTCGGGAAGTCTATGAGATAGGAAAGGGGCTTGGGCTGCAGCTCTGGCCACTTTGGCTGGGAGCAGGGACTTCAGGGCCAGTGGTGGTCCTGTGGGTGAGGACACTCGGCTGCACTGTGACTTCTGTGGTGCTGGGGCACCGTGGGGCCCCTGCCGGTTGCTTAAATTGCCCTGGTTTCAGCATTTGGGTAATAAAATGCAAGGCCCTGACCACACGAAAGCTGCCTCTCCCAGAGCCCTGGCCCCTGGGGTGGGGGACACCAGGGTGCAGGGCTGGCTGGAAGGCACAGGGATGGGGCTCCTTGCGAGGAACCAAGGCTGCTTCCCCAGGTCACCTGTCTGTGGCTTCCGTTCCTCTTCTGCCTCCTCTTTCCTCATCTCTGTCTCTTTCCCCTCCTCCTCTCTCTCCTTTCTGTCCTCTCCTTTCTCTTTTATATTTTGAGACAGGGTCTCACCATATTGTCCAGGCCATGCTCAAACCTACAAACCCTCCTGCCTCAGGCTCCAGGAGCAGCTGGGGTCCTGGGTCTGGGCCACTGCGCACATTGTTCCCCAGCTTTTCTTTCCACTAACCAAAGGCCAAAAGATGGGACTCAGGCAAGCTCCCTGTGTTCCGGCTGGAACCCTTGTGTCTGGGGAGCTTCGGGGCACAGGAGGGCTCCCACGGCCATCCCTGTACCTGGCAGGCTCCAAGGGCACAGAGCGATGGTAGCTCGTGTCGGATTGTTTAACGGCCTTCACACGTGGAGGGCTTGTTCACGCCACGACCCAGCACCTGACTTGGGGAGGTAAACTGTTCACTCCAAGTCTAGAGCTTTGGGGCCACAGCTGCTGTCCTGAGTGGGCTCCAGATACCCCCGAATGCCAGCCAGGGTGCCCCCACTACTCACACAGCCACATAGGCCCTCGCAGGCACACACATACACACACACACACACACACACACACACACACGAGTGCGTTGTCTCTAAATCACAGTGGGTTTTCCCCAAATTCCCTAGAACGTTCCCCTTGGCTTCCTGTCCTTGGGAAAGGGAAATTTCTAAATCCTTTCGGGGTTTCTCATTAAGACCCTGACACATGGGCGGGAGATCAGGGCCGGACGCCCACCATGTTGCCAAATATGGGATAAAAATGTGCTGTCCCCCTCCCCGGCCGCCCACAAGTCACCACGCAGAGCTACCTCTCGGCCGCCAGCAGCTCCCAGCCCGCGCTGGTGACCACACAGGCTTCCCGGTGAAACCCAAGCCGCGGGTGCTGGACCTCTGCAAACAATGCCCGGCTTTCTTGAAGCCGCCGGCCTGGCTCTCGCCCTGCAGCCTGATTGACAGGGCCCCTGGGACCTGGGGTGAGGCCCGTGTCAGGGCCCGGCCTTTGCTGCGGCCCCGCGGCCCCCACAGCTCATCCGGACGGTCCAGTGGGGACCCATCCTTCAGCCTCCCTGTCAAGTGTTCCTGCCTCCTCCTCGGGACACTGCAAAGGGCCATGGCGAGACAGCTGGTCACTGGCGGGCTCTGTGAGGCCACTGCCTGGTCTCCCACGGCTCCATCAACTGCTCTGCACTGCCAGGAAACGTGTGGCTGCATCAGCCCCAAGCCAGCCTACTGGCAGCACCCCAGCGCCCAGGGCCCCATGGAGGCCCAGCCGTGAGCTTGGCCACTGGAGCTCTGATGATGGCCCGCCCGGTCCTTGCTGCTCTAAAGAAGAAGCTGCCTGCATGCCACCAGTGCCACATGTGGCTGTGTAGCCGCCCCAGGTCTCAGAGCTCATGGGCCTGGTGCTGAGATGCAGCGGCCACCCTGCTTACAGTGGTGCCCTCAGACCCCTGCTGAATGCCACTTGCAGTCTCAAGACTCGGTGTCTACAACCCTCTCTACCCACTGTTGCTCCAGGCTGGGCTGCCTTCTACCGGCACGTGGGCACCCACCACAAGGCCTCCCTGGCCTGCGTGGTGCACTGCCCAACTCGGCCTTCTCAACCTGGCCCCTGCGGAAGCTGCGCTGCTCCCCCAGCAGGACAGCACGCTGCCCAGGGGACTGAGCGCTGGCCCCCAC
>NW_004524791.1:1539010-1573387 GCF_000260255.1 Octodon degus
AGGGCAGATGGCAGAGGGCGTAGGTGAAGGAGAAATCTAGGGTGGAAACAGCATATGGTTTATGAGGCTCCTAGAGTCTGGGGAGGTAGACAAGAAGAGGGAGACTTGCAGAGGCCCAGGAAATCACGAAGGTTAAACAGCCAGCACCTGGGAGGTCTGGGCATGACCATGGCCGCTCCCCGCCCCCACCAGTCCCCACAGCTCCCACCCTCAGCCCTGTGCAAAGCCGGAGTCCACAGTGCATGCTGCCATAAGCGGCAGGCCGCTCTGCATGGGCCTCGTCACCACGCGTGCCCCTGTCCTTGCGGATGTCTGGCTGCACAGCACCAGAGTTCTGATCTGTGTGTGCTGGACAAAAGCCCAGCCATGGTGATGCACATGGGCGAAGTGTCTGCAGCAGGCAGTGACACCCGTCAGGGCTGGCTGCCCATAGGACAGGATTTCTTGTGGGGCAAGCTTCTCAACTGTGGCTCTGGGAGGCGAAGAGGGAAGATCTCACACCACCGATGGGGGTGAAGATGGTGGGTCTCACGCCAGGCATGCTGTCTATGGATGGGGCAGCGCTGCTGTGCTTTGGCTCGGGCGTGGGGCGGGTTGCAATGCTGCCCACTGCTCTCTGGGCATGGCACACCCAGGCCTGGGCTGGGGCCGTGCCCATGCTCCAGGAAGCCACCTTGAGGAGCCCTGGAAGGGCAGCGGAGTTGCCCCATGCGTGGTGGTCGGATGCCAGAGTCAAGGGTGTTTGTTGATTGTTGGCTTCCTCCTGCAAAGTGGGACCCAAAGCATCCTGAAAAGTGTTCCCAGGGTCACCCCAGAGTGCATCCAGCACCAGAAGAAAGTGACAGCAAGCCCCACATGGAAGCTGAAAGTACACATGCTAACAACAATAAGTAGTTATTTGGCTACTTTTACAGATGCACTTGGGCTGCAGGTCAGGCCATTTTATGGGCAAATGCTAGTTTGAGGGTTCCCAAATTCCCAAACTGCACGTGAAACATCTGCAGGGTGGACATGTGGAGTTTCAGACTCGCAGCTCTTAGACATAAATCTACAGCTGTCCCAAGACCCTGAGGAGACAGGCGCAGACCCCATGTGGGCCCCCCCGAGGCGGGCCTGGCTCACCTTGCCTCCCCACCTGGCTGGTGACGAGGGCGGATTCCAAGGGCTGTGGGGGAGCGAAGTCTGAGAGAGCTGCACTGAGGCGAGAGCATGGGAAGCTCTGGCCGGGAGCTCTGGAAGCTCTGGGAGAGCCCCTTCCCGGGGGCGCTGCTGGCCATGCCATGCTTCCCCTTCTTTGTGGAGGGCCGTGTGTCCCAGGCAGTGTTACCTTTGCTTCTAGGACTGCTTGGTGCACGCTCAGCATTTTCACCTCCTGTTCACAGATTTTGGGGGTCTCTGTGTATGTTTGGGGCCCCTGGTTTGCTAGGTCAGTCACCTGAGCCTTGCCAGAGCCACCAGCTGCCCAGATTGCCTGGCCATCCTGCCACTGACACCTTTTGGTCCCTTAGTTCATCCCTGTGCCCCACGACATTTACAGGTGCTGTCCCTCAGCTTGGAAAGCCCTTTTTGTCTTGTTTCCTAACCGCCTCGGCATCCTGTCTGGCTGTGGTTCCTGCTCACCTATCGCCTACTTGGGCACTGCACCTGAGCACCAGCCAGCTGAGCTGTCTCCCAGGGGATGGCGCCCACTCTGAACCCTTCACCTCCACCGGCTGATGTCCTGGCCCTCACACAGGAGCCTTGGAGCATGTCACTCGCCCTGGCTGCTGGGGCCCTGAGCCAGGGCCAGCTCCTGGCCACCCCCCAACCAACTCACGAGTGGACCAATGCTTCCATCCCCGCCTCTGCCTTCTGGGCTCTGTGGAGATCCAAGGACGGCAGAGGGCGTAGGAGTCAGGCCGAAGCCAGCAGAAGCACACCCGCCACGCTGCCCCGGTCATCAAGAGTCATCCTTACAATGATTCTAATGTACAGTGTGCCCAGCACTGTGTGGGCATGAGGCAGGACCTCCAAGGCTCACCCTGAGCCCTGGATGGGACAGGACAGGATGGTGGCACACCAAGGGCCGGGGACCCTGGGCAGGAAGCCATGCGCCTTCCCAGAGGTGGGGACTGGGCTCTCAGTGGCTGAGGAAGTTTGCTGAGGCTATCACCCTATCTCAGCAGCATCAAACTCCAGCAGGACTGCCAGAGCTTTGGCATTCTCAGTGACACAGGGCACCACATGCGCTGTTTCCATAACAACTGTCATTTTGGTTTGTGGAGGATGAGTCTCTGGGAGGCCCTGGCACCACCTGCCTCCTGCATAGCTGGCGAGCGCGAGGCCATAGGCCCACAGCTGTGGCTTCTGCGCAGGGAGACACAGTTCTGGTGTACTGTGCTCACGTTCCACTCAGGTGAGAAGCTGTGGCCCCAGCCCAGGCCTACAAGTCTGCTGGGTGGAGGGGCCTTCGGGACGCGAGGAAGGGCCACTGCCCATGTTCAGGAGAGGCCTGCTGGGCAACCTTCCTCCCACCGCCCGGAGACCCGCTTGGAATGTGTCTTGCCCGTAACAAGAGTCAAGACTCAGCCTGGCGTCCTCTGTGGAGCTGGCGCCGCCGCCGGATTCCTGCGGCTCCGCTGCCACTAGTGGTTCTCGCCTGCCTTCCTCCCCGACAGACCCCTCGCTGACATGCAAGGCGAGAGTCCTACCATGAGCCACAGCCACAGCCACTCCCCCTCGCTGACAAACACTGGCAGTGCACGCTTTCCCAGCAGACCTCACACCAGGGGTGGCCGGGGCAACCAGCGCTGACCGGAGCCGTTGGGGTTGGGGAGGTGGCAGGGAACTGTGGGCTCTGGGAGCAAAACCCCGTCACTGTGGTGGAGAACACATGCATGCGGCCACAAAGCCAAAAATATTTGCTATCAGGACCTTTGAGAAAAGTGTGCCAGCCCCTGATTCCAGCACACAGAGCAGTTGCCCAGGTATTGACAACTGCATCACCACGCAGCAACTGAGGCTGTATGTCTGACCTCTGACCTTTGATGACGTCTTCCCTGGGTGTCAAAGCTCAGGGGTAGACTCCGGAGATTGACAAGAGGGAGTCTCTGCAAGGCTTTCTACTTCCCTGTGCGGCTCCTCGCCTTCAATGACACGTCCTCTGCTGCCAGGCCCAGCCGCCGCACAGGCCCGGGGTGCAGGTGTGCTCGGGGTGCAGGTATGCCTGTGGTACAGGTGTGCTCGGGGTGCAGGTGTGCCCAGGGTACAGGTGTGCTCGGGGTGCAGGTGTGCCCAGGGTACAGGTGTGCCCGGGGTACAGGTGTGCTCAGGGTGCAGGTGTGCCCAGGGTGCTGGTGTGCTCGGGGTGCAGGTGTGCCCAGGGTACAGGTGTGCTTGGGGTGCAGGTGTGCCCAGGGTACAGGTGTGCCCGGGGTACAGGTGTGCTCAGGGTGCAGGTGTGCCCAGAGTACTGGTGTGCTCGGGGTGCAGGTGTGCCCGGGGTACAGGTATGCTCGGGGTGCAGGTGTGCTCGGCACAGGCTCTGGACGAGAGGGCTGGAAACGGCGCTCAGAGGCTCACTAATCCTGTGTCTATGCTGTGCACATTTTGCCTTTTCCCATCAGTCCAGCTGTGAAGGTACTCACACCTTTCACAGAGGAGCCCCGTGTTGCCCCTTCCCCATGAGGGCCTCTTCCAGAAAAGGGGTGACTGTCAGAGTCAGGCTCTGGCCGGCAGCAGGCGGGGGCGGCGATTTCAGAGGAATGCGGCTCCTCAGCAGTTGGGCTGCTGGGAGACTAACTGGATTAGCCTGGGAAGCGCTGGCCCAGCCACTTGGGACTTCTCCCCAACCCAAGACGGGCCTCCCAGGGTAGCCGGAAAGACCCCGCCAGCTCTGCCCAACCCACAGGGCCCTGGGTGGGCAGGGCTCCTTTCGGGGATGGCCTGTTGCAGGTCGGGTGGCTTGGGGGCTGCAGCTCTGTGTGTGCTGTGGCTCCGAGGCCCACCCGTCCTCCCGCAGCAGACAGACGCTCTCAGGGAGGCTGACAAGTCCGTGGCAGCCGACCAAGAGCCTCCGGGCGGCACAGAGACAGCGCTTCCTGACTTGTTTACACCGTTTCTCAAACTGACTGGGGCGACACGCCACACGTCACTCAGTCTCAGGTCTTCCTCTGAGCTCTCCTGAGACTCCAAGCAGGGTGCAGGGCAAGGATGTCCCCCAAGGACAGGTGTAAGGAGCGCCGACTGCACACACTGACCCGGGATCCAGCGGTGGCTGCCCCAGGGGATGCCAGCCCCACCTGCGCACACCCGTTCATCTAAGGAGCTTCCAGCCTGGAAGTGTGGGCTGTCACTGAGCCAGATGGGACAACCTGCAGCCTAAGTCTCGGGCCTCTGGGTCCTGCTGGACGCTGGCATCTGCCCCGGGGCATCCTCGACCCTCCTGAGCCCTCCAGCCACCCTTGTCCTAGCCAAAGCACCCATGTCCTTTCCTGTTCCCGGTGACTCCAGCCACAGTGCTCCCTTCTTGGGCCACCTGTCCTCACCAGCCTGAGCACAGCACTGAGCACAATCACGCTCACGTGACTGGAGCACTGTACCCACCCAGCTGTATTCTCAGCTGTGGGGCAGAAGCAGCAACACCGATTTGACGAGGCTGTGGAGGCCGCAGCGGCGTGTGCGAGCTGGGCCGGGGGCAGGCAGCCAGCCGCGCTTCTGGGTGGACGCTCACAACTGTGGGCTGAGGACGATCTGGAGTGGCGATGCCGCACCTGAGAGGCCGCCCCATTCTGGTCCACTCTTGGCGCACAGCTGGCTTGGAACATGCGGTGCACCTACGCCCGACGTGGGAATTGCTGCAATGGGCTGCGTGAAGCGGTCAGGAGTGGCGACGCCACACCCTGGCCCACTGGCACGGCCTTTGGGACAAGTGCTGTGAGCAGGTGTCTACCTTGGTGTATGGGCAGCCCCATCAGGCAGGACCAGGGCCTCACCAAGTACCAGATCACCACAGCCAAGGCGGCCAGCGCCGCAGGCCGTGTCCCGCTTGGGTGGCTACCTCCCCTCGAGGCAGAAGTGTTCGTTTAATGAGCATTTCCGTCCTTAAGAATGGGGAATGGGAAGGATGTAAAACGAATTAAGATGTGTTCTGCACTCCCCACGAGAAAAGTGACCGTCATATGCTGCAAATGTGGATTGATAAAGATAAAAATTAAAAAACAAAGCCTGGCTCGGAACCCGCTCTGCGCTGTGTGGCGGGCCCAGCCAGAGCTGTCCAGCTGCTGCAGGCCAGCATCCCCAGAGAGGCTGCACAGTTTCCTGCCTGCTGTTCCACCACAGCCTCTTTTGGGAGGCACCAGCAGCAGGCTTGTGTTAGCGGCAGGTCGGTGGGTAGGCGGCCAGGGCTGTGAGGGGGCCTCCGCCGGGAACCCTGCAGGTCTACCCAGGGTTCCAGAAGCTGGTCGTGAGTTTTTTTTTTTTTTTTTGCTCCGAATGCCTTCAAGGCATGACTAGCTGGCTTGAGTTGTGGGGATCGAACTACAGCAACCTGAGCCTGACGGTTTTGTTGAAGCAGCCACTTAAAGAACTGAGCTAAGGGGCAGGCCCCCATCATGAAATCTACTGCATTTCTTCACTTGGAACATGGGCTGCAGGGCTAAATCCATGAGTCAAAGGCTAGGCACTGAGAATCTCTTGGAGAGTCTAGAATTCCAGCCAACTTCCCAAAGCAGTGGCATGCCACCTGCAACAGGAATGGAAAGTGGGGGCTACGCAGGAGGCAAATGCAGGACCTTTGCAGACACCTGCTATCACCATGGTAGTGGGCATGGGGAGGCCCAGAGGGTCAGGGCATCTATGAGAGCAGTGCCATGGGACAGGTGCCTATGGGATCCTAGGAGGCCACCTGCTGCTCCCACCACCATACCAGATCAGTCCCCAGGTGGCCCAACCTGAGCGGCCCATGGCTTCTGTACTGCTGCCTGGTGCAGGTCCCGCCCAGTCACCTCCACTTCCCAGCCTGCCTTGCTGAAGGGCTGGGATGCAAACCCCTCCAGCATCCCACCTGCAGTGCCCTGGCTGTTCCCATGAGAGGGTGGGTACAGTGGAGGTTTTGGGGCCAGGCGGGCTGTGCGTCCCATGCTTCCATGCCTGGGGAAAGAGCTAGAAAACAGCCTCCTTCTGCCCCTCCCCTGCCACTCTCCTGGTCCCCTCCCCTCCCATCCCTCCTTGCTCTTTCTCCTTCTCTCTAACTCTGGGCACATTTTCCCCATGCTGGAAACTGAGAGTTACAATCTTACAAATTAATCCCCAATCATTCGTTCAGTTACCTCTAGGTGAGTAGGACTACATTTAGGTAATCAGCCCAGTATAACTCAGTCACTCTCAGAGCAGGAGCAGGCGTCCTTCAGGAGGAGCAACAAGGCCGAGTCGCCCGTGCAAGCAAAGGGGTCCAACTGAGCACCGGGCTCAAGCCCGTGCCTGGCCGGGCACCCCGTTCTCTGTCTCGGCTGTCCACCCAGCACCCCGAGACCTAGCTGTTGGCATGCTGAGGCACAGCGCTTTATGCATGTGCCTACACGCAAAGAGACTTCGGCTCGCTGCGCCGGTGGGCCCCAGCGCGGGCTGCTCTGAGTCAGCCCCTCGTCTCTGCTGCATCGGAGCCAGCAGCCACATCCTCACTGCCGCCTCCCCATGTGCTCAAGCCAAGGCAGGCGGCACCCGCCTAGATCAGCAGGATCCACCAGAGAGCCGTCCCCACCCGGTGACGGCATGCCCTTCACCCCACCACTCCAAGGGATGCCCTTTTCTGGTACTTTGGATCTGAGGGCTTGTGCTGCTCCCTGTGGAGCTGGCCGCTCTGGTGGCACACACTCTCCCTGCGTGGGGTTTTGCGTGGGTACAGGGTGGCCATCGTGAAGAGCTCACCCTGGGCCCGGGGTCAGCGTTGCACCCTGCTTTTGAGCTGGGAAAGCAGAACCTTGAAGGGGGAGATGCAGTACAGGAAGATCATGCACTGGGGAACATGGGAGAAGCAGAGTCTACCGTGACCAGACAGCTCGTCAGGAGGGCCTGTCCTCACTGGCTCTGTGCGGGCCAGCACTTAGCACAGGCCATGTATCTGTGTCCCTGGAGGGGTCTTCTCCCAACAGTCAGCAGAGAGGACCACGAGAGCAGCCCTCTGCGTTCCATCACTTTCACATTGATGCACACCACATGCTCTGTCCCACGGCAGCCCCGCCTCGGCCCCAGGTCATTGCCCTCCTTCTCTGAAGGGCTGAGGGCTGTTGCATGGTTCAGAACTGATGGCTGCACCTCTCAGCAGCTCCCTGCTCACACTGTGCGCTTGCCCAGTGCCCCTGCTGGCGGCGACACCCCACCTGCCTCGTCCATCTGCGGCACGTGGAGGACAGAGGCCGGCCTCCCACATCCGGGGCCCTGCTGCCCAGGAGCTGCTGCTCCCACCATTCCTGTCCTGTGTGTCCTGCAGTGACATGCCCAGGGTCACCCTCTGAGTCAGGGCCGCCAGCCCAGGACACGGGTCCCTACCCTCATGGGGCTCACCACAACATGGGGCTCAAGGCAAAGAGGTGGACGCTGGAAGACAGGCCAAGTGCACTGTGAGTACAATTGTATATTTTAATATCTGGCAATTTTTCCATGGTTCCAGATTTCTTTCAAAATAAAAATAAATTCAAGAGGTATAAACAGCCAAGGCCAGAACAGCGCCCCGGCCGCAGATCTGCACTACCCAGCCCCCACAGCAGACGACTCGGGTGGGGGTGGGGAGTCCACATGGCTCAGGCAGAGGACCAGAGGGGCCTGCTGGGGCTGTGATGCCAGCCTGAAGGGCCTCGCCCCGGGCAGACTGGGCTCTGAGCAGAAAGAGGGGAGTGGGACACGGTTCACCTCCGGCCTCTGTCCTGCGTTCTCATTAGAAACTGCAGCCCCAGAAGCAGGGCCACAGGCAGGTCTGGGGCTCCCTGCACCTCCACACCCACCCTGTCCTGCATCAGCCGAGCACTGTGTGCTGTCATTCTTGTCACACAGGGAGACCGGGCCACGGTCTCTGCAGACGTGACGGCTGTGTGGCTTCGGATGGCCCCAGCAGGACACGACCAGGGCCTTCTAAAAGAGGGGCTCAGACCCAGATGAGCAGAGGGGACGGCAGCCAGACCCTCGGCAGCACCTGCACCGCTAGGGGTGGAGGAAGGGCCCCCAGAGCCTTCCCAGAGGGCAGTGCAGCTGGGGCCTTGTGCATGGACCTCAGCTTCCAGAGCCAGGGACTCGGCCCATCCCCACAGCCACAGGTCAGCTCCTAGAAGGCAGTCTGTGTGTGTGGATGGGGCTGGCTGTCCCCACCAGGAGCTGGTGGTGCTGGAGGGTCTGCATGCAGCCTGTCCTTCCTGGCTCCAAGGCCTAACGCAGACCCCACAGGAAGAGGAAATGCAGGCCGGCAGCCACACTCCTGCCCCGCCTTCACCCCATGGGGGCAGCATTAAATAAATCATAAGCCCAGGCAGCCCAGAGTCCACTGCCGCGGTCCCAGGCCTACTCTGATGATGGACAGCTGTCAGCGGAGGGGGTGGAGGTGGGGTCTGCAGGACAGGACAGGAGCCTGAATCAGAGAACTGATCAAATTAGCATGCGCAGCTGTCCAAATCATGGTCCTGAAACCCGAGGACCCATGCTGAGAGAGGCCTCCTTGCTAAGGACAGTATGGTGGAAACAGACGCACCCTCTGTGGGAAGCGGGGAGAAGGCCAGGAGAGCGATCAGCCTGGGAGCCAACGCCCCAGAGGGCTGTGTGGAGCAGTGCTCTTGGTGGGCGCGTTGGGTAGGAAGGGCCAGACCCCAGGACAGAGAAGGGGTGGGAGCACCGCCAGCCGCACAGGGCTCAGCGCACCATGCCTGGCAGAAGGGCTGGGTGCTGGGCTGGTGGTGCTGGCGGCTCTGAGGGGGCGGGGGGCGGTATGCTGCTGCCCAGGGGCTGGAGGGTAAGTTGGCCATGTCTGCCCCTCGGCCCCGACCCAGGGCTCGGCAAGCAGCTCTGAGGGCTGGGGGCAGCATCTCAGAGACACTGGTGACCCAGAGCAGGAAGACTTCGGTGACCGTTGTTACCAAAGACGGCCCCAGTGCACCGAGGAGCCCCACTTCCTTGGCCCTCAGCACTGCGCCCTTGATTCAGGTATTCATCAAGACGTACAGACGGCAGAGCCCAGTGGGAAGAGCGAGCAAAGGCAGGCAGCACCACACAGGCGTGTGCCTGGGAACTGGGGTGCTGTCAAGTCCGAGCGATATTCCACTTCAGGGTGACTCTGGCATGTCAAAGTCTCAGCGATGCCTTCTGGGATCTTCTGAGAAGGCCAGGGCTTCCTCAGGGCCTGCACCATGCAAGACCCTAAATCAGGTCTCCGCCCAAGGAAGGAGGTGTCGGCCAAGGCTCTCGGGAGTGCCCTGCCCCTGCCAGTGTCTGGGCATCGGTAGAGAGGTGCAGCATCACGCCGAGACGTCCCCGCCCTGTGAGGTCACTTTCAGTCTGAGACCAGTCTACAGGTGACAAAGGTGATACACGTCGATGTCTTTCTTTAATTAACTTCAATATATGTTATTTTGGACGCCCCAACCCCATTTTGTCCCCCAAGACTGCTAGTGTCTGTCTGCCTAAGAAAGGGACAAAGCAGGAGGACCCAGTGACCAATGGCACTGGTGTCCCAGGGCTGCAGAAGCAGGGCCTGGGCCATGCTCGGGAGGAGAGGAGTGCAGAGGCCTCCAGGCAGCATCCGTCTGCCTCCCCTCGGGGGTCTGAGCGTCGCTACGACAAGTGGTCATCACCTTGGTAACGCACTCCAAGGCCTTGCAGGAGCATGGACCCCAGGGCCTGTGTGCCTGTCTGGTACCCTGGATGGGAGTCAGTTCCCACCCTCTTCTCCCCAGGCCAAGACCTGTCCAATACCAGGGCCACTGACTGTGGGGTGGAGAGCAGAAGGAAAGTCAAAGGCAGGGCTGGGGCGCTACCCCAGCAGCTGCCCCCACCGCATGAATGCCTTGTGTCTTCCTCACAGGTGAGGACTTCCTGTCCCTGAAGCCTCCCGGTCACACTCAGCTCTCAGTCCCCTTGTATCCATCACTATTGCAACGCACAGTGGAATTGGCCTCCTTCCCGCTCTGCCTTAGCATCCGCCCTTGCCCTCCACTGGCTCCATGTGCTGGGTACCCGCCTGCCTCAGAGCATAGCTCTGCTCCACCAGAGGGGGAGGTGGGGGCCTTTGGACATGCAGCACCTCCCATGTGCCTCCCGAGGAGGCATTGTGGGGTCTCCTGCCCGCGTGACCCCGCACCCAGCCCCGGCCCCACCATCTCCCCACCTCCAGCTCATCCCCCTTCCCTGGCAGCTCGGGGTGGGCTCGGGCCTGGTAGCTCCTCTGCAGTGTCCACAGGGCAGATGCCTCCCCCCGCCTTCCACATCTTGCCATGGAGTGCTTTCACCTCCCACTCGGCTGGGCGGTGGCTTCCCACCGATCTTCCTGCGCTGCGCCTTTCCCTCTCCTCTCCCTGCCTCTGCCTCCCCGCCACCTTCCTCCTGCCAGCCCCAGCCGTTCCTGCACTGGGTGACCCGGAGGATCTCAAGCCAGCACTGTCTGCTAAGGGCAGCACAAGCTTGTCCAGCCACTCAGCACTGGGCTCCCAGGGGGCCTTCGGGGAACCTGGTGGAATGGAGGTGACGGGGCTGTTCTGCGTGGGCCAGAGGGGACAGAGGGCCCTAAGCCCAGCTGGCAGCAGTGCATGAGCCGTGGCTCCCCAGCTACGGGGCCCGGCAGAGCTCCAGACAGAACTGGACTTTTGCTCCAGGTGGGGCCTGCTGTCTGCCCCCTGGGGTAAGCCTTGCGTGCCCGTGGCCCTGGTTCTGCCCCCAAATCTTATAAGATAGGCATCACTCCTGTCTCTGGACAGGCACAATCCCAGGAATCAAAAGGAGAAAACTGCCCTGAGGTCGCCGAGGGGATGAGAACGTCCAGCTCCTGCTTGCTGCCCTGTGTGCTGCCACGCGCGGCCGGGCTGATGCCCACATCTCCCCGGGCCGTGGGGCTGCCCCTGCTTTCTGAGCCCCCATAATGGGAGGGGCATCCCCAGGCCCCTAAATGCTCACAGAGCCAGGAGCAGATCCCGAGGCCACCTGCTTTGTAACCAGCACCCTGAAGGGCAGCTCAGACTCATGGATTCTTTGAGCCGAGGAAGTCCACAGACACCGGTCCCTTGGAGCGAGTTTTCCTTGTGTCAGCCAATGGCCTCAATCCCATCTGGCATCAGACAGGGGACACAGGACAGAGAAACCCAGAGGGCAAGACAGACCAGCGGGGCTGTGGATTGCCAGCCAGTGGAGCAGACAACACCCCGGATGGGGCCGGAGCCTACCTGCTGGGAAGCCCGGCACGCACAGAGCTCGGCCCGGACCCTTCTGCACTCCCAGCAGCCTTGCCAAGAACCACCTTTCCTCTGTGCTGGCTCTGAGCTCAAGGCCTCGCCATTTTCTTTTGAGTCAGGACAGGACTGGCCCCAAACTCACCGTCCTCCTGCCTCAGCCTGTGGGGTAGTTGGGATCACAGATGTGTACTTCTGGACTCCTGTATTAAACCGCTGTCTTTCATTTTTGCCTGTACTGGGGGCAACTTTGGAAATGTATTAGTCAAAAGATACAGCTGGCCTAGGCTCACGAAGCCTCTCCGCCCCTCCTGTTTGCATAAAGAATACAACCAGAAACTCCAAGTCAGGCTCACTGAATGAGCGCTGACAGAACCAGAATGCAGGTCCAATAAACCGAACGGGCTGGGTGGAGCAGTGGGGAGGGGGTGCAGGGGAAGCCCGGCCTCAGGCGAGGGGTACAGCAGCCACCGGCTGCCCAGGAGGGCGGGCTGGAAGGGTCGGATTTTAGCCAAGCTCTTCACACGTAAGAGGAGCTGGCCATCCAGAGTTCAAAACAAAGTATCTTGTTCAGAAGACAAGTCTTTGTCTTAGCTCTGCTTTGCTCTTCTAAGTCGGGGTCTTGCTGTGTACTTCAGGCTGGCCTTGAGCTCCTGGTGCTCTTCCTGCCTCAGCCTCCCAAGCACTGGGAGGCTCTGCAGAGACAGTGTTTTTAAATCTAAACACCGGGATGGCCCGGGCGGCTCCCAGGCCGCTCCCAGGCCGCCCATCCCCACCCTCTGCTGAGGCACGGTGGTAGCCCAGGCCAAGGCATGCACACCACCTCCGAGGCCCGCTGCAGGGAAGGGAAGGACAGCCTTGCAGACCCGACAGCTGACTTCCATTGTTTAAAGTGGACCTGCCTTTGTAAGCTGCCGCTGGTTCTTCCTAAGTAGCTGCGCTCCCAGCAGCTGGACTTCAAAGGCGCTGTGCAGGCAGGCGGGGCGGCCGCCCTGTCATGCGGGGAGCGGGTTTACGTGGGCCTCACGTGCTGATAAGGGCGTCTGAGGAGGCTCACTGTAAATGCTCTCGCAGCAGACAATTTATTGGGCGATCCTGGCCAGCCCATTAGTCATGGACTATTAGGAGACTTTTCAGACATTGTTTTTAAACCTTCTCTTGAACTCCATTAGCCTTGAACTCCAGGCAGGTTGCATCAGGAAGGGCGGGTGCGGAGGGTCACCTGGTAGCCGAGGGGCCAGCCCGGGCAGATTTTCGCAGTGATGGCCCAGGCTGGCGCTGAGAGGGTTGGGAGAGCAGGGAGCCCACGCCGATCGGACCCCCTGTCTGGGGGTCCTGGGGAAACCATGCATCTGGGGGCGCAGAGCGCCTCGAAGGGCATCCCCAAGAGTGCGGCGCCAGCGTCGCCCACTGGGCAGTTCCTGGTTTTCCTAACTCAAGGCCTGCGTCCCAGGACCCTCTGGGTCCTAGGCAAAGTGGTGCTCACCCTGCTGGCCTCCCCCAGACTCAAGGGCCGCTGCGCAGTCTCTCGTGCGTGTTCCCAGTGTGAACTGGCCAGACCCGGTGACCGCGGTTCCAGCTCTCTGTCAGGAGCCGTCATGCCCTCTCCCTGTTATCCATACGCCCAGGTGCCTTGCAGCAGCCGCCAGGCGAACCCCCAGGCTGAGGCGGCCATGGGCGGGAGGCGGCGTACACTCCAGGAGCAGCCAGGCGGCCATGGGGAAGCCTGGGCTCTCCTGCCCAGGGGAGCCCTCCCCGGAGGCCCGAGCTTGTAGTGCCAGCTGGGGGTCGCAAGGGCTACCATGGACCTGGGGTCACTGCGGATTCTTTCCTCAGGAGGAAAACAGGAAGCGGTCTTCAAACGAGGGAAGCACAAGCCACGGAACGGAGAAGGAATAAACCAACTTCTTCACCAGAGAACAGCCTGAGAGAGGAGCTGCCCGGATCCAGGCCAGGACAGGCACCACCCGCCTCTGTCTTCTCGACTGCCCAGGCTGACGCAGACCACACCCAGCTGTGCCCGACACATCTGCGTTCTACTCACAGCATCTGCACCTGCCAATTCTGTGCTCCAGGCCAAAGCCCTGAGCCTGTGTGTGCCTCAGTCTCCCTTCTGTAAAGGAACTGCACCACAGCTGACCTCTTGGCTGCTTCCTGGGCACTGGGGGAGGACAGCAAGAGCCGCCGCCAGGGTAGCCCGGGCCAGGGAGCCTCTACCCAGGCCTGTTCTCTAGCTCCTTTTCACGCTCCTCCTGGCCTCTCCTGAGAGATGCTGTGCCATCCAAGGGACCCTCCGATCAGTCTGGTCCCTCCCAGTGGGGAGGAGGGGAGCAGGCGCCCCCAGCACGTGCCAGACCCGGGCACTCCTGGCATCGCTCTTGGAGGGGGGTGCAGACACTGAGGAATGGCGCTGTGGCATGCACAGCCTGCTGAGCCACTCATGTCTCACTCTGTGTCCCCCACTGTCCCCCACGCACAGCCCTACCCACGAGAGAAGGGAGGGGGCGAGCGAGCGCAGCACCTGCTGCCGATCGGGTTAGGTAGGACCTATTAAATATTTACCGCCCATTTCCTGTACATGGCTGGCGAGGCCAGCAGGAAATTCGGAACAAATTAAACGGCAGCTGCAACCCCTCATGCGTTAGTGCTATGCGGCATCATAAAATGTGAGGGGCAGATCTATTAGGGACAGGCCGGTTTCATCAAGGAAGCGTCCCCTCCCTAGCCCCTGCCCATCAGAACCCATAAAGTGAAACTGGCCAGGGCGCATCCCCTGCCACCTCCACCCACGGGGCCAGAGCGCGGGGCGGCTCCCCTCCCCACCGTTCCCACACCATTTCACATGTGGCCCGAGAGGGGCACTTCCTGCCGTTATAAAAAGCAAAACCAAGACCCCAACGAAACAGCCTGTGTGCAGAACACCCAAGTTGACAGTGTGAGAGAGAGGCCTAATCCATTCCATATGACGGGCGGCCGTGGCCCGCAGGGGCGGCCAGCCCCGGGGAGAATTCCGAGCAGCCCCTCCACCGCTCCCTGCCTTGTCCCCGACCCCCCTCCTGTGGGGCCTTCGGAACAGGAGAGGAGTATCCCGAGGAGCTCGCCCTGGCTTTAAGCTGATTACTACTATGTATTGTTCTCCCTCCACTCTGAAAATAAACTGTAGGCAGCATTAATGCAAATACAATATAAACACACTCGTTCCTGAGTTCTCGGCTCTCCGGGTGTGTTTGGGCTCGCTCCCTGAGGTTACGGTTTAGCGTGATGTGAGAACCAGATGCACCTCCTGTTGGGAGCCTCCAGCGGGCCACGTAAACAGACGGCTGTCAGATGGCTGGGGTGGGCGCGCCCCAAGAGCATGCGCTGGAGCCGATTCTGCTCTGGCCCTCAGGACAGCGGGCCAAGGAGGGGCTGCGGGGGCCGCCCTCTGAGCGTGGCATAGCAAGATCAGGAGCACCCCTCCACCTGAGAGAGAGACGCAAGTGTGGACGGCCAGATCTTGCCAAGGAGTTGGTAGGAGAACTATGAGAACTTATTCTAGTAGTTCCTGCCGCGTTTCCATTGCCGGGGCCGGCCTGCAGTGCGGGAGGAGCTTGCGCTTTTGTGTGGTTCGTCCTTGCCAACCCCAGCAAACAGCGCAGCCCTTTCCACGGCTTCACACCACGGACACCAGCCCGCGCCTGCTGCCCTTATCACGTCCAGAATAGACGCTTCCTCCTTCCTGCTTCCTCCTTCCTGCTTCCTGATCCCTTGTTCCATAAGCCATTCTCCAGCGGAGGCGCTAAAAATGGAAAGGTCGAGATGAAAGGGCGGCTTGGAAGATTTATTCCAGCCCATAAAAGTCTCTTCGGCCTCCGCAGACAGAACCATCGCTACTACTTTAACCCAACTTCTTCCTGAGCGGTCAATCTGAATTTTGCCTGTAATTCCACTAAAACCTACAAGGCTAACCATTTACGGGCTGGTTGTTCTGGATGACTTGACAAATTAGTATAGTAAATTTTGGGTGTCTTAAGTACTAAATTAGGTCATTTGTTTAATGAGCCAACCCCCTGGCCAGAGTCTGACCCCGGCCCACTCGGGTGGGTTCACACGGAATTCCAAGGCGGGGGCCGGGCTCTCCCATTTATCTTTTGCTTCTAGAGAAGCTGCTCCAAAGTCAGGGCTGGACATGCAGTCCCCACCTGACATGGACTGGCTGGGAATGGTTGCAGCACGTGCTCCTACCTCAGCGTCTCACCTGTGCATGCTCCCCCCATGTCTGTCGTCATTGCCTCCCTCGCCCTGCCCACGCCCAGCACAGCCCAGGGACCCACACCTGCCATCCTGGCTCTCAGAGAGAAAGGCTCAGGCCTGAGCAAGCTCAAGCCCCCTGGGCAACTTAGCAAGGCCCTGTCTCAAGAAAGAAGAAAGAAGAAAGAAAGAAGCAAGCAAGAAGAAAGGAAGGAAGGAAGAAGGAGGAAGGAAGGAAGGAAGGAAGGAAGGAAGGAAGAAAGAAAGAAAGAAAGAAAGAAAGAAAGAAAGAAAGAAAGAAAGAAAGAAAGTCGCTGAGCTGGAGCAGTGGCACAGTATACAGACGGGGGGGGAGGGGGGGGGGGGGGGGGGGCGCGGGGGGGGGAGACAACAAAGGCCAAAGGCGTGTGCTGAGTCCCCACCTCACGTCACCTCAGCCAGCCCTCGGTCACTGGTGCCATCGGGATCCTCCTTTACCAGAGGAGAAAATAAATCTTCCAGAAACTGGCTCCCTGAGCGCCTCGCTCACCCACACCCACCTTGCGCCGCGCATTAAGGTTTCTTAGGACCCCCAGGTGCGGCGCTGGCGGCTCAGCGGCTGCGTTCGGGGCCACCCCGCCCCTGGGCCGCACGTGCTAATCCGCGCAACAGAACACCACCAAAGCACACCCGAGGCACAATGGGCTAAGCAATCAGCTCCGTCTCAGGAGCATTCCCTGCATTATGCATATGAGTCCCAAGCTTTGTAAGCGGTATCCGTTTGCCTGTGACATCTGTCCCCAGCTAGGGCGTGTGCATGCGTGAACCCAGCACCTCCGACCGCGGCGCCGTGTGTCCCCGCCCACCTGGGACGCACCTGGCTGCCTGTAGTGTGCGGCGGAGCTCACGCACTCCCAGGGCAGGGAGGACAGCATCAGAGTCACGCACAGCATTCCATCAGAGGTCCCTAGCATGCTAGCTGTCACATTGGTGTGTGACCCACTGTGTACACCCGGGACACTCACTCAGTGCTTGCTGGCTTGCTAAGTTTTGACTTGAGATTTTTGAAGATACAGGTTGGCTCCTGCGGGCTCTGCCCAAATCGGGTCCGAGGCCGCGTGGACGCTCTGGCACTGACTGTATTCCCTGGGACCAGCAGCTCCACCCTGTCCCCCCGGCTTCCGCCTTAGCTTGGGGCTCCAGCCCAGCGCCTTCGTCCCCTTCAACAGCTCCTCGGCACCTGTCCCTCAGCAGAAATGGCAGCCTCCAGCCCTGTGAGCGCCGTGGGAAGCCCTGCTCCTGCCCCCCGTGGCTCAGAGCATCTGCAGTAGCAGCGTGTCTTTCAAGGCCGTGTGACATTTCTTCATGGGATCTCTGATGACTGCCGGCTCGGTTGTCCCAGGAAGGCAGCGGCTGGCTTTGCTTTCCCCCTTTGGCTCCCCGGATATCGCTGGAAGTCATGCAGCCTGGTGCTTAGCACAGTGACCAGGACCTCAGAAACACCTAGCTGGGCCCATGCCCTGGGACACTGGCGACTGCCCACTCTGCCAGGGCTGCGGGCACTTCCCGAGGCCCTCGCCCTCCAGAACTCTGGTAGCACCCACAGCTCATTGTCAGCTCGCAGGCTCTCGTCTGGCCCCGTGAGAGTGCTGAGGGGTCACTGGCAGTGTCCTGCCCTTTGCTCACAGGGCAGTCACCTACTAAGCTCTGGAGATCTTTGCACAGTGGAAGCGTTAGACGGGGGATGGGCAGCATCCTGACCCAGAGGGCGGATCTGGGCACTGCTAGGGGTGCCCTGCCCTCAGCTCCACCGTCTGGTAGGGAAGCCCCTCTTCCCCCCGAGCCCCCCTTCTGCCCTGAACTTTGCCTGCTGTGGGGGCGGCCAGCTTCCTTTGCCTCGGCGGCTTGTCGGGTTTCGATTAGGCCAGGGAATCACCACAGGAAATGAGTCCAGGAAAGGAAGGCTGTGATTTCTTTTTTAATTTTGAATACCAGATTTATTATTATTTTTTTAAGTGACAGTGCCCCAGCTGTGCCAGGTCGGGAGGAATGCGGACAATGTGCAGCTCAAAGCGCAGGAGGGACAGCTGGCGCCTGTGCGCAGAAACGTAGGGAGGGCTCCGGCTGTCCCCAGCACAGGGGCACCGGCTGTGAGGATGCGCACAGAGCACAGACGAATTTGTTCCCTGGGAGCAGGAGCCGTGGTCACTACCCCTCTTTAGTGTCTGCCGTTCGCAGCCCCCAACGGGCCTATATGACTCTCCTAGGAGTGTGTGGGGGACTCTCCTAGGAGCCCATTTTATGGAGGATGAAACTGAGGCACAGAGGTTAAATCACTGCTCCCAGTCATACATGTCCAGTAGACCTGTGGAATGTGTGGGAGGCACATGTTAGGGTTTCCTGACAAGGACAGCACATGCCTGGCCAGCAGGTCCTCAGGAGGACAGAGCTCTGTCCCCTGCTCTGAAGGCTTCCAGCTGATCCAACCCGGCTCCCTGGTGTTCTAGAATGACCTCCTCCCCTGAGGCAGTGCCCACAGCTTCGTCAGCATCTGCAAAACCTCTCAGAGCCTCAGCTCCAAGGATCGGAAAGAGGCTCACCAGGGACAGCCAGCTCCAAGTTGACACAGCTGCCAATCACAGAGGCCAAGACCAGAGGGGACCCCCGGGGGGCCTGGCACCGAAACCCACCTGACACGCTCTGTGTTGCCCTGGTGCCCTTCCACCCACAGGTGTTGAGGAGCACTTTCAGGGTACAGGGGAACTGGGCAGGAATGGAGAGGTGTGCCTCCCGCCTTGTACCTCGACCCAGCTACCCTGTACCCAGCATCTTCTGTGGCAACAGCTGAGTCAACCCTGACACTGCCAACAAGCTGGAGCACCCAGGTGGCTCCAGGCTGCCCTCTAGTGCAGGGTGTTCTTGGGTTTGGACCCACGTCCTGTGGCTCATCCACACTGCCAGATGCCACGATAGCCACCAGCCCTTCCCTGGCCCTGGAAGGCATGCACTGGCTGCCTGTGGCAGGGCCTCACGGTTCCCGGAGTGTCACCCTGCTTGCATCTTCTTCGCGGACGGCGCCTCTGTGTCTTTCTAGGGCGTAGAGCTCATTTTGCTCAGTTAAATAATATTCTGTTGTCTGGTGGAGCACAGCTTGCTGCTTCTGCCCAGGGAAGGACATGTCCAAGCTGCTGTCCACGTCTGCGAGCCAGTGTGTGCAGATCATGTTTTCTGCCTGTGGTGTAAACACCAAGGAGCACGCTGCTGGATTACACACTATGAGCTTGTCCTAGTACTTTTTGTTGCGGGGACAAGACACCCCGCCACCATGGTTAAAGGAGGAAAGGTTTACTTAGCTCACAGTTGGTGGAGGTTTCAGTCCACAATCAGCTGGCTCCAAGCAGGGCGGTACATGGCAGAAGGGCTTCACAGAGGACAAACTGTCCATGGAAGTGCAGGCAGAAGGCTGAGCAAGCAGCCTCCTCCTTCCTGCCCCTTCATATGCCATCAGGGATGTAAGCCTGGCGATTGGCGCCACCGGCACCCCGGTGGGGCCCCGTTATCCACATCCCTAGCCCCAACCGCACAGCTTCAGTCCCCACTCACACACCCTAACGCAGCCAGCCACCTTCCCATGGGCCTTGGCAGGGGGGCGTCTAGGTCCAAACCATAACCAGCATGCCTCATTTTGTAAGAAATGGGGCTTTCTGCAAGAGTGGCCACGCTACTTTGAATTCTCACAGTGATGCTGCCTTAATAATGTGTCCCTGCGCACCTCTGGGTGAACCTAACCCGGGACGCGGGCAGAGCAGGGCAGGCATACAGGTGACCGCAGCGCACACATGCTGTGATCCCCAGGCAGGGGTCAGTGGTGAGGGTCTCCCCAGCCCGTCCTGTTCTCTCTTGGGACTTCGGGGCCATCCAGCCCAGCCCTGGGCTAAGCTCGCATCTCGGCCAGCTCAGTTACTTGAACACCAGTGTGCATCCCACAAACCTGCTGGGGCTGCAGGGGTCCCTGGGGAGGAAGCCACATTGTTCTTTCCAGACTAGTGTTTCTCATTTGCAAATAAAAACACTTGGGTCAGGCTGGGAGGGGTGGTAAATGCCTGTAATCCCAGTCGTTGGAAGGCTGAGGCAGGAGGGTTGTTGTGAGTTCTTTGAGACCAGTCTGAGCTATGAAGTGAGCTCAAGGCCAGCTGTTGAGCTGCATAGCAAGACCCTGTCTCAAAAAGACAAAAGAGCAAAACAAAACAAACAGTCCACGTGGGCCTCCAAAGTCAGCGCAATGCAGGGCCACTGCCTGGCTGCACTGCCGCTCAAGGGTTCACACAAGGTTCCTGGGGTCTACACACAACACCTGAGGGCCAGCGCGCTGCGGGTGACTCCTGCCTGGGCAGATTGCGTTCTTCCCCGTGCGTGGATGAAGTGTGAGACCAGACCATGCGTCAGACCTGGGGGCCACAGGCCGGCACCGCAGCCGCACCCCACGGGCTCCAGGCAGCAGCCCCGCCTGTAACAGCTCCCTCAGCTCAGGGAGGATGACAAGGCCCTACCTCACAGCTCCGGGAACGGTGGCACAGCTGTTACCTCCACACCCCACACCCTTGCGCCCTGGTCTCTGTGCAGTGACCAGCCATTCTGGTCAACCTGCCTCCAGCCAGGAGCCTTCGCCACAGAAACCACCCTGGGGTGGGGGCTCCCACCATTCTGTCCTCTGCCGGACCCTTTCCGGAACCTGACCACCTCGCACCTGCACACCCGGCCAGGCCCTGGCTGAGGATGGAGGAGCCCGGGAGGGAAGGGGACAGGAACGCTATTGCTGATGAGCTGCAAGCTCCCCGAGCCTTCCTCCCAGGGCCTGGGGTGCGAAGCTTCCCGTCTCCCAGTGGGTCAGCCACAGGGACGGGACTTAGCTCTGCCCAGGGTGTGGCCAGTGCCACTGTGCCCCCCCGCCCCACCCCATGCCCTCTGAGATGTGCTGGCTTGCCCTTTTAAGAGGTTCCAAATGGTCCCCAAATCACATCTCTCTTTCCTGAGACACAGACAATTTTTGTGTCATGGGCCTTTGTAGAGACGTCAAAGGACATCTCCCGAGGAGCCAAGCCCCTTGACACCCCGCCGTGGCTTCTGCTCCGCAGATGAAAGGGCAGGAGGAGGCAGGCAGGAGACAGATCGCTTGGGCTGTCAGGGTGCGATCAGGATTTCATTCACACTGGGCGGGTGGGTGGGCGGGCTGGGGTCTTTCTCAGGGGACCAGCCGCCTCGCCGTGCTGAAGTGATAATCCAGCCCGTGGGGCTGCACAAACTGGACATTTTGTCCTCCCTGTCAGAAGGCCACAAGCTCTGTAGCAGATGGAGTGGTGTCGGCAGTCGTAAACCGCTCCCACCCCACCAGGGACAAACAGGTCAACAGAAGGGGTTGGCGCCGCGCATGTCATAAAACCCTCCCGGGCTGTCACGTTCCGATAAATCTTGATTTTGTAATGGAATAGCACCAGGGTTCCCAGCCTTGAGTTTCACAGGTGAGCCGGGGGCTGATGGATGGGTCGGGAGCCTCAGGCTTGGGGGTGGCAGAGGAAACCTTACCCGCAGCCCCGCCCGCTGCTCCCAGTGCTGACAGGAAATGCGGCCTGCAAGCGGATCCGGGCTGCAGCCCCACGTGGGGCAGCTGGCCCCCAAGTGGCTGCAGGTGTGAGTGCCTAGTGACTGCTGGCGCTGTCCTTTCTCGGTGGAGCCGCTGGGCACCACGGCTATCCACCCAGGGCGGCTCTGCAGAGGAAGCCCAGGCGCCCTCTGCCCTCCGAGGTCAAAGGACCTTTCACTAACTTCAGCCAGAGGGAGTGCCTCCCACCAATGTCCCCTGAGGGAAGGGATGGGGCACCACCTTGCTGAGGAGGGCTCTGGGGAAACTCTCACTGCCCACTGAGGACACCTCCTGTAGGTCAAGGCGGGTGGGGACAGGAGCAACAGGTGTCCCTCAGCTTGGGCAGAAGCAAGAGGAACACTTGGGTGCACCCACAGACAGGGTGTGTCCACAAAGGGGGATGTGGATCTTGAGCAGTTGGACCTTCTGATGTCTGAGGAAGATGCAGACATGGCTTTTAGGGGGCTTTCCTTGACTGTAAGGCCTGAGGTGCCATTCGGGCTGAACTGGGGTGGCCATGGGGTGCAGTCAGAGCCAGCTGGAGCCGAAGCTTCAGCTTTGGGCAGCCGTGGCCTCTGCCTGCAGCACGCAGACTGTCTCCTCAGGCCGTTGCCTCCTGCCCAGGTGCTGAGAGGCCCTTGGCCAGCAGTTACGTGCAACTGCGCAAGGCGAGCTGCATGTCCAGCTCCTAGCTGTCCACTGAGGCAGACATTCGGGAGCGGCAGGGACTTTTTCCTAGGGTAACCCTGGACTTCGCTGACGCAGGAACAGGCCAGGAGGTGGTACCTGAGCTGCCCAGTTTCCTAGGGTTCCTGCAGGTTGGGGCCTGCTGGCTGGACCTGACTTATGCTGTCCCTCCACAGGTAGGGTAAGTGGGTCCCCTGTGCCAGCCGCCTGGCAGGGACCATCCCTCCCCTGGATGGGCCTGGTCACCATCCGCTGCTCTTCCAAGCTCCACATGCCACTGTCCCTCTCTGCCTCATCACTGAAGTGAAAGTCAGCCACCGAGGGGCTGGGGGAGGCCTGCTTGCCACCCGCCATGGACCTTCCCCTCGGTGCTCAGGATGCAACTTTCCTTCTCAAAGGCTGCAGCGGTGCCCTGGGCATGCAGTGTCCCTCGCGGCTCATGCTGCGGTTTAGAACGTCCTGAGCGTGCTGAGGTCCTCAGCCACCACCCCCTGGGTGGCCCGTGGGGTCCCTTCCTGCACAGTCCACTAAGCAGAGTTCCTGAGCCCCGATCCTGGTGACATTCAGACGTCACTGGGCCCCAGGCCTCTTCCTGGGCTTGGGAGCGTGGGGCCCAGCCTCCAGGCTGCCTGGCTGGCGGTGCTGCCGGGTTCAGAAGCAGCAGCTAGATTGGCCCTCAGGCGGCGTGCAGTGGGAGCACGCGGCACACACTGCAGCGCTGTTCTCTCCAGGGACAGAAGGGCATCTGGCCGTGGGCTGCCGCAGGGGGACCTGCAGGACCAGGTCAGTGGCTCGCCACCGCAGGAAGGGGAGAGGCCCCGTCCACAGTGCTTTCAGCGGGAGGGAAGCAAGTTTCCTTGCAGTTGACTCTTAAGCCAAGGAAACAAGTCCAAATGCTTCCCTGGGAGGAGCCAGTGTGCCGCCCTTGAGGGTCCCAGACCCTTGAGGGCCATTTTGTAAGGGGCTGAGGCCCCCATCGCTGTCACACTGAACCTCTCAGCCCTCCCGCCTTCAATCTGCCCAAGCACACCTTACACACTAAAAACTGTTACTAAATTAAAGCGCATCTGCCGCAGCTGGGTTCTGAAAGGCCCATGATAGGGAGAGAGGCAGGGAGCTCCGGAGTGCACCTTGTCCGGAAGCCCCACTGCGCCCCCAGCCTAGGAACAGCAGAACGACGGCGCCCCGGCAGTGCGTGCCTGCTGACGCGGGTGGCACAGGCGCGGGGGACGGTGTCCCTGGGAAGCCGCTCATCCCACGGAGGCTGAGGTAGACGGCCATCAGGACCTCAGAGTCGAAGGCTACACCTAAAAACCAAAACTCTGGGGTGATAAAGGGGGCATCAGGAAAGAATTTGGGAACACACACGTGGGCCGTGGGCGTCACGACCGCTGAGCTGAGGGGCTGCCCTTCCTCCTGACCCTCACTGCCAAGGATGTGCTGTGCCCTCGTGCGGGCAGCAGCCAGGCTTCTGGGGACAAGCATCTGCTGCACTGCTTTGGGGACTTAACACGCAGGCCACAGCCACGGCTAACTTCTGGGCACGCCTGGCTCTCCGCCTTCTTGGTCTCCCACTGCCACAGTATGACTCCTGGGAAAGGGGACTTACTTATCCCTCTTTCCAGATGCAAGTGCTGAGGCTCAGCACAGCTGCCCACAGCCACGGGGAGGCCAGGCCCCTGCCCACTGCCTCCTGGTAGTCTGACCTGCAAACCTGAATCCCAAGGCCTCAACTCCATCCCCGGCTTCCCCATGAGCCACCTGTGGGCAGCAGGTACAGGGCTCTGCGGTGAGAGTGCAGGTGGGCAGCCTGCCGCCATGCTGTGCAGGCTGGCCCCACACCGCAGCCTTCAGCTCGCCTCTCACCCCTTTGCTCCCCTTCCCTCGCCTCAGTCCTGAGAGGCTCTTTCTGCCTGGAGTCTGCACCCAATCAGGTACGCTGGATCAGAAACCAGGGCTTGGTGCTAAAGAGCCACCGGCTGCTCCCAGAGGGGAGGAGATTTTTGATGGCCTTCACGGATGCTGCAGGGAGCAGCCACAGCCTCCCACACATGGCCCCTGCCCACCTCTGTCATTGGCACAGCTCTGAGAAGCAACACAGGCCCCACCTCATGAGGCGCATGTTCCTGGCTAGGGCTAAGCGAGGGCTGCAAGCGCCCAGCTGGCTTAAGCCTGCGCACTGCCCCCGGGTGTGTGACTTGGCTTTTGTCGCTGTTGTTGCTGTGGCTCTGTGAACGAGCCACATCCCGGCACAAACATGCAGCGGCTCGCTGGTTCATGGTGCTGGTGTGGGACTTCCCTGCAGGATCCAAGGGCCAATTCCTGTCCCACACCCTTTGCGTCCTTCGGCGTTGGACCCTGAGCCAAAGAACCTGCTGGCCTCCTGCCATGCCAGCTCTGCTGGTGCTGAGCCGGTGTGCACGTGGGCACGAGGGGAGCCCCTCATCCCGGAAACATGAGACTGCTCAGCGTCCTGCAGCCCCCGGCGTCTGAGATAAGGCTCTTCCCCAGGACACAGAGAAATCGCTGGGTCTGTCTGACCTCAGCGTGAGTCCCCCGTCCACCACTGGCCTTCCAGCGACCTCTGGATTCGAGAGAGAGAGAACGTCGTTCTCCCCTAACCCCCTGAACTCTGAAATGACAAAGTGGCAGAAACAGGCGTGACCTCTGAGGAGAGGCCTCTGGGCCCTGCGTCACCAGGACTCAGAGAAGGACCCATGCCCCAGAGAGGCCAGGACAAGCAGCGGCCCCAGCCAGGCATGAAGGAAGCCCCAAGGGGCTTCTCCCGGGGGCTCGGTACAGGAAGGCAGGAGCAGGCCCGATACAAGCCGAGGAAGAGGAGGAAATGGCCACAGTCTAGACGCGTTATCTCGCCCTGCGCGGGCACCGGCCCGCTCATCCATCGTCCTGGAATGGACTTCCTGCCTCAGGATTTACGCCCATGACCTCACCCCTTGCTATCTTGACGCCCGCTGCCGCCCGCTCAGCTCACAGGAATTAGGGGCCAGATAACAAGTCTAGACAGCGAGAAGTCGGAGATGGATTATCCTGGGGGAGGAGGCTGGCCAGTGCGGGCTCCAGGGGCTCAATGCCAAAGCCACTGGCCACGCTCAGACCTTGGGTGCTCCAGGGAGTCCCTGCCACTCTGGGGTGGGAGGAGACACTGTCACAGCCACAGAGCTGCTAGACCAGGCTGGGCACGCTCTCTCTCCTCCCTGTGGGCAAGTGGTGTCGGAGGCTGCCTGCATGGAGCTAGACCAAGCTCTGAGCTGAGATAGCAACTGTCCCCATGGCCAGCAGGGACGCCACTGACCCCCGTGGATGGGGGCTGGAGCTGCCGGAGCCCACACGAGGCCTCGGTGCCAAGCCCAAGCGTCCCCAGAGAACCCTCCTGGGCCCTGTCCCTTAGAAACCCCAGTACACTATGCCACCTGTCGGGCTCGCTGATCGTGGGTCCAGGCATCTCCCTGCAACAGGGCAGCCCCCTCCTCTGTCTCTGACCTGTTACGAGGTGAGCTTTGTGGCCCCTAACTGAGACACTGACACCCCAGCTGCCTGTTCCTAATTTAGAACAGGATCTCTGAGGACACCCTGGTCAAGCTAAGGACAGGCCGCTGCAGGGACACCCCTCTGCTCTGTGACCGCTGTCAGTGGAGGCCCTTCCCTGACCCTCAGATAGCGTGCCCAGCAGCCCCCATCCAAATGACCTGTACAGTTGCCTCGGAGCAGACAGACACCTCACCCCGCTGCACTCGCTGGAAGCCCGCCCGGGCCCCGTCCCTTAGAAACCCAGGGTGGCCCATCTACCCAAGAGGTTTCCCATGCAGGGGCACCCTACCGCTCCTGCCCTGCTGAAAGCCCCCTACCCCACCAGGCACAGGTGGCAGCCTGACACCCTGAGCCAAGAGAAGACACTGGAGGGCAGGGAGGAAGAGGAGGAGGAGGCCAGCCATGTGGCGTCCGGCTGCTCTGCGTGCTCCAGGGCCTGGCCAGCCTAGACCAATGAGCCATCCAGTGCATACCAGCCTGCAGTGCCACAGGAGAAATCAGACACGCATGCCCACATCCCGCGCCTCCTGAGTACTGACGTCCCTGGGGTCAGTGCAGCCCCGTCCCTCAAAGCTTCCGACCTTCCAAACGCATCAGGTCTCTGCCTCATGCTCTGAGTCTGCAGCTGTTGAACTGAGTGCATGGGAGAGAACGTGAGGCCTGGCCCCAGCCATCTTGCCCAGCCCCTTCCCTGCCTCCTGTGCCGCAAGAGCAGAGCTGACAAGAACCCTCAGCACCTCCATTGCCGCCGCCGCCGCCTCCTCCTACTCCCCCTCCTTCCCCTCCCCCCCTCTTCTTCCTCCTCCCTTCTCCTCCTCCTCCTCCCCCTCCTCCTCCTCCTCCTCCTCTCTTCTCCTTTCTCCTCCCCTCCCTGCTCCTCCACCTCCACATCTCCTAACCAGGCAGGGCCCTGAGGCCCAAAGCCTCCGCTCACTGCCTCCCCCACCCCTCCCCCTCCCCCATCAGGGTGCACATGACCTCACCCATGAGCGCAGCAAGGACAGCAGGGCTGAGTGGAGAGGATGGGCTTGGAGTTCGGGGCCCTCACCTGGCTGCTGCAGCCCCGTGGGCGGAGTTTCCCACAGTGACCTCCACGTAACCACCAAGGGTGGTCACCAAGGGTGACCTGATGTCCTCCATTGCCACAGCAAGGCGAGTGTTTGGGAGTCCTGCAGAGGAGTGCCAGGCTGGCTGAGGGGCCGGTCCTGCATGTCAACAGGGTCACTGTAAGATCCCACCTCAGCCCCTCACCAGGCCCGGGCCTTGGGCAGTCCACAAAGGCTGTGAGAGAGGCGCAGGTGGCAGGGGGCTCTGGCTGCACCTGGTGTTCCTGGAGAGGAGGCTGGACAGGGTGAGTGCAGGAGAGGACAGCCAGGGAGCCATGCGCCCAGCAAGTGTGCCTCCCCGCGGGCCCCAGGGCACTGTGGTCTGCTTGCACAGCCGTCCTGGGGTGCCGTGGTGAGTGTCACAGGGAGCCCGACAAGGTGCTAAGCAGGCACCAGGCTCAGCCCACGTGGGACAGGCCAGGCCCTGCAACAGGACAGGACGAGCCCACAGGGAGAAGGCCCCATGGTGCTGCCCCAGCTGTCACCACAGTGTGATGCAGTTGAACCAGGCCTAGCTGAGTAGAGCTCAGGGCCATGGCAGCCGGGTATGGCACATGAGAGGCTTGGGGACCCAGGGTGGTGGCCGCATTCTGGTGTCTCTGCAGCTGGGCCCGTCTCCAGGCTGTTTCACACTGCATGTGACCTACTCCCCAGGGAGGGGACAGCTGAGTGGCAGTAGTACAGCATCAGGTGCAAAGACATCGCTCGGAGGAGACCGACCTATGAATCTTTGATGGGCCCAGTGTGAGGCTGTGTGCCACTCTCTTAGTCCCCCCTCAACTCTCCAAGGCCACAGTGCACAGCAGGGGTGCAGCCAGCCCACAGGGCTGTGGGCTCGTGTCTTGTTCTCTGAGGAGGAAGAGGAAGCCCAGGAGGAGGCGGCGTCCCAAGACACACCTGGGTGTGTGGGCGTGGGCAGGGCCGCCAGCTGAGGGGGTCCTCGCAGCAGAGGCCCAGACCTGGGGACTCTCTCGCCAGCAGTCAGGCTGACCAAAGCGAAAGAATGAGGGAGAGGTAGCTTACGGGAGGCCTGAGGCCAAGACGCGAGGGATAAAGGTTTGCTGGGGCAGCCTACACCCAGCTGGCCCTCCGGCCCGCAGACACAGACCGAGAGACCCAGGCCCAGCCCGCACCCCTGCGACCCTGGCCCTGTGGCAGCACCCCCCTCCCACCGCAGGCAGGCCAGGAAGTTACTCGGGACCAAAGGGCCCCCGTGAGGGCCCACATCCCTGCTGCCTTTAAGAAAAGTGGTTAATTGAAACATCATTCACACCTCACTGTGTCACCATGTGAAATACACAGCGTGGTGGATTTTAGTATTTTTAGCCAGTAGTCACCGGCAGTTTCAAAACAGTTGTAGTCACTTTTAGAGCATCTTTCATCAGGAGGGAAGCCTGGCACCTTGGTCATCACCCACTCTGACTGCTAATCTGCTTTCTGCTTCCATGGCTTTGCCACCCAGGACAGGCGGTATAAGTGGATCGTTACGACAGGTGGCCTCCCTGTCTGGCTCCGCTCGCTGTGCGTCTTGCTGTGTCCCATCCTTTGTCACTGACAGCCTGCCCTTTGAGGAGGACAGATCTTCCTTTGTTTCTCAGTCACCCGCCGACAGCCATCACTCTGTCCGCTGTGGACTGGGCTGCAGGGACACGCGGGCCCAGGTCCTTGTGAGGACGCCCACTCTCGCTTCCCAGCGTGTCAGGTCTGCCATCCCCACCCCACCCAGCTGCTCACTGCCCCGTGCACTCAGGATGTGGCCCCACGCGAGGAAGGCCTCACACCTGGCCATGTTACATGCCTGCATCTTACACATGAGCACGTGCTAACCCTGCCCTCTGCCCACCTCTGAGGGACAGCGGTAGCCAGTAGAAACTTCCTGGCTTCTCTGAGAGGCACCTGGTGTGAGGTGGCCACGTGCCACCCTCAGGCATCCCCTGAGACACCTGTGAGGAGCTGCGAGTGGGGTGGCACAGTGCAGGGGCCTGCCCCACTCATGTGTCGGCCAGGGCGTGGCAGAGTGGGGGACACCGGCCACTGCTTCTCCAGGTTTAGGGGAGGTTTGCTGCATCTGTGGCTCCATAGTGGCAGGAGCTGGTGACTGTCCTGAACCACGTGTGCAGAGAGTGTGCTGCTCGCGCTGGCTCCTGGCACTGCACACTCATCGCACACGGCCAAAGCATGGCCAAGGAGCCCCGCAGCCCCTGCTTTCTGCCAGAAGCTTGCTCCCCTGGGAAGCAAAGCTCTTCCCACCGGTACATGAGCCGCTGTTGGAGATATTCTGGAAGCCAGGGTGCCTGGGAATTTGGAGAGGCCTTGTGCTGGCCCTCATCTAGGGCCGCAGCTGCCCACAAAGGAAGCCAGGCAGCAGCTGGTGCTGCTCACCGGGGAGGGGGTCGCGGCTCCCAGGGCCTGCTCCCAGGCCAAGAAGCCTCCCATCCGAGGGCCTGTGGCTCCTCCCTGTACTTGGAGGTCATGGTGCCTGCTGCTTCATCGTTGCCAAGCACGCCTAGCTGCAGAAGGCTGGCCTGGGGCTCAAGACCAAGCTCACCCACAGGGCTGCCTCCTGAGCCCCTCCGGACCTGACTGTGCCCTTGGCTGTGACCCTCCCGCCTTAGCACCCAAGGGCGCCACAGAGCGCAAAGCCCTCCCCCCCTCCCCGGCCCTGCTGGGGATGACGCAGCAGCGCGGGGCTCAGGCTCTGATGGCCCCAGCTCCCGGACACACGCGTGTGCCAGAAGCCTGGGCTCGCAGCTGGCCAGGGCACGACCAGACGCGATCTTGTCGCTTCGCGCACACATTCGGGCGCTTATCACTGGAGTCTTCAAAGCACCATATTTGGAGGCCGATATTTTTCATAAATAAATGAGGTCAAAGGCTGATAAAAATCAATACATCTGAAACAATGCCCCGCTCCTGGGGCGACACTGCTGTGGATATCTTGCAGCCCTGCGGTCCCTTTGAAACTTCCACAACAACAGCGAGGTTTGTTTTTCCATCCAGAACAAATGGAAATACTCGCAACAGGGTAAAAACAAATATCACCCAGGAGCCAGAGCCTCCCAACCTCCCAGGGCCCATGGGCATCGGACAGTTCCGACTGCCGTGGCCTTGCAGGGACGCGGGAGGACACGAGGCCATCTTGGGGCTGGAGCTGTTACTAAGAAATGAGGCTGCCTGGGCTGCAAAGTGAGCTCAAGTGGGCCTGAGCTGCAGAGCAAGACCTTGTGTCAAAAAGAGAAGGGAGGAGGGGGAGGGGCAAAGAGGGAGAAGAAAAACACTCAGTAGACAGCGTGCTTCCTGGAGCCATGAGCCCAGACTAGAATCCTGGCAACACCACCTCTCTGGATCTGCCCCTCTGGGGTCCTCAGTTTACCCACCGCTGAGCAGGTTGGAGATAGTGTACTCACAGGTGCAGAGAGGGTAGGGACTGTCTAGTGCCCGACGCACAGCTGCGGCCCATGGCTGATCTTCCTACCCCTGCACCACGTGGCCCTGGGTGGGGGCCGCGCCCCTGCTCCTGGGCCCCTGCTGGGATGGTACCCAGTGACCGAGCGACTTCCGGCCTGTGCCAGCCTGCTCCATGATGGCAGGGCCACGAGTGTGACCCCAGGTCACAGACGATGGCCTGGCTCAGCACAGCATGTTAGCCCAACAGGAACTGGAGCCACAGGGACAGCGTGGCACCTCAAGGACCTGCCCAGCCGTAGCGGCGGAGATACCACCCCACTATGCATGCGGGTCACTGAGCCCCACGGGGGCAGGGGGTTCCGCAATGGGGTGCGGCCAGCCTCGGCAGACACATCTCTGCGTGTCTCTCTCTGCATGTGTATCCATGTGGCATGTGCGTGTCTCTGTGTGTGATGTCCATGTACTTCCGTGTCCGTGTGTGTATTACTGCATGCAGGCCTTTTCTATTTATTATTTTGAGACAGGATCTCCCTAAATCACTAAGCTGCCCAGGCTGGGTTTGAACTTATGATCCTCCTGCCTCAGTCGCCCAGAGTGCCGGGACTATGGACCTGTTCCTCCATACCATGTTTTAAGACATCCCCAGAGATGCCACCCGATACCCAGAAGTAGGAGATGTGAGGTGTCCAGCCAGGAGCTCTTCCTGCTGCGCAGGGCTGGGAATGGGCACCTCCCTCAAGGCCAAGGACTGCAGGGCTCACAGCGCGGAGAGGGCTTGGGGTGGCCCCTCTGGAAACTTTTCCACCTTCCCCATCATTTTCCACGTCCCCATCATTTCTCTGAGGCAAAAATAAATACCGCTGTCCCACGTGTGTCAGAGGGACGGGTGTGTGCACTGTTCGCGTGAAAAGCTATGCCCTGAAGCCAAGCTAGGCAACCAAACAAAAGTTTGCTGTCAGCAAGTGGAGGACGAAGGTCCCAAGCGGAGCCCTGTCCAGCTGTTTCTCTAGTGTGAAACCCAGCGGGTCCTACGAGGAGGCGGCGAGGCCGAAGGGTGAACACAGCTGGTGCATGGTGTGGAAGGGCATAGCAGACTGGGCCCATGTCAGAGGGCAAGATGTCGTCCTGACGCCCTGCTAAGCAGGGGGTGGGCAGGGCGGGGCCAGACCCCCCACAGAACAGGGCACAGGTGCGGAGAGCCCATCGTTCAGGGCTCCATGCAGGGAACCTGCACTCCCAGGGTCAAGGTCCTGCGTGGCTGCTGGGGGCCCGGCCAGCGTCCAAGGCAGCTCCATCTCAGGGGGTCCCTGTAGGCAATGGCCTCACCACACTCTGGCTCCAGGACCTCCCATCTTTGCCTGGGTGGCCCTGACCTTCCTGTGTGGAGCAGCCCCACCTGGACCCTGTCCACCGGTCAGTGGCTCCACAGACCTGCTTGTTTCATCTGGATATCAAGTGTCTGCAGTGATGGAGTCCCTAGCTGGAGGTGGGCTCTGCCCACTGGTGGCCACGGCTCAGGCCCACCCCCACCCTGCGTGGGCACCACTGCCCAGGCAGACACACAGCCCAGACAGAGCAGCTCCTCACTGCTGTGCCCTTCGCTCTGGCCCTAAGGGGAAAAAAGGGCAGAGTCCTAAGTAGGTGCTTTAGACCACTGAGCCATCTCACCAGCCCATGGGCAGAGTCCTTATCGAGCAATGAGGCTCCAGGGTCCCCGGGTCAACACCGATACCCCAGGCAGGGTCAGGGAAGAGGAGCCCGAGTCGCTCAAGGCCACACACTCCACCCCGTGTGTTTCCTGGTTAGATCCCCCCGAGACTTGAGTCGTCATGTCCCTCCTCCTTGGGCTCAGCCGCAGGTCTGGCCTCTTCTTTCCCAGGATTCATCTTCACGGCCAGAGCTAGTGCCAGCTCTTGAGGTGTGTACCTGGCCTCCTCCAGGTGGCCACTCTGTTTTGTAAGCATCCTTATATCCCAGAAGGGCAGGGCCTGGGGTGACTGTCACCAACCCTGGTGTCACCAGGAAGCAGCTTCCCAAGAGCAGCTTCAGGTAAGTCACAGTGCCAGTTGGTTCCTGGGCATCGTGTAGCTCCACTTTCTCACGTGCCAATAAGAAGGGCGAGAGCCCGCAGATGCCTACCCAACCCCGACGTCAGCTGTGACCTCACGCCCAACATTAACTTAACCCTGGCCTCCACCAGTACTAGCCCCAACTCCAACCCCAGCCCCAATCCCAACCATAACCACAACCCGTACCTAACCCTAACCTACCCCAATCCTGATCCCAACCCCAACCCTACTCCATATGTAGCCAGGAAGGTGGTGGCATTCGGGGAAGGACTGAGTCACTGCACCTGAAACACTGTGATCTGCTCTGTCCCAACAATCTTAGGAAAGCAACGCACCCTCTTTGATCAAAGTCCAGGCCCACAGTGGGCTCGGGCTCAAAAATAACACATTCTCAAGCATGGAGCCTGGGTTCTGGGAAAGTGGAAAGCGGATTTGCTCTTCCGGAGCTGGATTCAAAGCCTCCTGCTGCCCAGGTGGCCCTGGTGTCCTCGAGGACACTGCAGGGCCCAGGCAAGAAAGGTGCCACCTGGTCAGAATCCCAAGGCATGGCACAAACCCTGGGAAGACGAAGACCTTGAGGAGGCACAGTGGGAGCCTCAGTTTCCCATCTGTAGCTTCCCAGACCTGCTGTGGTTATGTCCAGGCTGGGAGACTGAGGTTGGGCAGGCAGGGTCTGGACTGGGGACCTGGGGTTCCCCTGCTCAGCTCTACAGCAGCACACATGGATGGGGTTGGCATGGACAGGGAGACCCCACCGATAGCCAGGGAAGCTGACATCACAGAAGCATCTCTGTGTGTGACAACGCTCAATCTAGAAGCGCAAGAACCAAGGAGTCCAGACGGTGGGACTGAGCCAGCCTGGCCACATCAGCTTTCTCTGCCACCACAGCACTGGCCAACAAACTTAGAAGTCTTGGCCACTGAAGAAGCCACGGAGCACACTTGGCTTTAGAGGTGCCACGAGAGCACCCGCCACTCTGTGTCTGTGTCCTCATCTGTGGCCATGTGGAGATGACACTCTTGTGGCCCTGACAGTTGGCATCTCCTCTGGGTGGCTACCCTGGGGTTGCTTTATCACCTATGTGTCTTATGCAACTGGTGACCTTGTGGGGTCAGAGACTCCTGGTGACACAGGTCCTCCAAGTGTGTGTCAGACCCACTTTCTACACCATAGGCAGTGTGGACACTGGGTTTATCCCAAGGGGACAGGAGGCAGGGGAAGACCCGAAATGCCTCTCAACTTATACAAACATTCTGAAACATCCCCTGGGCCTTTTGGTCAGCTCTGCAGGCCCAAGTGTCGTGTCCACGTGGCCTCAAGTCTGTGAAGCAGGGCTGTATCCAGTGTTGGCCGAGAGTGAAGCCCAGTGGCTGCCAGCGGAGGCCACAGTCTTCAGAGCCCCTCTGGCCTGGGTGCCTGCCCTTGCAGGGCCAACGGGCTCAGTGATTCTCCCGAGAAGGCAGCAGGGGGCAGGGTCACGGGGAGAGAGGATCCGGCTTGCTGTCTATGGGGAGTAGGGCTGCAGCTGGAAGCAGCAGCAGGTGAACCTCGAACACCGTGCGCCCCTCTCCTTCAGCCAGCAGGAGGCTGTGCCAATGACAATACATTTCCTGAGAACTTTCCACTGCTCTGAAACACTTCTAATTATATCTGGAGTCTTTCCTTCCTCCTGCAGGATGAACAGAACTCACGACTCAGGCGCCTTATCCAGCACTCAGCCCGGGCAGCTCCCGGGGCCTTGGAGGCAGGCAGGCGTCCTGGCCCTGATCCTACTGTCCCTGGAGGCAGAGGAGAGGGGCAGTGCCCACATCCCCATGTAGGTGCTCTAGGAAGAAACAGCCGGATGGCGAGAAGGGTCCTCGGCCCGTGTGCAGGCACCACTGTTCTCAGCGCAACGCACAAGGTGCGGGAGCAGCTTTGCCTCACATCCTCCCTCGCTGTGGGGCCGTAGTGACCTCGGCGGGGCTCCCAGGTTCACAGCAGCCCTCTGCTTCCTGAGGAGACCCCAGGGCTGCGCCAGTGTGACCCCATCTGGCCTCATGACTCCCCGGGAGCCCCCCAGCCCCTCAGGACATATTGTAAGTTTAATTCACTTTAATCCTTACATGCTGTGTGGTCAGCTTTGTCATACAAAACAAAGCATTAGGTAATATTTGGCACAATACCTGAGAAGTAGCAAATATGCAAGCAATGACAGCTCTTACCACCCTCGTGGCCATCACCACCACCACCATTACCACCATCACCACCGCTACCACCATCACCACCACCACCCCTACCACCAGCACCACCACTGCCACCACCACCA
>NW_004524791.1:1574014-1585610 GCF_000260255.1 Octodon degus
CACTACTATCACCATCACTACCAGCATCACCAACACCATCATCACCACCACCATAGCCATCAGCATCTCTACCACGTGTCACCACACTCCTCTCCAACAGTGTCTCTACATACAGACATTCTTTGGGAGCAAATGCTATGTCAATAACTGCAGCTCATGGGCCAGGGAGATGGCTCAGTAGAATAAGCGCTTCCCTGGCAAGCACAAGGGACTACTGAGTTCAATCCCCAGTTCTGCAAATAAATAAATAAATAAATAAAAATAAAAAAATAACTGCATCTCAGGTGACAGCTGGTTAGAAGGAAGGCAAAGCCCATTTGGAAGTGGGCAGCGCCCAGGGTCACCTGCACCTAGGATTTAACAGGTCGGTTCTGGCAACAGCAAGGCCAAGCCTAGGGCCCAGGCAAGGCTGCACTCAGGGAGCTCTAGCCTTGCTGTCTGGGGCAGGTAGGGTGGTTTCAGCAACACCTCTGTCCCCCAGGCCTGTGGCAGTCCCCAAAGGGCTGTCTCGTCAGACTGGTGAGAATGGCTCATAGTGGCCTCCTCCAGGGGCCTCCACGGCAGGGAAGGGGAGAGGCTGCGCTGCAGCCGAACACTTCTCATCTAGAGAGCAGGGGCCCAGACTGAGGAGGCCAGCAGGCGGGGCCAGCAGCCAGGACAGTCTCAGACCCTGAGTAGAGGAAGACACCAGCTTCTTCGGGGACCGTGGCTGTGCCAAGTGTCCACTGGAGTGATGGCTGCCGGTGTTCTCCGGCTCATGCAGAATGTGGAACGTAGAGCCTAGGTCGGTCTGGGCAGAGGTTGTGGCATGCACTTACAAGTGATTCCTTGCAGGGGACTCGCTGCTACCCTCCCTTCCTTGAAGGAGGACCCACGGCTAGACACAGCAGGGACCACGTGGCTGATGCCGGACGGTGCGCTTGGGCCTTGGCTTGAGTTCCTCCTGTTTCCTGAACACGGGTGCAGTGCTACTCACTGAAGGAGGGTGGAGGCCACGCCCAGAACTGATGGCTCTGTGGATGGGTCACCAAGCTTGCCGGCCACATGACCCAAGAATGTAGTGTTTAGGAGCAAGTTTCTGAGTGAGGACCCCGAGGCCAACACACATGCCCAAATCCTGTAGTCTGCTGCCACTGGGCTGCCATGTCCAGGATGCCACAGGGGATCACACCCCCCAACCCATCTCCTGGCTTCTGGAGTGAGTGGGCATGGGGGAGGCTGCTCCCGTGTGTCCTGGCCTGACCTGGTACAGGCGCCCTTGCTCTGTGCTTCCTGTGCCCACCACCCAGGCTGCCGCAATGTCAATTTCCGGGGCGGCCCTGTTCCCTAGTCCCACTCTCCCGTCTCCTCCTTTGTTCCTCAGGCCACAGAGGTGGTTGTAGGCTGTTGTCCCTGTTCCCGTTGGCTGCTCTCTCCTGGGTCTGCCCTAGCTTGTCACCTGTGGATGTCCCCACACGTGGACTCAGCTGACGGTGGGACGGTTGCTGCCTTAGTTGCCCTCGCAAGCCCTGCACCCCGTGACATGGCGCCCCATTTCCTGAGGGAGACTGCCGCTTTGCAAGGTCATGCACTTGCTCAGCTGAGAGAAGACAGAGACAAGAGGCTGCCTGCCCACATCCACAGCCGCAGCCACTGATGCCCATCCACTGCTGCACAGAAGGCTGTGCACGACTGGCTTGGGCACGGAGGGCACAGTGACAGCCTGCTTGATATGAATGCGCCCAGAGGGCCCGCACCTCCACGGGCCTGGAAAGCCTGGCCTTTGTCATGTCCTCTCCATCAGGACCCCAACCATGGCTCCCCGAGCCCCTGATGGCCCCCCACATGGTGTCAGCAAAGTCGTATGGAGAGCTGCTGTCGCAGCCCAGATTTATGACTTTGTTGTTACCGTGTTGTGGAGATTTTATAGCCCCAAGCTCCCTGGAGACGCCCAGTGCTCGCCCTAGGACACATCAGTCAGACAGGGAGGAAATATCCAAAATGCTGGGAACATCCTGTGTCACCATGTCCCCCGGCCCAGGTACGGGCCCTTTGTGTGCAGCGAAAGGGAGGAGGAAGCCGATAAGGGGCAGGGGCAGGGGGAGGGCCATGCGGCACCTCTCTGCCCTGGTTTGTTCTCCACCGTGACACATGTCCCCAGCTTCCTGAGCAAAACAGTCCTCACCGCGGGCCTCTGATGTGTGGCCAGCACCCGCTGCAGCCCCACCCGCCTAGCACACTGCTGACTCTGCAAGGAGCAGGGCGCCCGCGGCCAGGGCCATGCCCACCGGCAGACAAGGCCCCATTGTCCCACCACGAGCTCCCACAGTCCTCCTGGCTGGGGCTCTCCTGGCAGGAGAAGGCCTAAATCCTGAGGGGCCTGGCGGGAGGAGAGGAAGGGGCCCAAAGAGGAGGGCTAGGGAAGTAGTAGCCACGTTCTGCAATTGGCACCTGCTTCCCAACACTCGGAGGAGAGCTCAGGCAGCCCCCGCCTAGCCCACATTCCCCTCGGTGGTCACAGCACCCGTGGGGGGCACAAGTGCTCCTCAGTGAAGTATTTGAGCCCCACAGTTGGAAGGATACAGAGGAGACCAGTGGGTCAGCCCAGAGCCCACAAAGGGACAGAAGCAGGAGGGTCCCGGGGTGCTGGGACACTGGGCCTGGGCCAAGGTCACCACCTGTGTCCTCACTCACACCAGGGAGCCCTGCAGTCGAAGGCACCTGACATTCAGCCTCCAGAGTCCTCAGTCTGCCCCCAGCAGCCACGGCCAAACCCAGCCCCTACGCACCCACCAGATAGATGGGACCTGACCTCCTGCAGGCCCTAGCCCCTTGGGCCACCCCAAGTCCAGCCCCCAGAGCCTGTCCGGGCAGAGCTGGGGCTCGCAAGTGTGGCTACCAGCACCCAGGACAGCAGCTGCTAGAAGTGCAGTTCTGGGTGGGCAGTGGGCCAGTGGACTTGCCCAGCATCGGCCAAGCCGGCATCAGGTGCCCAGGGGCTGAGGAACTTCCGCTGGTGGCAGGAGCCCCACCAGACCCCAGCCCTGCCAGGCCCAGTTGGCATGGGCCCTCGTGCAATAATCAAGCCCCCGTCCTCAAGCAGCACCACGGCCCACGCCACGCCTGCTTCATCTGCTGGGCATCCCCTGCCCTCCTTTCCCTGCCCCTCCTGCATCCTGCCCCATCCTACTGGCAGTGACACAAGCAGAGCTCATTCCCAGAGCAGGGACCTCTGGCCCCCCACCTGGGACTGTCTTCCATGCAATTGCCGGCAGGTCAGCACTAACTGCAGACACTCAGAAGCCTGGAGCTGCCACTGAGGAGTCCTGCTTGCCTGCAGCCATCACAAAGGCAGGGGCACAGAAGGGTGGATGCCGGGATAGACCCAGCGTCCCAAGCACTGGTGAGGGGCTGGCTGTGCCCCAACAGTGGATTTGGAGTACAGCCCTGGGAGTGCCCACACATGGGCAACAGCAGGAGACTCGAGGTGGGGTCCCTTAGCAGCAGGCAGAGGCTTTCCCTTGGGGCATTTCAGAGAGGTCTGCGGCCAGCCGGTGTCTCTCCTGCTTGCATGGTGGGGTGTGGAGCACGGCAAGAGTCACCTGTCACAAGCATGCACTTCAGTGACTCTTGTACCAAGCTTCAGGCGGGCCGAGAGACCCTACATGAGCATCCAGCACCCGGCCTCTCGCCGCAGCCAGGCTGTCCCCCCAGCTGGCCACGCCCCAGGGCAGGACCACACCTCCATTTGGGTACTACCTGTCCCCTGTACCCTTGCAGCCCGGCTCTGCACTGAGACCTTCTGCTCAGGACCATGAACCCCATGTCTGAGCCTGCATCAGGAGGCAACTGCCCTGTCCAAGGAGAGGGAGTGAGCACCAGGCCTCAGCGGCTGCCTGGGAGAACAGAGGCTGGGACTAGCCAGCGGCAGGAACCTACAGCATCCTGGTGGCCAGGACAGAAGCCAGAGGTGACTGGGGTTCAGGGCAGAGGGGAGCAGGTGAGCCCAGGGCAGCTGGGAGCTGGGAGAGGACGGAGCTAGCAAAAGACCAGAGCTGGGACATAGTGCTCGGGACTCTGGCCAAGCCCTGCCTCGGCTCCGCCCCAGGAGCCCCTCTGGCAGGGCTGTGCGGTCTTCTGGGTGGAGAGGCTCCACGGGACCAAGCTGTTCCTTCTGCCAGGGTGCCCCACAGGCTGCACACAGCACACAGAGGAGCCTCAGACCCGCATGTGCACATAGGATGTGCAGGACGGTGCCACTTGTCCTGGAGTAGCCTCTGCCCTCGTAGGTCCCTGGCCCCTTGATGCCTCATTGCACATCAGCCTAAACATCACCTCCAGTGAGCCTGGAGGGCCTGTGACATCACCCTGCCACACCAACCACACGCTTGCCCACACACACATGTGCACATGTACACACCCCCGCACAGCCTCTCATGTGTGACCACAACAGAGTAAGGATGCAGAAGCCCCTGGGAGCCTGGCCATGCAGACCCCAGGCTGCACAGAGGGGCACTGTCGCAGCCATGAGGAAAAGCCGCGGGCGCCAGCCACCCATCTGCCAGGACTGCTGCTATGTAGGCCTCTCACTCCACCCTTGCCAGCGCCCTGAGACAAGGACCGAGGTCTCCATCTCCCAGAAGAAGGGGAATGAAAGCCATCGAGGGCCGACAAAGCAGCCGGAGTCACAGCTAGGGCAGTTACACACATGCAGGAGCCGGGCCGTCGCTGGCTGCAGGCAAACGGTGCACAGAGCAGCCTTGTCACACTCAGGCCTGTGGGTTTTGGAACGTCCTGAAGACAGAGGCTCCCAGCTGGAAATTCCTCTGTGCCAGGCCTCCACCAGGGACCACCCCTGGGCTCCTGTCACCGTGGTGAGGACATGGGAGAATACCCACTCCCCCTGGGGACCCACTTGGGGCTTCTGCTTAGCCTGGTGTCCTGGGCTAGCAGGGGCTTCTGAAGCTCAACGTGGCCAGAGATGAGAGCTGGTGGCTGAGGCCCTGGGCTGGGCCAACTCCATTTCTGATGCTGACTCCTAGCTGTCCTGGTAGCTGCAGTCACCTGCAGAGCCCCAGACCCCAACGCCAACGCCTAGGTCACACGGTCAGCACTGGTGTCCTTCAGGGCCAGCTGTTCCTGGCCCAAGGGTTGGTTGTGGGGTCCAGCGGCTGGAAACGCTGCCCTGTGCCCGCAGGAGGCCCACTCGCCCTCCTCCCCAGCCCAGGCTTGAGGGCGTCCACCCCGCCTCCTGCAGCTGCTGGTGTGGCCTGGTGGAGCCCCTCAAACCAGCCATGGGAGGGTGTCCTACAGCAAAGCGGTGCCCCATGCACGTGCCACTGTGTCACCTGGATCCACAGTGACATCAAGGTGACATCCTTAGTCCCCGAGAGTTGTGGTGATGCCCAGTCGAACGAGGGTGGGTTCCAGGCCCTTGTGCCTGTGCTGGGATCCCTCCCTGCACGCATGCAGCCATGTGGGTGCACTATGACCACATAGCTCCCCACGAGAGGGGGAACCTGACCCCCAGGCCACCCAGGCTGGCCCCAGCCAGGTCACGTGGCCACAGGGTCCACTCACCCCTCGCTAAGGGCCATTTTCTCCACAGGGCAGCACTGGCTCACGGTGACTCAGTCGGCACCTGGAGGAGGAGGAAGAAGAGGAGGAGGACACAGCCTCTAGCGGAGCCCCACATCTTCCCGGCGGCCCCCACGGGCTGTTCTGCCCTGGTAATTAGTGGGGATGACGGTGGCCAGCTGTCCCTCGGTCTCAGAGACAGTGCGGAGCTGCCCAGTGACACTCTTGGAAGCTCCCCCTCATGCCTCTCAGAGAACACCGGGCCAGCCAAACCCCAGGAATCTGCCTGCTCACTGGGTCAAATGCACCGTGTCGCTGCCCACGCACAGAACCTGGAGGGTCTCTTGGACAGGGCTGACGCGGCGGCTTCTGCATCTGATTACAGGGAAATCTGTTCTCCATCTCCACCTCTCCCCTCCCTGCCCTGCCTGCAGCAGTGCGGCACTGGCTGATTCTCAGCTGCTCCGCACTCCTCAGAGCCACAGGCCTGTGAGCCAACTTCCTACTGCGCTGTGCCCATAAATTACAGCACCAGTGAACGAAACGCGCAGACACAGCCAAAAGCTGATGTGTCTGAGCTTCCCACACAGTGAATTGTCACCGGCTGGGTGGTTGGGAGAAGCAGACATTAACTGTCGCCGAGGCCAGCGGCCGGCAGTCCAGAGTGCAGGTGTGGGTGGGCCCCAGCTCCCCCACAGACTCAGGGACAGCTTCCTCCTGCCCGTCCAGGTGCCAGGTGGCGGCGGCAGTAGAGCCCACACCCGGCCACTCTGGGTGAAGGTCCACAGCCGCCATCCTCTAGGGAGGGTCGCCCCCTGGATCTCTGAGCACCTGCTGCCCCCAGACACTTTGGAAAGAGCCCTGCACACAGTGTCCAGACCTAGCACCCCAGGTCCGCCCCGGGGACTGAGCCGAGAGAGCTCCGGCTCACCAGCAGCAGGCAGCCTGTGAGTTCATGCCTGTTTCTGAAGCCCCAGGTCATAAGCGCCAAGCAAGTTGCCACCTAGAGCCGGCGGAGCACAGGGCAGTAAGGAGGGTTAAATTAACCAGTCTAGGGACAGGGTGCTGGGACGGTGCCTTAGGACCCCAAGAGTCCCTGTGGGCCTCTTCCTGAAGCCACCTGAGTCCTGTGTGAGCACCCCCAGCCCTGCAGGCCTGGGGAGGACTGGGGCTCGGCACCGGGCTCTGGGCTTGACTATCATGGCGCTCCCTACTCCTGGGGCCCCTTGCAGCTGCCCACACCTTTGGGTGAGTTCTCTGGGCCTGTCATGTAGAGCTGAGTGACTGCTGAGGCCCTGGGGCAGGGACGTGAGCAGGCAGTGCCCTCCACCACCCGTCCACACTGCCAGGCTCCCTGCTGGGGTGAGCAGAGACGTCCGGGAACAGAGTGCTGCAGGCAGGAAGCATCAGCAAGGAGGGGCCGAAGCCCCTTGGCTCTCCGCGTGGCTTGGGGACAGCTACCTGGGACAGGTTCCCTGAAGTGGCCGCTGGTGATGGGGACCAGGGTTCACAGAGCTCAGGAAGGGGGTGCCCAGCATTCAAGGTTGCTGCTTCTCACCCCGACATCCAAGCCGCCACAGCAGACATGGGCAGGGCAGCAGCAGGTGGCACAAGGATTATTTTCCTAGCACTGTGATGTCAACTGTGGGATTCGCAATCCAGGGCTCTGCCTCTGTGGCCACAGGACACCCACAGGGTGCGGCTGAGGGAGGTCCTCCCTGGGGATTCGGGCCGTGCCATCACAGTATTGTGCATGGAGATCTACTTCCACCTTTGCTGTGTGTCCGGAGAGGCCCCTTGTCCCTCACGAAGGATGGCCAGGGTGGACAGATGTGCCTGGCTGCTGTCCCCTGGTGCTGCCCGAGGCTCCTGAGAGCACTGCGACCCTGGTGAAGGACAGGTCCGCGTGTCCACCACCCTCCCTAAGTGACATCAAGGCATCTCCCTGGGCCTGTCCTGGGTCCCCCACGGACCACGACATCATACTCCCAAGATCTATCAGAGCCCTGGGAAAGGATAAATCTCCCCACCTTCTGCCTGCCCTTCCTCTCTCACCTTCTCCACGGACTGCGAGGCTGTAAATGCACCCAGAGTGAAGCAGGACCGCCACCCCCAGAAAGTGGCGGCATCTGCAGCCACCAGCACCTTATCTGGTGGGAAACCAACACCTGAGCTTCCCTCGCACAGCTTCAGGCTCCCGGCAGGCAGGCAGCGGGGAGCAGCCTGCTGATTCTAATCTACACCAGGACGCACTCCAGGGTCACATGAGGCCTGGGGGACCAGATGCAGCTCAGCAGCCACACCGCAGCCAAGGTGGAGAGACAGGGTGAGGGAGCACAGACCCCACGTCGCGCTCCAACCCTGCCCTGGCGCCTGGCCTGCTGTGTGTGAGGAGCTGTCCCTGTCGTGCCTCTGCGAAGGGAATTCAGAGATTCATAGGGCAGAACGGTCCAGGGGTGGCGTGGGGTTTCAAGCTTGGCTTGCTCCAGAGTTGGAACAAGCCCTCAGCAGCTGGCTTCGCCTGCACCCTCAGCAGCTGGCTTCGCCTGCACCCTCAGCAGCTGGCTTCGCCTGCTCTGGACCTGCTGGGCTCCGCCTTGGCCTCGCTCATCACCAGCTACCTGCTGCTACCTCCAGCTCCATGTGGCTCCAGCTGTTCACACAGCATGATAGCCTTGTCTCATGCCTGGCCCCAGATGCCTCACTCTGGTCCAGTTCTGGCTTCGCCAGCCAGCGCAGAAGCCCTGCCGGCTCTGGTGCTGCTCGAGTCCTCCCAGCCTGCACTCGGATTCCAAGTATCCAGCCCAAAGTGAGCAGAGCTCAGGGTGGGCGTAAGGAAGAGGGGGAGACCTCAGGTCAGACAGAAAGGTGCCCAGGCCCCATACGTCCTGCTCCCCGCTGGCTCTGCACAGGCTCTGAAGAGCAACACTCTGACCAAGTGGTCTCGGTCAGCTGCTCCTGGTAGCAAACGCTGCAGAGGCAGGAGATTAAACAACAGATGCCAGTTTTCTCCCAGCTCTGGATGTGGACATCCTTGGCCAAGCGAGGGTCAGGATATGGGGAAGGCTCTCCCTGCCATGTCTCATGGCTTCCTGTTTGGGTGGTGAGAGACAGTCGGAAATACAGCTCAGGTCCCCTCGTCGCCAGGCTGCTCAACCACCGGGAGCCCCGCCTCTGTCTCCACCAGCTTCTCCCGCTCCAAAGGCTGCCGCCCTGCAAGTCTCAGTCTGCACCAGAAGTGGGCTTGGCTTCTGCGCTCGCACTGTGAATAGGGACCAGAGATTGCCTGGAGAGCGGGGAAGCATCACAGCCCCGCTGGGCAAGGACCGAGACCTAGATGCTGTGCGCCGCCACCTTAACAGGCAAGGCCAGAGCTGCCGCAGCGGGCAGCTGGCCTGGCGCCCAAAGGCATCGGGACCCTCTTCCTGACACAAACTCTGCTGGGTGTCCCGCGGGCAGCCGGCCAAGCAACAAAACCTGGCACCGACCGAGGAGAGAGCCAGGAATGGAGAAACTTTTGGAGCCTTCGGGTGGCTTCCCTGGGTCTGCGTCTGCAGACACGCGGGCCTCAGTGACCAGCAGACAGAACACGCGTGGTCCAGCCCATCACGTGGCTGACACAAGGACCCGGCCCCGGCGGGGCTGGGCCAGATGCTGGGCAGCCAGGTTCTCGAGGGACACAGCTCCAGCCTGGCACCAGGCCCTGGCACGGTGGTCTTCTGGATGCTGCTTGTCTCGGGGCATCTCCTTCTAGTAGCGCACCACCTCACGACTGAGCTTCCAGAAGGGTGTCATAAATAAACTCCAAATTTTGCAGATAAAGGAAAAAAGTATGCTTTCACTGTCAGTAATTGGGGGTCACTTACTATGGCAGCAAGACATCATTCACCCTTTATTAAGACTGACTGTTACGGTTTGTGTCTAGTTGTCCCCCAAAGCCTCGTGCGGTCATGAGGCAGGGACTTCTAGAGATTGAGATTAACTCACAGCCCACTGGGATTATGGGTTTCAGTACAGCTGGGATTATGGGTATGAGAAGTACACCCAGCCTGGGGCAGAGAGCCTGAAAGCAACTTAAGGGAGATGGACCTCTTCTGTCGCCCTTGTTGCTGCTGCTTCTCCTTTGTGCTCTCCGCTCTTTGCTGCCACCATGAATGTTTGCTCTCTGCATGTGCCGCTCTGCCTTGGAGCCAGCTGAGTGTGGACTGAATCCTCCAGCAACTATCAGCTAAACAAACCTTTCCTTCCTTCCTTTTGGGTGCTGGGTATTTGTCCCAGCAGCGAGAGAAGAGTATCTGAAACACCAACAATTATCACTTGCTAGTCTGGAAGACCCCAGCCAAAGGGCTGAGCAGCAGCACCACCCGTCACACACCTGGCTTGAAGAGGCCTAATGCCCACTCGATGGTCTCCCTCCCGCCCCTGACATTTTGGCACACTGAGTTTCAGGTCGAAGCTCGCCCCACTGGAGTGCCTGATGGCAGGTGGGGGTTGCCATGAAAGCCCCGGCTCCCATTAAAGACTTTACAGCAGGGACACTGGGTAGGCCTGGGTCACCCAGGGGTTCTGAGCCCAGGCCCTGTGAACAAGTGACGTCTTGTCTCGGAGTTCCAGGTGTCCTCGCTGGAAAGGACACCAGGGGAAGGGCTGAGCAAGTGGCTCTCTAGACCAGATCCCCTTTGGGGTCTTGGGGCAGCACACACCTAAACGGAAGCTGGATCAGCCCTGCCTCAAGCACTGAGGCCTCCGAGGCTGCCGCCCGACGTTCTCCAAAGGCTTTCTGGGTGATGAGCAGGTCCTAACCTGGCCCAAATCCTTCCCGTGGGGCCCGTGAGGCAGGTACACACCACCCAGCAGGAGGGGGACCCGTGTGCAGGCCCAGGCTGCTGCCCCTCGGAGACTGGCCAGGGTGCTCGCTCAGGGTGAGCTCAGCAGCATCGCTGCCAAAGGGTCCTCCCTGGGCCTGTCCCCAACCTCAGCTGCAGGTGAGATGGAGGACGTTAAGGCTCTCAAAAGGAGAGCACCTGAGACTGAAAGTGGCCCCCAAATCCAACGGTGGGTGCTGAGGAGAGGGGAGCAGTCACCGACACTCAAGGAAAAGGAGGTAGAGCTGGCGGAGCAGCCACAGGCCAGCATCACTGTGGCCACCATAGCGGGCAGGGCAGGAAGGAGCCTCAGCAGGGTGCAGCCAGCCCCACCTCAGGTCTCTCTCTGGCCTCCTGCGATGCAGGGTCACTCGGCTCCAGCAGCCCCAGGACACTGACCCAACCCCCTGCGAGGTCCCCAGGCCCATGGGCAATCCATTCAAGGACAGGGACAGTTCCAAAGCTTGAGTCGCGTGTTATTCTAGGGACCCTCCACAGGAAACACGCACGACAGTGCTCCAGCTGCAGCACAGCACAGCAGCCACCCTGGGCAGAGGTGACGCCACGGGGGACCCCTGCCCACGGCTCAGTTTGGCTCAGCAAGCGCCAGCCCAGGGAAGCCTTCCTCTCTGTGGGAGCTGTTCAGCAGTCACCTTGCCTTCTCCCTCCAAAGCCCATCTGCCACCGGGCGTGGCCCTGGCCAGGACCCACTTCTGAGCTGGTGCTGGTGGTGAGGACCATGACTGCAACAGGCCTGTCCCAGTGTGCCCCTGACACCTTCCCAGCCCATGGCATTCTGCCTTCACCTCATCCTGTCCCAGCCCTAGAGAACCGTCTTCAGCGCCCTCTGCATCCAGCCGGCAAGGGCAGGGAGTGGACTGATCATGCCCTCCACACATCGGAGGGTTCTGAGCACCTGCTGTGGCCAGGCTGTGCTACACCAAGACTCAACAGCAAGCAGAAAGGACAGAAATCTCTGCTCTCCCAGGCTTTCCTCTGCTGGAGGAGACAGCAAATTAATAAGAAGATGAGTACAGTGGTTTTGGAGCAGGCTGTGTGCTAAAAAAAAAAAAAAGGGGAAACAGGGAAAGGAGGGATGAAGTGTTGGGACTTGAAGGGCTAGAAATTCTGCCGAGTGAACTGAGAAGAGCTATGGAAAAGTTGGCCTAAAGCCC
>NW_004524791.1:1585905-1599277 GCF_000260255.1 Octodon degus
TGAGTGGGTGGGTGGATAGGTGGATGGCTGGGTGGATGGACAGACACATGCATGATGGATGGACAGATGGATGGGTGAGTGGCTGGGTGGATGGACAGACACATGCATGGATGGATGAACAGATGGACGGATGAGTGGGTGGGCGGATAGGTGGATGGCCGGGTGGATGGACAGACACATGCACGGATGGATGGATGGACAGATGGATGGGTGAACGGGGTCAAACAGATGCATGGAGAGCTGCATGGAGAGACAGATGCATGCACAGATGGACGGATGGGCAGAGAGAGGAAGGAGGAAGGGAGAGAGGGAGTGGCTATAGATGAGGTGGATGGCAACAGAAGATGGGTAGATGGATGCTGGGTGGATACGAAAGGCTGGATGACAGTAACAGGATGGTGCATGGAACAGACAGGTGGTGAACAGGTGCTGATGATGGACGGGGCAGCGAGCGAATCAGATGAATGAGGCATGTGCAGCCGGGAGCGCACACAGTGCCTCTTACCCCACCATCCCTGCCTGTCTTCCTCTCTCCCGCTCGCTGTCTGCTGCCCATTTACCCTTCAAGCCCGGCACTGGGACCTCATCCTGTAATCCTGGACCTTGTCCCCTGTCCTGGCTGTCAAGCCCTAGAATCTGCAGAGTCTGCAGCCTTCCTCACCCGTCATAGGATCAAGCAGGGGATCTTAGCCTCGTTCATGAAGAGGGGTCGCAAGACCTGTCTCTCGGCATTGAGTCCCTGCATGTCTTTTTTCAAGCACTTGCAGTGGTTGTCCGTTGGAGAGAGAGAAGGGGATGGCTTCAGGGCACAAAGACGTAGGAGCATGAAAACACGCTTAACGGATTTGTTCCTGATTGCACATCGCGGTGACAACATCTGCCCGAAGGGCGCACGCTGCGTGGGACGTGACAGTCTCTCCACTCTCCTTGGTTTCTCTCAGGTCACTGCATTTTAGAATATCCTCAGGGATGTACAGTCATTCCCACAACCTACTTTTGGAGCATTTCCATTGCCCTAAAGAAGCCTCAGCCCACTAGCAGCACGGCCCTCCCCCAGCCCACGTATCCGCTATCTTCACCGCTCTTGAGGCCATAATCACGCATTTCCAATGCATCTTAAAGGACTTTAGCCTATAAATTCATGCATATTGGACTTTCCAATGCTTAGTATGTGCCTGGCATAACTACTCCCTGGCATAACTATTTTCCACACTTCATGATGGAATCCTGCATGGCAGGAACTGCCAGCTTCTCAGTGGGTCTTTGCCCTGCAGGGTCAGTTTAGGACAGTTGATTTTTAGCTGGGCACATGATAGCCCAGCAAAAACTACATTTCCCAACATTCTTTGCAATAGCATGTGTCTATATTCTGACCAATAGGAAATGACAGGCATGTCACATAACTACACACTAGCCAATGGGAAATGATGAACACATTTCTGGGAAGTTGCTTGAGAACAAGGGCTGTGGATGTGAATAGAGCAGCCAAGGAGGGTGCTTGGTCCCTTCCCCTAACCCTTCCAACTTCCTGCTGGAAGCGCATAAATGTGGCAGCAATGAAGAGGATGTAGAGGCCAGGTCTTGGGAGTAAAATAAATTACCGCCTGCTCCAAAGCCCCGTCCATTTGGGGTTTGTTAGGAAGCCAGCCCTAACTGGCGGATCCTTGCTAATGCACTTCACAAACAAAAGGAAAAATGGGGTTCCAGCTTAAGTTAATAAGCGCTGGCTGTGCAGGCACCACGTGTGCCAACTCCTGGCACGTTAGAGCTGGGAGAATTCCTGCACCCAAGAAAGCAGGTGAATGCCCTACAAGCCAGTAGGCCCAAATGTCAGCGATTTGCATTGAGTTTTTATCTCTTTTTAGCTCACCTAAGACTACACAGTCTTCCAGACTAACGTAGCAGAAACATCCCACATGGGCCTGAAACAGCACTCAGGTTTGCCTCCTCAGCACTGAGGGCGGGCAGGCGTGGGACCTCCCTGAGTTCACTCATGGCCGCAGGCTAGCCTGAAGCTTGGCAGTGGGCTCCAGGTGCATGCTGTGGCCCTGGAGCCACTCTGCTGCCCGGACAGATGCATGGCCCAGGGGAAGGGGAGGCCCGGGTCCTGCTGGGATTGAATCCCTGCTTGTCTTTTAGGATTGACATTTAGTGTAATCCTGCTTTGGGGCACCAGAGCTGCCCTGCCCTGTGCCAGCAGTGCCATGCCTGGTGCCCTGGCAGGGGAGGTCGCAGGCCCCAGCCCTGAGCACAGGGCTGTGCGAGGCACCCCGAGCTAGTCTGTAGCCATCCAAGACTGTCCCCCCGCGAGGAGGCAGAAGACAGGCTGCCAGGCATCTGCTCAACCTCTGTGGCACAGGCACTTTTTCTTGCTTACCAGCAAATTTTCTTGTTTGGAGATTTGGTGGAAACAGCCCCCTCTAAGGATGGCTTGGCTGGGTATGGTATCCACAGTCACCTGGGCGTGGCCTGGCTGCAGGGACAGATCCGTCTCACACCCAGTGAGTGGCCTAAGACGTGGTCAAGGCCCAAGGATGTCAGGAGAAGCCACACACTGAGCTTGCAAGTATCCACTTACCAGGGCCACACAGGCATGGAGCCAGTGGCCAAGACTGGCTCTCCTTCCCAACAGGTCCCTGCAGCTTTGAGACTCACATCAAGGCTGTGTGGGGCCAGCAGGACCCGGGCCTCCCCTTCCCCTGGGCCATGCATCTGTCCGGGCAGCAGAGTGGCTCCAGGGCCACAGCATGCACCTGGAGCCCACTGCCAAGCTGCAGGCTAGCCTGCGGCCACGAGTGAACTCAGGGAGGTCCCACGCCTGCCCGCCCTCAGTGCTGAGGAGGCAAACCTGAGGATGACCTGAGCACAGCCCTGAGATTCAGACTGCCTGCCCTGTAGCCCCTCTGGGTCTGCTTGTCAGCCAAACCACCACAAGCACATGGGGACAGAGCCATGCCCCAGTACTGCAGGACAGAACCACCGGTGTTTAGGGTCTCAGGTGGAGGCCGAGGGGCGTGGGCTCAGAGACCTGACCCGACTGCACCCCCTCCCCCTATTGATGAGTGCCCTCGCCCACCCCACTGTTCCTCCTCTTGAGGTGGGACCAATGGTCCTCCCAGTGCAATGTGCTGGCGCCCACGCAGGGAGCGACCACACTGCTGCCACGTGGTCCCGTGGTTCGTGGCCCAGCCCAGGAGAAAGAGCACCGCATAAGGGGCGAGGCCCTCACGCACCGACTGCACGGCTCTACTGTCCCCACCTCTGCAGGGCACAGCCCAGGTTTTGTGCCCCAGACACTAACAATTCCACTTGTAAACTCCTCTTCATCCTTCTGTTATTGAGGAGACTGAGGCACAGAGCCAGCCAGTACAGAGCCGGGCCTGGATCACAGTCCGCTCCAGTCGCTCGCTCACTCAGCTGCGTCCCAGGCGAGTGCCTCTGGACGCGGTGGTGAGACCCAATTGTGAATTCCCCGCTACAGGCAGCGAGGGGCTCAGAGGGATGAGAGCCGTCTCCTTGACAACTTCCCTGACGCGTTCACGGAGCCCGGCTCTGCGGCAGGCTGCGGAATGACCAGGATTCCCCTGCCTCCCTCTGCACAGTCTGAGTCCAGCCCAGTGCGGGCCCCACTCAGCTTGGACCAGCGTGTGGCCCTCCGAGCGTCCCTCAGAGGCGATTCTGCGGAGTCTCCGTGGTCTGCTTGTGGCACACAGCTGGACTCTGGCCAGAGGGCAAGCGGCCTCAGTCCTGCCTCCTGCTTCTTGCCCTGCTGGTGGCTAACTAGCTGCAAGCTGCTCTGGCTACTAACCTGACCAGAGAGACCACCCACCCTCACCCTCAGGAGGGGGCAAGAGAGGCGGGGAGGTGGCCTAGCCCTGGCGCCTGTCCTGGACTTTCTGCAAATGTCCAGTACACGGCAGGCACTGTGAAGGCAGCAGTGGCTAGAGCTGCCCGCGCTCTTCAGGTGGGAGCTGATCCCCACGTCCACCCAGCCGGGGGTATCCCTGTGCCCACCTCCTGCCCTGTACTTCTGGAACAACGTGGCCCAGGACAGACCTCTCCAGCAGCGTGCCCTCACTGTCACCACAGGGGTGGCTCAAGCCGGATCCCACGGGCTGCTGGTTCCTCCGACTTGGCCAGTGTAGCGCCAGCCAGTCGCTGCGTCAGGAATATTGCGCACCTTAGCTTCGCTCCGCTTTCAGATCCCAGCTCTGACCTGTCCACTTACTCAGACATGTGGCTTATGCTTGTCATCCCAGCACTTGGGAGCCTGAGGCAGGAGGATTGCAAGTTGAAGCTCATCCTAGGCAGGTTAGCAAGACCCTATCTCAAGTACCTAGCTAAATAAAGAGGGCTGGAGATGCGGTCGGTGCTCAGGTCCTGGGTTCCATCCCCTGACTATAAAATAAGAGCAAAAACAGCAGCATCCACTCAGCTCCTTAAAAACAGAACTGACCCTGTGTGGCACACTGGAACAGCTGGACCCTTCGCAGCCCTGGGCATCGCTGGAGTCAAGCGCCGGCAGCCAGGGCCGTGGGCAGCTGGGCCCTTGGGGCAGAGGACAGGGCAAACAAGGAAGGCCCTGGCCTCCATCCGGGCTGCATGAAGCTCGGTGCCCCCTCATAGATTTGCACCATATCAAGGTGCAGTGTGAGCTGCATGTGCACAGGGAAAGGCCTGGCTTCTGTGGGCCATCCAGGGAGCTGCCAAGGCTGAAAATCCTCCCTTCCCTCCCGCTGCTGCTACCCTGCACAGCAGCCAGGGCTGACACGACTCCCTGGAGGAGCGCTGCTGTCCGCTGCGGCCAGAGCCCGGGGTCAGGCGGCCTGCGAGCTGCTGGGCCTGCCCTCCTCTGTGCCCACATGAACTTTTGAACTTAGGCCTTCGGAGGAAACCCAAAGTCTGGGCCGGTGGGAACCTCACTTGACCTTCACAGGCCGTGACCCTTCCTGGCCTTGATGCCCCCAGAAAGAAATCCCAGCCGCTGGGATGACAGCGCATGGTCCTGGGCTCCGAGGACCTCCCTCCTTGCAGCTGACCTCCCTGAGGCCCGCAGGAGCGGGCAGCAGCTCCCATGAGCCAGGGCCATGTGTACCAGGCCCTGCATGGTGGCTTCGAGCTATGCACCCCCAGGGCAGCTCACGGACGGGGGACGCTAGAAGGGAGGGGGCTCCCTCTGCCCGATGCCACTCTGGGAGATTCATCCAAAGAATGTGGAGGAGGTCAGGTCAGCCGCCTGGGGCTCGGACTGTGTCAGCCTTATTTCTCTTTTTTTGAGGCAGGGTCTCACTCTGTGCTCTTGGCTGCTCTCAAATTCTCTCTGTACCTTACGCTGCTCTCCTCTGGGCCGTGATCCTCCTGCCTCAGCCTCCTGGGTGCACTTACACACCAGGCTTGGGGTGGTATTTTAAGAAGTTTGCTAAGCACCAGAGGCCCCACCCCTGCCTGCGCAGTGCCCCAGACCCGGAGTCACTGCTGAGGACAGGGAAGACAAGTGCCCCAGCCCCTCCCAGGCAGTTGGCCTGAGCTCAGCCCTGGGGCACTGAAGACTGAGGAGGAGGTGCTGCGACCAGACCAGAGGAGCACAGGGTGTCTTGCCGCTCAGCTCCGTCCCATCCTTGGGCCCGGAGCGGCAACCCTGGGATCCCACCGCCCCGGCCCAGCAGGTGTGGCAGGAGCCAGGCAAGGAGCTGGTCCTGGGATGGCTGAGAGCACAGTCTGCAGCTGCCGTCCCACCTGGCGTTTGGGAAGAGGGACCTTGCTCAGCCCTGGAGCCCAAGCGCAGATGTGCAGGGTCTCCCACGTGCTGCTGTGGGCCAGGCAGAGCAACTGAGGCACACAGCAGTTGAAGATGAGGGTCCCTGAGGCGAGGGCTAGAGAAGCCCTCAGCTGGCACTGCAGAGTGCTTGGGGTCCCTTAGGGACCCCAAGAGAGCTGGTTATGCGGGCTGGGAGGGCTTCTCTGGGCAAGGAGAGGCCCAGACGCCCTGATGCTGGGTCTGGCTGTGCCCAGCAGTGGCCTGGACCCTGCAGCCTTGGGGTCTGGGTGACTCTGCAGGGAGGGCAGCCTGGGATAGCCTGGGCGGCAGAGGACCAGCAGGCGGGTGATGGGTGTGAACTGGGCAGCTAAGGGGCTCTGAGATAGGGAGACGGAGCTTCTAGGCTCCCCAAGCCTTGGTAGGATGAGCATTTACTATGCCCCAAATTAGAATTAGCACCCCACGCCCCTCCAGCTGCTCCGAGATTGGCCACTCTCCACTCTCCACACCGGCCAAGATTCCAGCCAGTGCCTTCCTGGAGGAAGAGCGTGCTGCTCAGCTTGGCTCTCCAGGGCCCGGCCCTGATGCGGGCAAGGTGCACAAACTGCAGAAAGGCCCCTGACACAGGGCCATTCGACGCCCCGCTGGAGAGGCGCTTTGAAGGGCAGGGCCAGTGCACAGGGGACCAGCACATCCAGCCGATGGCTTCAGAGCCGAGCAGTGCACGATCCGAGAAATCTCCAGAGCGCTCTGCCACTAGCGACGTTACATAACATACAAGGGCAGTGTATACTCTGCCTGCCCGCGGAGCCCACGGTTCTGAGCCCGGTGGGTCCTGTAAGGAAGAGGACGCAGCGGTCACCTGTGTCTGGCACACCGTTTTTCCCATCAGCCGGTTGTACTCTAACAAGATTTTAGACGCTGTCCCTCCCCCCACAGGAACTTACCAAGCAGTAAAGTCTGAGAGAGCTCTCGGGTGGGGGCAGTGACTGTGGGAACTCTGCTGCTGACTCAGAAGCTCTGAGCCCTGACTTGGGGACAGGGATGGGTCACGGAGTCCGGCCCATCATCTCCAGTCGGGGAAGACGAGGTCCAGGAAGGACAGCCCTGGAAGATGACAGTGAGCCGGTCTGCAAGCAGAGCTGTAGCTGGATTAACCTGAGCCTCGTCACCGAGAAGGGCCACGTCCCTGGATGTCTCAAGCCCGGCCTGCCACTCGGACCCACCCAAAGATGCTCTTGGGCTGGGGTGAAGTCAGACTGAGAGTCACCAGCAGGAACAATTCCAGAGCCCGGGGAGGAGCGCTGCCCAAGTTTGCCCCTTAATATGGCCCAAGCCATGAACATAGTCAAGGCTCTGAGAAGTCCTGCAATGAGCCATTGGACTCAGATTTGTTTCAGCCTGACGCTTCTGCTGGGCTTCTCCCAGCATTTTTGGGAAGAAAGGCATGGGGAGGGTGCAGCTATCAGTGCTAGAGGTGGCAGGAGTGGGCTGGCAGCAGAAAGGTCACAGGGCAGGGGACGCCTACTGCCCACTCACAGCTTCCAGTGCCCCCCATGCCCAGTAGGGCAGGGCAGGTCCACACCAGCCCCACAGCCACTGACAGAGGCTGGGCTCAGGCTCTCGCTCAGCAGGAAGTGGGGGCAGTGCTTGAGCAGGCAACTGGGGACCCTGCCCCTGGGTTGTCACAAGCTTGACGCGCCCACCCAGCACAGAGCAGGAGCGCAGCATCTGGACCCCATTAGCTGCCCACACCTGCCCGCAACCCCCCGAAGCGGTGGGGTCAACTTCCTTCAGGAGACTGTGGTCGGGGGGTCCAGGCCTCTCCAGAGTGGGCAACGTTGACAGCCGTCCCCAAGCAATGCCGGCTGTGCTGCCACCCACCTGTCCCAGGGGCTGAGGCGGGAGATGCCATTGCAGCCGGGGCCCTGTGGGGAGGGGCAGGCAGCCTGGGGCGGTGTCACGATCCCGAGTGCCTCTGCGCCTCAGTTTCCTCCTCGCCGTCAGCCGTGCGTGAGTTGTATCCCCTAAGCAATGGTCACAGCCCCTGACCTGCGAGAAGTACCCGGCGGCGGCGGGCGAGCCCCACGCACGTCCCTGCCGGACAGCCGCGTCCACGGGGCCTGCCGCAGCCCCGCCCAGCTCCGTGCCCTTCCGGGCTCTGAAAGGAAGCCGCCACCCCGCTCCCAGTGCAGCGGGGCCCAGCAAGCCCCAACCCAGTCTGGGGGTCCCCCCCACCTGCCCTTGGGAGCAGCAAGGCTGGGCTGCAGCTGGGAGTGAGGCAGGGGCAGGGTGAGTGGAGGGGGAACCCACCGCTGCGCTGCAGGGACAAGCAGATGGTCTTGCTCCTGCGCCACTGGGCCCCTGGGTGGTACAGGGGAGGCGAGTGTCGTCCTGTACCTGTCACTCATGTACTCCTTCAAGGCAAGGTGGCCCCAGGAGGAGGAGGGGCCTTTCGACCCAAGGTGCGGCCTCCAGCCTGGGTTCAGAGCAAGGCTAAGCAGCATGAGGCCACCTGGCCCCTGCGACACTGACCTGCCCAGGTCCCTGCCACAGGCCGGCTGCATCCCAGGAGGAAGCACTGCTCCCAGACAGGCCAGCAGTCTGCACTCTGTTCTCACTGCAGGACTCCTCAGAGCTCTGAGGGGCTGGCCTAGGCTTGCTCACCTTCCCAGGATGCAAGGGCAAGAGCCACAGCCAGGCCGAGAGGCAGCTGAATGAGTTCCACAGGAGAATGGTGACAGCATGTCAGGCTGTCACTGTGACTCTGGCTCCTGTGCTCCTCAGCACCTGTCCGCTGGGAGGAGACGGCTGCACCCGACACCAGGGCTGGAGGCAGCCTCAAGCAAGGCGGCTTCCCTTTCCCCATTCCCTCCGCACCCTGCGCCCGCCCCTGCACCCGCCTCTGCATGCCCGGCCGGCACTTCTGGCCTGAGACCTGTGCACCAGCCCAGCCCAGCGTGGGAAGGTGGGCCGCTGTCCCCACGAGCAGGTCCCGCCCTCACTGCCTCTCTGTGACACTGCATCATGGTTTGCAGTTTTCAAGAGGAGCAATACCATACAGGACACATTTTATAAGACTATTTTGTAGCAGATCACCCAGAGAATCATACAAAGGGCAGGAAACCTGTATGCACACTAAAGACCAAAGACTCCAGCTGAGGGCCTGGATCTCACGATCGTGTCCTGCAGGAGTCCAGCTGAAGACCTGGAGCTCGTGACAACGTCTCATGCAGGCCTGTATAATGGGTCCGCCTGGGAAGTCCCCAAGGTCAGCAGTGGAAGCTAGAAAGTCTGGGCCTGCGGGATGCACGATCTGTGACAGCAGGCTGCAGGATCTGCCCAAGAGGCAGGGAGCAGCGCTCAAGGTGAGCCCCGGAGCTCCCCAAAGGTACCACAGCCACCCTCAGCGACAGTGAGGTCCCGAGCTCCTCCAGCGATGACGAGGAAAGCCAAGTTCCCATCAGGAAGGCCAGCGCAACTAGCTTTCCCATGAGGCTGAGCAGTGCGCCATCTTCCCATATGGAGCCAGGAAGTGACGCTCGAGGTGAGGACCAGTGCTCCCGCAAAGTGAACCGCAGCCATCCTCAGTGACAGTGAAGTCCCGAGCTCCTCCTCTGACAAGAACAGCCAAGTTCACCAGGAAGGCCAGCAGGGCAAGGGCCCCAGCAGAGCAGCTAGGAGACCCAGCGGCTCTCAGCAGCTCCCAGCAGCCTCTCCCAGCTCGTCCCCAGTTGCCTCTTCTGCTGCCAGCAGCCACCCTGGTGGCCTCCCACTCCCAGCCTGACCATCAGGGCACGAATAAGAGCTCGGAGCACTGTGGTCTGGGGCAGGGTCCCGGAGTCCCCTGGCCCATTCGGGCAGGCACTGCTCAGCTGACCTTGAATGGGGCAGGCCGGGTGGAATCAGCAGGTCCTTGGGTGTGCAGGGAGCAGGAGAGGGCTAGAGGGGCCTCTGCGGTGAGCGGAGGCTGCAGCCCCGTGCTGGGGAGGAGACGGCGACCACGGCGTCACACACTGGCTTCGCCGCTTCAGGCCGAGACCCACAGGCTTCAGGGTTAACACCCTGACCTCTCAGGGGTAGCTACCTCTATACTGGGCAGCACCTGGGGTCAGGCCACCTCTTTCTGGGGGCGGGTGGGCTGCTCCCCACTTCAGTTGCGGGCGAGGGCTGCGGATGTTCACGGGGCTCCATCCGGGCCTTGCCGTGTCCGGCCTCTTGCCTCTTCTTACAGAGAAAAAGACCCTGCGGATAAGATGAAAGGCTCGCTGGCCTCCACTCCTGGCCAGACAGCCAGCAGGGCTTGCACTGGGGGGCATGGGCGCCGCAGCCTGGGGCACGGGGAGCCTCTGGGGGCTTGGGAGCGGCCAGATCCAGGTTATTCTTTTAGCAAAATGCAATTCACTTGATGGACATCAAGTGCTGGCAGGTGGCACAGAGTCGCCATGCAAGGCTGCCTCCCATGCAGGGCCAGCACAGCCCCGAAACTGCAGACTCAGAGGCGCCAGAACCTGAACGCTCCCCGAGACCCGGGCGCCTGGGCTCTGTTCCCCATCTCCATGGATTCCCCATCCTGACTGTTTTGTGTGAAAATCATATTTTTGAGGTCCATCCATGTGGTCACACACGTCAGTGCTTCCTCCTTTTGTTGGCTAAGTAATATTCCATTGGTTGGATATTCTAATAACCTTTTTAAAAGAAAATAGAACACCAACTTCCTCGAGTTCGTATGGTATTACACTTACTATGAAATTTAGAAAACACTAACCAGACGCTGGTGCTAGAATAGGGACAGACAGACAGACCAGTGGGGCAGACCCAAGTTCAGAGGTGAACTTGTACTTCTGTGCTACTGTGGTTTCCACAAGGGTCCTGAGACTGCATGGCGGGACAGGAAGTGTGCTGGTGCCCAGACTACCCACACACAGAGGCGTGGAGCCCCCACCGCACACAGAGATAAACGCCGAGCTAGACTGGACCGCAGGCCTCAAGGTAAGAGCTGCAGCTACAACACTTGGAAGGAAATGAACAACTCAAGTCTGTCCCTGTGACTTCAGTTACATTCAGAAGGGAGCAGCCCAGCTGCTGGGTGGAGCACATTCAGAGCAGGGCGCTGGCACTGCTCCAGTCTGGGTGCTGAGTGGGCTTGGCCAGCTCAGTGGGGCTGGCAGAAGCTCTTGGGCTCAGAGTCTGCCAGAAGGCTGATCGAGGGACACGGGATGAGGCCCCAGGTCTGTCTGAGCCAGGGTCCCTTGCAGCCAGCAGCTCCTCCCCACAGCCTCACTGGTGTCCCGGAGCTCTGGCCTGCTCCTGACTTCACCCTGAACTCAGCACCCAAGGGCTCCAGACAGCCTGGGCAGGCAGCGCAGGCCCCATGGATGGAGCCCACAAGCACGGCCAGGGGCAGGTCCTCTGCGGAGAGGGGTGCTGCCGACTTCCTCCAAGGGACCGGGAGCTGGGACAGGTGGAGGGAGCTACCCAGAGTGCTTCGCCCCCAGGGTCACAGCAGAGATTGGCTGACCTCAGGCCCTCACCCTGGCCCTCCCGCACACTCACACAGCACAAGGGGACATTACCCTAGGGCTTGGGGCAATGCAGGCATTCAACCAGGCCTCAGGCATGAGCAGCCCCGTGGCCTCCCCAGTCCGGGGTGCTCCCCAGTCTCTCAGCAGTGAGTCAGCCCTCGGGGCGCAGACCTGGCCACATCCTCTGCCTTGCACGGGGCCTCGGCACTCTTGGCCCCCAGCTCCTGACCCTCTGCCCTCCACAGGTAAAGCAGGTGGCCACGGGATTTTAGTCAGACAAGGCCTGGATTCCACTGCTCCTGCATTCCCGTGAGGACAGGCGAGGGTGGCTGCTGGGACTGGAAAAGGCCGTCCCCCAGGGCAGCCCGGAGTGTCATCACTGACCGGAAGTGCCAGGTCCGCCCCTTCCTCACAGCCAGCCTGAGGACAGTGGCCCGGGGGCCAGGACCTGCAGACAGGCACTGGGCACTTGGGCCTCTCAGCCTCGCACACGGGAGCTGCACCGGTCACTACCCTCTCTGGGCCAGGCCCGGCCTCCACAGCTGGGGCAGCCCACAGTAACTCTGAGCCTGGTGTTGGACTGGCTCTAGCGAGGGTCACTGAGCAATGACAGTGCCCTGTTGTGGGGACTGGGGTCCCCAAAATCCATTTGCTGAAATAGTCACCGAGGGGTGGCATATGGAGGCAGAGCCCCTCACAGGAGCTCACACAAGGGCTATAGGGCTTCCACGGCACGTGGTGCCTCCCACCCCAACACAAGGACGTAATGCTCATCCCCAGAAAGATTCGGGGTCCGAGGTCCATCTGGGAAGCAGGGACAGGAGTCTCACCGGCCCTGACCCTACCCGGCCTTGACCCTGGGCTACCTGCCATGGAAGCCTGCGCAGAGTGTGGGTGCTCTTCTGGACCTCCAGTCCCCGACGTTTCACTGTAGCAGGGGGCAGAGCGAGGCAGAGGCCTGGGCAAAGGCATCACAGGCCCTGGTGACGTGGCTTCAGGGAGTGAGGAACACAGGATGCACCAGGGGGTCCCAGATGAGCAGGCAGCCCCCGGCTCGCAGTGTGAGCAGCCCCTGGAACTACAGGAGCAGGGGCCACTCTGAGCCACTGCCTGGGCTGATGTCCTGACTGTTGGGTGGGTGCCACCCTCCCGGAGCCTCCAGCAGGGGCCCACCACAAGCCCTCCTGGGTGCAATTGTAGAGGATGGTGGTTCTCAATTGGCTTAATTTTATCCTAGCAAAAGAAGGTCAAGTTTAGCCTTTAATCGGCCCGTGTTGAGATGTTGTAGGTATTTAAGCAGAGATGAAGCAAAGAATGAGACCCGCGGTGTTTCTGATCTGTAAGGATCAGGAGATGTGTTCAGACGCTGGCCGGACATTTGAGATCTATAATCCGGAAAGGATCCAATGGCTGGCTTTATGAATAAACTCTGTTCCAACTTTCAGTCTGACATGGAAATAATCTCATCATTTCATATGGAGGCCCACAGCGAGATTTCCACAGGCAAGACCCTCGGGTTGAGGTCCCCCCACCCCACCCACAGCCTCCGTGCCTGCAAGCCACTTCTGGGCAGTTTTGGCGCCACAGCTGAGTTCAGCTAGCTGCCTGGGAGTGGCTGAGGGCTGGAGGCTTCAGCCACAAAAGGAACGGAGGGCTGGGCTGCAGTGGGGCCGCGGCAAAGGTGCCCTTCTGGCGAACAGCAGGAGCCTTAGTGGCTCGCGCACCCATTTCCTCTCTGTGCAGCCCTAGACAGAATGGGCTGAGGAAGCAGAGCGAGTCCAACCCCAGGCCATCGCAAGGAGACTGCTCGTGTGGCTCTGACATCTCCCGATCTAAACGCACCACACGCTGTGGAGCAGCGGTCGTCACCATGGGGCCACCAGAGCCTGGCAAGCACCCAAGTGGAAGAATGCAAGCAGAAGAGGCAAAGCTGACTGGGGTCACTCCCAGCAAAGGCCGAAACTGGTCTTCAGATTGCAGTTAGCAAAAGTCAGTGTCAGCTGGTGGACACCGCGGAGGAAGCATCGTCAGGCTCTCTTCCGACTGCCGTCATGTCTAAGTCAGAGTCTCCCAAGGAGCCCGAACAACT
>NW_004524791.1:1600783-1646172 GCF_000260255.1 Octodon degus
TGAAAAGGTCACCCAAGCAAACAGCTACTTGGTTATAAAAATGATTGTTGGCACATCCTATATATCTAAATTGAATAATGGTACCAAATACAATGATAGATGGGATTGAAGCTGTGTATCATCCATTATCATGTGTAATCAATAAACGATTTAATTCTCTTGAAAAAAAAAAAAAAAGTCAGTGTCAGAGGCAAATGCGATCGGGCGCAGCAGACGGAAGGCTTTTGCCGTTAGCAAGGGAGTGCGTGTAAACAAGCGGCATGCCCGGGGCGGGTGGCACACACCTGCAATCCCAGCGCCGGGGCCAGCTGGAGCAAATCAGCGATTTAGACCCTGCCTCAGAAATAACGGAGGGGGTGCTGAGGGTCAGCTCGGTGCAGAGGCTCGGTGCAGAGGCTCGGTGCAGGCTCGCTGGGATGTGGCCTGAGCCGTCCAGTTCACATAAGTGTAGAATAAAATCTGAGTCTCGGTGTCTGAACTCTGTTACAAAGCGAAGATCAAGCCCTTAGGTAGGCAACCTGTGATTTAAAAATTTCTCAAGACTGATAACAAAGTATTTGTCATGTTTTACTTGCAAATGATTTTTGAGACTTAAGTGTGCAATGATCTTCATATGTTCTATGATCAAGCATCTGAAGCAGGTGCGTGTGTGACGTGCCATTGAGTTGCAAAATGCAGCTAAAACACGGACATGAAACAATACCCATGCATTTGTCACCTTATCTTTTTTTCCAAAAGCCTGAAACTTTCCATAGGATTCTAACACACAGGAAACTGAGGGCAGTTTATGGCCTCTCGCTGTATTTAAAGGCTACCTGTAAAGAGCTCAGGAAGCCCCGGCCACCCCTGGGAGAGCTACTACCTCCCTTGAGGCCTGGGGGCAGTGCTGCTGGAAATCTGGGCTCCTGGCCCAGGGTGGGGCCTCAGGTGCCTGCACTGGTCCCTTTGGGGACACGGAACAGAGGCTGAGTGACCTGGGATAGCACGTGTCCCAGAGACCAAGGCGATGCCTCACCCACGTCTCCAGCTTCAAGACTGTTCAAAGGCTCCGCGGGCACAGGAGGGACAGCTGGGTCTGGAAGGTGCCCCTTGTCCCCGCCTCAGGCCCCAGCCATGCAGCCATAGCCAGGACGCTGAGCCAGCAGGCGCCTGGCAGCTCGGAAGGCGCCGTACTGCTGCCCGGCTGCAGAGCCAGACACTTCTGGCCGAGCCCCAAAGCACTCAGGTGGCCCAGGCCACACAGGAGGGAGATGTGGCAGGCTGCTGCGAAGCAGAGAGATGACGCCGCGCTCTGTCCAACGGGCCCGGGCTGGAGAGCAGCCACCCAAGCCGCGTCTCCAGAAGCTGTGATGGGCAGAAGGCCTGCGTGTATACCTGCTGCTTGCCTTCAGGCTGAGGAGCGCTGGCCCATGTCACAGATGGTCACCTACTCCCAGAGAGGAAGAGCGGGGATCCCAGGCCTCCCTCAACTCAGCCAGCAAGGGCTCCTCACAGTTCCTGGGGACCAGTAAGTGACCCCCTATTTGCAGTTGATAGAAAATGCCAGACCCAGGCCAACTGCCTGTGAAGGATTGTTCATCCACTCACGTGTTCAGTCAGAAGACCCTCACCAAAGCGCTTCTCCGGGCGGGACTTCGTGTGATGCTTCAGATGTACAGAAAACAGGAGGCCCACCCTGAGGACCCAGCAGTCAACATCAGGTGCAGACATGACGGGTACGCTGCGGAGCAGGGACGTGGTAAGGACAGCTGAGGGCTGCCTGGCTGCAGCCGGGGTGGGCGCTCCAGCCTCGTGACCCTGTCCCGCTTACCCTGAGTGAACGTCCCAAGTAGACACGGAGTGCTGCAGGCGTCGCCCAAGCCCTCAGGAGCCCAGCTCTGCCACTTCCTCAGGGGTGACCTCAGCTATCTCCTCCCAGCCCTGTGCCTCAGCTTCCCCACCTGTAGGATAGGTGATGACAGCACCTCTGGCTCTCCCTGCTTGTAAGAGTCTCCTCAGCTCCCGGTGACGAGGCTGCGGCAGCAGAGCCCACAGGAGGAGGGGGCGGCAGTGGGGCCAGGCACCGCTGACAGATGCCAGAAAGAGCAGCTCCAGCCACCATTGCAGAACGCTCCTCAGCCGGGAAGCAGCCCCTGGTGCTGTGCACGCCACAGCAGGGCGGGCCCAGAAGTGTCACCCAAGGGCATGGAGCCAGGAGAGGATGGCCTCAGGGCACACAGCCTGCCTCAGTGAAGCCCCAGAGTGGGCCAAGCCACCAGGACCTGGGAGGGGCATTGAGATGACTGCTGGAGGCAGGGTCCCTCCGGTGAGCTGCCAGGGGCACGTGCGTGCCTCACTATGACTGAGCATGTGAAGATGGGAGATGCGGGGCTCCGCGCCTCTCTCCATGAGTTTTTAAAAGGCAGCCCGGAGAGAGGTAGGCGGCACTGAGCCCTGGGAAGTACGCTGTTCCTTGGAGCACAGTGTTAGTGGTGCAGGGCAGCGGGGGGCTGCAGTGGGGTGCTGCTGGCCTGGCATGGGGCGCAGCTTGGTGCTCAAGCATGCAGTAATGGGAAGCCCAAGTGGGGTCATCAATCAGGGTTTCTGACTGCACCTCTTGTCCCAAGCAGAGCCAGTGGATTGAATTTCTCCGCTGGCATGAGCTCCTCCTGGCCTGGCTGCCAGGCGCAGCCTGGAGAAGCTTGTCATCCAGCGCTGACATCAGCCTGAAAATGCTCCCCAAAACTAGTTTTCAACATTTACCAAAAATCCAGCTGGACTGGGAGCCGGAGCACTTGGGGAGTGGCAGGAGGATGCAGACAGGCGCGACAGGGTGGGGCTTCCCCTCCTGGGCTTGGACAAGTGCATGTCCCACCTGTGCCAGCTCCACCCAATCCAGAAGGGTGCCTCCAGCCTGTGCCACACTCTGGTCCCCCACCAGCTGCAGGGAAGGTGCCCTCTCTGGCTGCCAGTGAGGGGTCCCATCCACCACACGGTGCAAAGGTGCTGGACACTGCTCACAGGGGCCCAGCCCGCAAGGGCACCTGTTCTGGCTGGCGGATGTCTTCCTGCTTGGTGCTGGCCTTTCCAGACCCCTAGCCATGGTGTTCTCACCCTGTGGCAGGGCAGGGGCAGGAGCAGCTCCTCAGCTGAGAACAAATACTGCTTTTGCAGCCAGTCCCTCCCCCAACCATCTCCTCCTCCTGCCCCTTGTGGTCTTGTCACCCCGAGTCTGCCCAGGCTGGGTGAGTCCCCTCTGTTCCTCAACACTGCCTCTATCAACATAGACGTGGGTCCACCGTGCCATCCCAGGTCACCTTGGCTCAGGACCCGTCACTGAGTCTGTGAAGTACCTTTGGCTGTGTGACACCCTGGACTGGGCTCCTCCTCAGACACAGGCTCCTCAGGGAATTACTCTGCCCACCACAGGTGGGGAGCAGGCACCAGAGCTGAGAGGAGGTGGGTTGACCTGGCTCGTGGTTTGGGGGAGCTGGTCCCTGGCAGGCCTGGCAGCAGAAGGTGTAGCAGAGGAAAGGAGCCTGCTCTGCTCAGCCCAAGCTACCTGATGTCCAGCTGAGCTCCCGATAGCTTGGCCAGACCACAGGACAGGGAAGGGGCACTGGCCAGGCACAGGGCCAGCACAGCCCACCTGGGCCGCTCAACCAGGAATCAGAAACTCCAACTGCAGAGCGGCCACAAGCCCACAGCAGCCAGCAGGCTACGGCCCTGAGGAGACGCCTTTCCCCTGCTGTGACTCACCGACCGCCTCCCCTCCTGCACCCGGTGACCCAGAGGCAGGTGTCAGGATTCACTGGAGAACATGGAGGGCACCCAGAATGCACGAAGTAACCCTGAGCGCTGGGCGTGACGGCGTAGTTTCTGTCCCCGACGCGCCCCTGCATCTGTGTAGTGCAGACACAACTGCAACGTCCTGATGGGGAGGGAAAGGCAGACCAGGCGGACTGGCTGCTGCCGGGGCCTCTGGGGACCCAAGGCGCAGGTGACAGCAAAGGCAGCCGGAAGACTGATGATGATCGGGTGGAGCAGTGGGGAGTGCGAGGGGCAGGTCCCCCCCCCTCGGCCCCCAGCTCCCCTGGCGTGTGCTGTGCAGATGCGCAGGCCAAGCTTCACCACCGTGGACATCGTCCCTCGGAGAGTCCAAGACAAGACGAGCGCAGCCAGCTGAGGCCCGAGGAGGGCGCACCTGGGTAGGGGCAGCTCTCAAAAGCATCTGCAAAAGCCAAGGAAAACAGACCCAGGTCAGGAAAAGGGATGATGAAAATTAGGAGGCCACTCTGCTGCACGTGGGTGACAGGGAACTAAGGACGGATGCCCAGCCCCTGACCAGGCAGACACTGTCGTGGCCACAGTCGGACGTGCTGCACTCTCTGAGGGTGCCCTCGGAGACAGACTGGTGACAGACCCTTGCGTGCTCTGCCAAGCCGAGGTGCTCGCCATCTGACCCCTATTTACAAACTTTGCCGGCCCCGTTAGGGACAGCCAAGCAGGCCGGAAGCCTCGAGGAGAACAAATCTGCCTAGAGCTCTCTGGAAATGAGCAAGAAAACATCGCAGAAACTGCCAGCACCTGGCCTCCAGGTGCAGTGGGCAGAGAAGCCCTTACCTGAGACCACAGGTTGAGAGCGGAAGGAATCATTTCAGAAATAAAGTGCAGCCGGAAGGAACACAGGACAGCAGCCGCACAGAGAGAAGCTGGGGTGGAGGAGCAGGGAGGAGGCGCCCGAGAGCCCGGTCACAGGGCGTCCGAGGAGGGGGTGGTGAGACCAACGCACTAGGGCACGCGGCGGGCCTGCGGATGAGCGGGCCCTGGAGGGGAGGGGCTCTGGTTCCGTTCCTCTCATTGCTGAGACGAAGTACCCAACACCCCAGGAGAAAGGGGGCAGCTTTCTTCAGCCCTCAGGGTGCAGTGGTTTCAGCCCACACCCGGCTGCTCCCAGCAGGGCGGTGTGGCACAGCACATCACCCAGGGAATCAGCTCATGGCAAGCGGAGGACAGCAAAGGCAAGCAGGCAAGGGAGAAGACAAGCCTCTTCTGGTCCTTATACTGCGTCCAGGCTACCCGGATTAGAGCAGCACAGGCCCGCCAGCGCACAAGCCCTAATCCGAGCATGGCACTGAGAATCAATCACACCCTCTTGATCCAGCCACCTCTGAAAAGCCCCGCCTAGGACTGCATGAGGCACACCCAGACATGGCCACAACAGGAGATCAGGAGAGGACCGGCTGGACACCGGCGAACCGCAGGAGAGGCCGCCCGGAGACTAACATGCGTGAAATTACACAGTGAGCGCAGGTGCAGCCCTCTCTTGTCAATCCAACTGACCGACTCCAAGGCCGTCCACCATCGCAAGTGAGGCTTTACAGTAAAATGCTCAGTAGCCAAGGAAGGAGGCAGAAGAGTACTGACTTCCAGAGAGAAGCCAGACGACCACTGTACCTCCTGGCAGCAGTGCTTCGTGGCAGCAGAAAATGCAGTAACCTATTAAAAATACTCAAAGGAAGGAAATTGGGGCAACAGACTTTCACTCAGTCGACCTGAAAGAAGCATGGATGTGCTACACTCAGAAAGCGGGAGCCCAGGAGCGTGGCTCCCCCGGGCCCCAGGGACTGAGACCAGAGGTGGGCCCCAGACCAGAACACCAGTGTCACGGGGCCAGGGTGATGTCGGCTCAGTCCCCCTGGGTGTAGGGCTAAGGAGACTTGGGTGAGGCTTAGCACAAGGTGAGCATGCACAAAGGCGAGGTCAAGCTGGAGACCTGTAGTTGGTGGTAACATCAGCATTGCTGTCTTGGGGTTACTGGAGGGTCAGGTTGGCTAAATTGACAACCTTAAATATTATAATGCTATCCACTCCTGTTTCCATGGTATACTGGAGCTTTCCATGTGGAAGAGACAATAATCTGTGTTTCCCCCAAAACCAGAACCGACCAGACCCTCCTACCTGGAAGCAGCCCTAACTGGTCATTTCCATGGCGGTAGCCAGTGTCATTGGACACCGGCTTCGTGGGGACAGGGAATGTGACATTACGTCATTCTTCTGGCAGAGACTTGTTTTGGGTGCTGCCCACCTGCTTCTCCCCTGAAGCATAAAATGTTGGGATTGGGAGTCATAGTAAGAAATGTGTTTCTTAATTGAATTTTTTAAAACATGCTTCATGAATGTAAATTTATCCTTGTGCTATTTAACTGAATAATATTGCTGTAAAATCTTATGTTAATAAAAATCCCAAATTAAAAACAAATCACCATTCTCTTGCTTGGCGGGTGCTCTGAGGTAGGAAAGGCTGGCGGGGCTGGCGGGGCTGGCTGATTAGGTCTCATCTGGGGGCAGATGGTAATATATATGTGAGCACACGCAAACGTGTGGACAGATGTCCGGTTACTCTTCTCTCATTGCTGGGACAAATACCTGACACCGAGAAATAAGGAAGGAAAGGTTTATTTAGCTCACAGTTAGTGGAGGTTTCAGTCCATATTCTGCTGGGTCCAAGAAAGGTGGCACGGGGCAGAGGACAGCCTTTTGTGGAGGCAGAAAACAGCAAATCAGCGAGAGCAGCAAATCCTCAGCAGCAGCAGTGACGCCGTCGAGAGCAAGTCCACCTCAGGCTGCGTCCAGCCCCCCGCTCCAGGCCGGGGTTCGCTCACACCCCTAACCCCAGCCCTGGAGCATGAATTAATCAGACTCCAGATGTCCCCCCATGACTGCATGAGGCTTTGGGGGATACCTGGACACAAACCATAACAACAGATAAGGATGGAGAGTCCACACACATGCACCAATCATAGAAGAGAGTCAGGAAAAGCTTGAGCCCTGATTTATAGGGAGTCGGGTATGAGCACGAGAGGAAATCCTCATGAGGAAATCCTGGAACGAATTCCAGCCCAGGATGTCCTGAGTGCCCAGGCTGTGGCATTAGACCACCACCACTTGCTAGGGTTTGTATCTAGATGCCCCCAAAGCCTCATGCAGTCGTGGGGCGGTTCTAGAGTTTGTGGTTGATTCATGGTCCGAGTGGGATTACGGGTGTGCCTACCCTGGGGCAGGCACCTGCATACAAGGTAAGGGAGGGCAGGGGGCTGGCTCTGTTTCTCCCTTTTCCCTTGCTGTTTTGCTGATTTCTGGCACCACAGCTGCTGCCCTTTGCCTCGTGTCACTCTGTCTTGGAGCCAGCCGAGTATGGACTGAAACCTCTACAAACTGTGAGCTAAACCTTTCCTTCCTTAATTCTGGGCATCAGGGATTTTGTCCCAGCAATGACAGAAAAGTAAGACACTGCTCATTAGAGAATCCCAGGATTCCTGGGGAGAGGAGGCTTCCGTCTAGAGAGGAAGCACACGGAGAGCCTAGAGAAGCAGGGCAAGTTGTGGGGAAAGATGCCCCACTGACCACAGGGGCCATGAGGAGGAGCCAAGGCACCCTGCCCCTGCAGCTCCACGCAGGAGGCCTCCAGCTTGGAAAAGGATGTTGGGCCAGATTGAAACGCACCGCATTTGTGACAGTCACACTTCATTGTGTCCACTTGACTGGTTGAGAGGCCACCAGGAGGTATTGGTGGAGCCCACTTCTGGTGTCAGTGGGTCCTGGAGGCATGGCCTTGGGGTCTCTCTCCGTCCCTCACCCTTCCTCTCTGTCACTGTTACCTGCTTTGCTTCTGGCCATCATGACCTAAGCAGCTTCCTCCCTGACACTCTGACGCTGCTGCGTTGGACCCAGCCAAACACGAGCCAAAGAAAGCTCTCCTCCTTTAAGTTGCAGGTGTGGATGCTGTGTTCAGCAACGAGAGAGCTCTTGGGGTGCTCAGCATGCTTGAAACCAGAAACCTAAATGGTTTGAGGATGAAATTTTAAACTTTTTAAAAGTATTTATTTGGTACAGGGTCTTGCTAGGCAGCTCATATTCCTCCTGTCTCAGCTTCCCCAGCGCTGGGATGACAGGCTTGCGCCACCACGCCTGATTTCAGCGGCTGGCAAGGTGAGCTGGCGCAGCCTATGGTACCAGGAATTGAACCTGGGTCCTTGCACTTGCCATGCAGGCGATTAGACTGCTGAGCTATCTCCCCAGCCCAATTTTAAACTTTTTTGAGAATGAGGATCAACTTTTTTTTTTTTTTTTTTTGTGGAACCAGGGATTGAACTCAAGGCCTTGCGCTTGCAAGGGAAGCGCTTATTCCACTGAGCCATCTCCCCAGCCCCCAACTTACCATCTTGAGAACTGAGAAACAGAATGGACTCACCCTCCCTCCGATAGATGAACAGAACCCCATGACCAAGCAGCAACCAGGGGTCCTCGAGGCAGCTAGTGGAAATGACCCAAAGGACGAGTCACTGTTCCACAGCCCCCAAGGAGCTGGCACAGACATCAGCCACTGGCAGCTGATAACGCCAAAATACTGAGAGTGCCAGGCAAGGACCTCGGGAGGGACGCAGCAGGCCTGTCCGCAGCAGGCAGGGAAACACAAGCTCCAGAAACGCAACTGCAGCTTTCCCTTCAACAACCCACACGCACCCAGGTGCCGACAGCCAGCGCCTGCAGAGGTTTGTTACTGCCTCTCCAGCCTCGGAAACAGCCAGAAGGAAAGAAAGCCCCTGCTGTTAATCTAGGAGCCCCCTCATTTTCATATTGGCCGCCCGTCCCTCGTCCCTCGCGAGTGGCAGGACTGTATTTAAGGCACTTCCATTGTGCTTTGTGTCTATTTTTAGTTTTGGTCCTTGAGGCAACTCATATTCATTTTCAGGAAACAGGCCTGTGCGGGCTCCCGGCTCAAGCGCGCCAGGCAGGGCGCTGGGCAGCAAGGCCGCAGCGGCGGCTCAGCCATCTGCGGTCCTCGAGCGTCCGGGCTGCAGGGAGAGGCCCTCCCTAATTAGATTTCTCCTGGCTTATTAGTGCCTCTCGCTCTCAGGCTTAACGAGTAACAGCAGTCGTGGGGATGAAAGAGTTGCAGGCAAGAAAGTTAACTAAATTTATACAGCAGAGAGCTTGAAATTTTCCCTCCGTATCAGCAAAACTGAAATCCACCCTGGAAACAGGAATTGCTATAAATGGCTTCAGACCTGAGCGTGGGGACCGTTCTATATTCAGGATGTAGCTCATTCCAGAGAAAGCACACACCAGCAGGCACTTCAGGGGCGAGCGCCGCATCCTTGTGGTTGTTAGCGGGGCCGCTGATCAGAGCTGTCTCGGCACGCTGAGTCCTTGAGCCTGACGGCATGGGCGCTCGCTCTCCTCTGCAGGGACTGCAGGACGTGTCTCCCCAGCAAGGACTTACCTGAGGTCACTCAGAAACCAAACAGAGCTCTCTTGTTACTTCTGCATCTGAACAATGAAAGGGGGCCGAGTAATTGGACAATTCCAGAACACAGGATTGCCAAGGAGAGAGGCCTCCACCATCTTTGGGATCTCCGAGGTTGTCCCCTTTATCTGACACAGATGCCTCCTGTCACCTGGTTATGGCTGTCCTCCCGCTGCAGGGCTGGTATGGAGCACCGAGCCCAGGGAGGGCAGGGCTCCATCCCTAGGCTTTTTTTTTTTTTTTTTTTTTTTGAGACAGGGTCTCACTAAGTCATTAAGTTGCTCAGCCTGGACTCAAACTTGTGCTCCTCCTGCCTCAGCCTACCCAGTAGCTGTAATTACAGGCACGAGCCCCTACACCTGGCCTGGTTGGCTTTATCACAGTGACTCACTCCAGATGTTCATTAGCATCAAAGGAGCGACAGGGTTTCCTGCTTCTCAAAGGGCGGCAGGGGAGTCTGTCCAAGTCGGACCCTTTCCTAGGACACTATCACCTCACCTGACGCAGCCTCCTCAGCCCCTTCAAGAGCTCAGAGCGGCTGTCATTTGCATAGAAATTGAGTCCTTCTGCCAAGTGGGTTTGGACAGGTTCAGGGCGCCTGCCAAGCCCGCTCTGCCCTGGGCAGCCTTGCACGGCCACGCTGGGGAAGGGCTCTCTGCTGGGAACCAGGTGCTCAGTCCCCGCCCAAGCGGAAGGCCCTGGCACGGCCTGAAGTGTGCCCCTCTGCCTCCCTGTCCCCAGAGCTGCCCTGTCTGTGAGGACCAGAGGCTGCCCCCGACTCCTGGCCCAAGATCCCTGAGGAGTGTGACCCAGTGTTCAGGGCAGGCTGGGCAAGGAACCACTGCTGGCCGTCAGATGGCCGCTTCCTGACCTCAGCAGAGGAGGAGACCTCAGGCTTCACACCCGCACAATCACGAGCTCACCGGGAGCAGGTGCTGAGAGCCCCTGTGCTGGCCACCGCCCCGAGCTCCCTCCCAGGACATCCCCCGGTCTTATTCGTGCCAGTGGAAGAATTAGGTGGGGCCCTGTTATGACTTAGAACTTCCCTGTCCCCCAAAAGTCTCAGTTGAGAAGGCCTGCTTGGGGCAGCCCCCAGGCTATGGCCGGGAAGGGTGTGGTCCTGTCCTGGCTCCTTCTCCTCTCTGCGTCCCGACCACTGCGTCCTGACCACCATGTGCCGGCCACGTTGCTCCTCCAGGCCCTTCCTCCACACAGTTTCCACTTTGGAATCAGCTGGCCATGGACTGGACCCTCGGGAGTCCTGGGCCAAATAAAGCTCTTCTTCCAGGTGCGGAAGTCCGTGTATGGTACTAACAACACAAGAGCTAATAGGGACTCAGAGCTGCAAATCCAAGACATGACTTCCAACAACTTAAAGCAAAAAAGCCGCTGGGAACCTGTCTCATGGCCTTGGTCTCATCTGTGGTGGCCAGTTCTTTGTAGTGTGTAGAAGCTGGGGCCTCAGAGGAGGCACAGATTGATCCCAAAGCTCAGGAGAAAAATACCCAGAAAGAACTGGGGCACCTCTGGATGGTCCCCGCACCTCTGTCCCCTCCCTGTGGGGAGGAATGGAGGACTCTGAGAGGCCAGGCTACAGCCCTCACTACCCACAGGCCAGGAAACAGGGCCACCTCATGGTGGAGGGACATGCTGGCTCTATAGAAGAAGTGACACCTCACAAATGTCCCCTGGTCTGTATAGTTCTGAGCACAAGGCCCTAAGGCAGCTGCTGATCAGCTGTCGACACGGAAGTCAGGGATGAGTGGGAATCAGGGACATAGAGTGAAGTCAGCTGCACTGGGAGAAGAGCTGGCCTCCAGGCCAGGGGACAGCTGGCCTCTGGCCCTGGGACCCCAGACAAGATCGAGCTCTAGCCTGAGAGTGTCTGAGAGGCGGTGTCTGAGAGACGAGGGTGGGTGACACTGTCAGAAGCATGGTATCCAGATTGTCCTCCTCAGGGTCAAACAAGACTCCTGCAGATAACCAAGAGCCATGGCCCTCCTCACAGGAGCTGCACGAAGAATGTGGCTGTGGCATCCCCAGTGCAGCTTGGCTGGAGGTGTTAGTGTGACAGGGACAGTCCAGGAGACTCAGGCGTGATGGGCCTGCAGAGGGGCCTAGGCTCCACTGTCCCCAGAGCTTGAGCCAACTCCAGCATCATCTGCTCCAAACATCTGTCCACAGATGTGTCCTCTGCCCTCGGACAGCACCACCACCAGCTGGCAAAGACAGCTGAGCACAGTGTGTGGAGCAGATGGCCCCCTCTCCTGCCACCCTGAGCATCGCAGTGCCTCCTGTGGGCATCTTAGACTCTGCACACCTCCTCTGCCCCTCCCAGAGGAAGAGCTGGAGCCGCCACCCTGAGCTCCAGGACCTCAACCCCCACTGACCCATCTCCAACTCCCCTACTGTGACCACATGGCACCTGCTGGGTGCTCCACCCCGAAGGGACTTCCTGGGTCCCTGCCCCTGCAGGGAGTCAGGGGTGTCTGCCTATCTGGACCCTTCTGCCCACTCTGCCCTGGGGACAAGCTAAACACGAAAATGCAAGAGCCACCGTGGAGCCCTCGGCAGAAGAACTTGCTAACCCTAACCCTGCCTTTGGAAAAAAGGGTGATGTTTTGCTCAAGAATCTTGCATTTTTATTTTTTAAAATGTATTAGACTGGAATTTATCTCCAGCACATAGCTCAGTAGCATAAGCGCTTGCCCGGCAAGCTCAGGGTCCTGAGTTTAATCCCCAACACCACAGGGAAAAAAAAATCTCCAGCACTGTTGAGTGGCAGAGCCCCTTTTAAGCCTGCAAACGAGGCAAGCACCATACCTGCTGCCAAACTCTGGCCCTGCAGAATTACGTAGAAAAAAGTCCAAAATGCTTGCATGCAAAGCAGCTGGCATGGCCCATTCTGCACCCCTGGCAACGCTTGTCACTGCCCTGAGTGGCCCAGAGATGCAGAGCACGTTTCCAGCTGAGGGTCCAAGCTCCTCCTTATTAGGTGGAGAAGCAGGAGCAGCAAGGTTCATGGGGCACTGACCCCCTCAGTGGCTTTGGGGACAATTGCCTAGCGGCCCAGGCCTCCTGTGAGAGGTGACTTCCCTTCCCTACACTATCTGTCACTTGCTAGGTCTGGGGCAAGCCGCCACAGATCTCTGCTGGCCTTGTTTGGCCTCTGCAAGAGGAAGCCAGCCCTGCCACGGGACTCTAAATTCCCCAGGGAAGGAGCCCTGTGAGTCCCGAGAAGCCAGGCCTTCGGGCGGGGTGTGAGCAGGCAGGCGGGAGGAGCCCCTCTGTGTCCCTGTCCACCCCCAGAATTTGCAGGCAGTGACATCAGCGTGGCAGTCCGAGACCACCCCAGGAAGGAGGAGGGAGTCACAGAGAGGGCAGAGGTGGGTGCGGGGACAGCTGGCCCCTCCTTTGCCCTGGTGACAGCGATAAATTCAAAAATAAAAATGACCTCTGGCTTCCTAAGGAAGGCTGCTGCTCTCTGAGCATGTCTGTGACGCCGCCCCAGGCCACCAATGAAATGTGTCCCTCCATTCCAGGCTGTGGCAGCCCTCTGGAAGTTCTTCTGACTCCGGGGAGGAGCCCAAGGCCTGGACAGGTGAGGGGACTGCTCCACTGCCTCACATGATGCCTGTAGTCTGGACTCAAGCCCAAGGTGTTCAGACTAGCAGATGGCTTTGTCACTGTGGGGGCGCTAACTCCATGGAGGGGCCCCCACAATCTGTGTCAGAAGGCACAGGCACAGCCCCCCAGTTGCCCCCACAAGCTGCAGTCCTCCACCCTACCCCTTCGGTGAGGCCCTCCCCCTCTAGCCCCAAAGTCGCCCACTCATGGGCTCCCAGTCTCTCCTTTCTCCGCCGCTGTCGCCTCCACCACACCAGGTCACTTGGGACAGCCAGGGGACTGGGTCTATGCCTGGTTTGCACTCATGCTAGAAGCTGGCCCAAAGAGGGTGAAACCCAGCTTCCCCTTGCCCAGCCACATGGTTCCTGCAGAATTCTGTGCATTTTTGGGCAGAAAAAGTGAGGTTTCAATTCTTCTGATGGGACAGGGCTGGAGCAGTTGGAACCAAGCTCTCGCTGGGACCCTCTGCCACCTGCCAGGAGCCGGCAGGCAGCGAGGAGCCCGCAGCCAGCAGGGCTGAGGCACCAAGGCCGGAAAGCACGCAGCCTCGGGCCAGCAGCAGGAGGAGCCGCTTCCCCAAGGGCCGCCTCCTGCCCCCAACAGGTGGAAAATCTGCTAAGCTCAAAGGTCAGACCCAGTTTAATTTTATTCCCTTTTTGTTAAGAATGTTCCCAAAAAAAAAAAAAAAAAAAACCTCATGTTTCTTTCCAACTTTTCAAAAGTTAATTCATGTGGAAGGAAAAAAAAAGATTAGGATAAAATTTCAAATATTAAATTCAAATGCAGGATTAATGACTTTCATTTCGAAGCCCAAGAGGTTGTCTGGAATTCAGGACGTTTTTGGAGTCATCGACACCAGACATAACCCGATGCGGTTAGGTTTTGGACCGAGTCAGCACAAATCCAACACCTTGAAATCTATAACCGTGTCTGTCTTTGTACAAAGTCACTGTTGGACGCAACTCTGCCCAAGATGAGTTCAGAGCCATTCCGGCAGCCTAAAGGTAAAGACTAAACACTTGTGAAGTACAAGTGGAAGTGGCTACGCCCACGAGCAGGCCCTTTGCGTGGGAGTCCCCTCCCACCCCACGCTCAGTGCAAGCTCGTTCTCTCTCTCTCTCTCTCTCTCTCTCTCTCTCTCTCTCTCTCTCTCTCTCTCTGCCCTGAGGGCTGGGCCAAAACAGCTCTGCGAGTGAAGGGGAAGCTTGGCAGCCTGCAGCCTCCTGGGGCCTGTGAGGCTCATGCCCCTGAGAAGTACCACATACCCACCCCCCGCGCCCAGCCAGCCCGTGTGCCCAACCCAGACGGGCTCCGATTACTTAGGAAGTCTCAAGTGACCATTTCAGTCCGCAGAGGAGCCTTGGAACAGTGTGCCCAGGCCTGCAACCGCAGCACGACGAGGGGACACACACAGGGCAGGTGACGGGCTACGTCCTGACACACCACATGCTGCAAGATGAGGAGTGCAGGCCCGACACAGGAGGAGGGCAGGCCCAAGCTGCCTACCCCTCGGCTCTGAGAATAACGTTTTACTGAGACACAGCCAGGCGTCTTCTTCCTGCCCACCCCGAGTCCCCTCACAGCCCACCCAGTGCACAAGGAGGAGTCCAACTTGGCTGGTGTCCAGCCCCCAGGATGACAGGCCACTGCAGTCCCACTGTGGAGTAGGAGGTGGCCAGGGGTCTGACAGCAGGGGCAGGAGGCCGCCGCAGGGGAAGCCTGCACTGTGCCCCACGCTCCCCCTGCACAGGGTCACCAAAGCTGGCACTGGCCGGCGCTCCCAGAGCCACAGGCCTTCAATCTGTCAGGACACCCCAGGAAAGGGCGCCTCCATGGGCTGTCCTCCTCCCTTTTATCGCCCAGACAAGACAACCTGGAAAACTTGCTGGCCCCAAACAGCAAGACTGGGCCAGAGGAGCCCACTGGGACCCGGCCCTGGCCCTGGCTGCAGGAGTCTGAGGGCGGAGAGCACAGAGCCGCCGGGGTCAGCAAGGCCAGGCCTTGGCAGGGTGGATGGCGGGGAAGGGCGATGGGCAGGCAGGCCAAGGGCAACGCCCTCCCTGCTCACTCCGTGAACGTTGCCAGGGCAACGAGGTCACTGCATCCCAGGCCTATGACATCACCACGGGGGCAGGGCCACTCACTTTGGACCCCAGAACCAGGAAGTCCCCTGTTTCCAGTTGCAAGGGCCTATAACCCCAAGCCTCCACTCAGGCTGGGCTCCAGGGGCTGCCTGGGAGCAGACACCTGCCCCAACATTGAGCAGTACAGAACCCTGGCCTGGTCTCCTCCTGAGAGAGCACAGTGCCTCAGGACACAGTTCGTCCCTGCAGGTACATGGGGAAGCCGCCACCGTTAGCCCTGGGCCTCATGGTGACGGAGCAGCCCTGCCCTTTATAGGTGGTGCCTCCTGGGTGAGAAGAGTAGTATTATTCATTATTATTATTATTATTATTATTATTACTATCATCACTGTCTTTTCGAGTCAAGGTCTCACTATGCAGTTTAGGCTGGACTTGAGCTCACTTTGTAGCACAGGCTGGTCCCAAGCCTGTGACAATCCTCCTGCCTCAGCCTCCCAAGGGCTGGGATTACAGGTGAGTGCCACCATTCCCAGCAAGGACATAATTATTAAAGGGGCATCAGCAGCCAGGTCTCTCTGAAATCGTTCCCCAGCCCAGGACTGGCCTCCTGGGCCTGGCGCCCCATCCGAGCCCCACTGAGTGGTCCCACCCTTGCACTGCGGCCACCCTTTGGCCCAGTCCATACCCTGGGGCCTTTGAGGTCAGACGGTCCTGGACCCCAGAGCCCGCACCACCACAGGAGCAGGGCCATATCTAGTGTCCCAGTGACAGTGCGAGTCCTCAGTTCTAGCACCAGAATCAAAACCGAGTTCCCTAAGAGCCTTGGGCACAACCTGGAGGAGGCACTGAAGGCCGCAGAGCCCAAGGGTCTGTCCAGAGAGTGGAAGCCCCTGCTGGGTGAGGGGACATGCAGAGCATGGTGGTCGAGTCGGCCAACAGTGACGAGGCAGGCAGAGGACTTGCCGCTGAAATCGGCTGCACTGAAAGGATAGGATGTACTGACCGGGTGGCTCAGATCAGCTGGCAGTGGGGAGGGGCAGTGGCCAGACACAGCTTTGCCACCTGGATACTGGGCAGTCCTGCTTGGTCACCCACAGATGGTACGCATGTGTGCAACTTCAGCCCACACACGGCAGCATCTTGGGAAAGCGGAGAGGATCTCCCAAGACCACCTGTTTGAAGGAGAACGCCTTCCCAGGTGGCTGCTGGCCACAGCAGACAGCGGAGAGACGGAGTGCCTGGCAGGTTCCCCACTTGTCCCTTCCAGCTCCCCGGATGCCGCTGTGGGAAGACCCAGGCTGTTCCCTCGCTCAGAGCAGGCTCTGCAGGATGATGGTGTCAGCATGCCTGCCATGCCCTTGGAGGCCCCCACAGGTGAGGCACCCCAGCACCACAGCAGTAAGCTTGGCTGAGGCAGGTAAAGCGAGGGCTCGCCGGGCCACTGCATCCTGGAGCCCTGGAGATGGAGCCAGAAGTCAGAGAGCCAGAAGCGACTCAAAGCACATGATCACGCCTTGCCTGACCTCCGGCTTGACAGTGGTACCATGTGCTGAGGCTCCCGCGACCCCTGCCTGGCAGAGCCTGAGGCCCAGTGGCCAGGCAGCACAGGGGTTGAACTGGGTTTTCTCCCCTAAAAGCCCAGTTCCACACCAAACACTGCCAGGCTTCTCTGTCTTGGGAGCCATCAGGTCCACCCGTGCAAGCTGGGCAGCTCACTTTGTGTCTGCACCGAGCCCCTGGGAGGAAGAGATTGGGAGGGGGGTCCCTTCAGCTGTGCGGCTCCTCCAGCTGCAGAGGAGGCTGGGAAAGCACGTCCCAAACCAGCGCGCCCAGCTGAGGGAGGGGTGGAGGCTGGCACCTCCCACGGCATCTCGCGACCTCTGTGCTAACGTCCAGCCCTCTGAGCAGGACAAGCTCTCCCCAGTGCTGGTCCCTCTGCCCAGAACACCGCTCCTCCACTGGCCAGCAGCTGTCACTGCACACCCCTCAGGCCTCCCCTGGGATCCCCCACCCTGCGTGGCCATGTGGATGGTGACGGCCCTCTTCTCCTGCGGCCAGTCTGCTTCCCAAAGCCACCTAGGTCTGCTCCTAGGCTGTCACCATTGTCAGAAGGGCCGAATATATCAATGCCCCGGTTCCCCCATCCTGTCCTGAGCCAAGACTGTGGCGAGGGGTGATGGTGGAGATGCCCCACTCCAGGCACATGCTGGCCTGCTCTGACCTGTGATGCTGGCCCCGTTCTACAGCCAGGGCACAGAGGGGCCAGAACTCACCTCCGTGGTCCCCGGGTGACACCAGGCAGTGCCCCTTCTGCTGGAAGCCCCCGTCTGCTCACCTCACATCCTGCTGAGGATGCTGCCACAGGGCCCAAAGCCCTCCTGTCCTTGCTTCTGGCCTCTCCCTTGTCATTCTCCCTGCTTGGGAGGACACCTGGCAGAAGTTCACAGAGGCCCCAAGACAGGGCCACCATCCAAGGCCAGTGTCCTGGGTGCGGCGGAGGCTGGATCAGGCTGTGCCTGAGGACCATCCAGGCAACCTTGGTAATAGCGATGCACAATGCAGAGTCCAGAGCTAGCCTGGCGCACACACAGCCCCTCCCATGGTGACACCAGGACTGAGAACCTCTTGGCTTTGTCTCGCAGCCTCGGTTTCCTCTCTGTGAGTCGGGAATGCTGCTACCTCAAGGAGCAGAAGCTTCAAGGGACATGGCAGCCCATGAGGCCCCTGTCTGCTCCTGCTGCCGGATCTCCCCATGGAGCCCACCTGCCAGCCTGTGGTATCCCATGCCACAGGTGCCAGTGCCACAGGTGCCAGTGCCACTGTGGGGATGCTGGGGCCGGATGTCAGCGTCCAGGTGTTGCAGAACCGGCCCCTCCTGTCCTTGGCTCACAGGCGGCATCTCCAGCTGTCCCTCCACACAGCCACTGCCTTGGCTCCTCGCCTACGGACCCCAGTGCTCCTGAATCAGGCCCCACTCGCCTGGTTAAGGACTATCTCCCCTTGGTCACACCCTGAGGTCCTGGGGTTAGGACTTCAACACCGGAGCCCCCAGAGACAAAACCCAGCCCGCGATGCCGCGCACCTGTGAAGGGCTTCCGGTGCCCCGGCGTCGGTCAGGCCAGCCTCCCGCGAGTGCGCAGGCTCCGTCCACTTCCCCCACCCACCCGCACACCGGCTTGGCAAGGGTTAATGGGAAGGGCCGAGGGCTGTGGGTTTACTGCGCTGGCTGCAGCAGGTTATCGTCTCACCCTGAGCAGGGCTCACATTTCCCGCTTAATTACTTGTCCCGCAATCAGAAGGGCTGGCCGGCTCTGGGCTGCTGGCTGCAGCTGTGAACTGTTTATTTACTTTTCTTCAGCCCAGGAATGGCTGTAATTTAAAGGTTCAGATCTCAGCTACCCTGGCTGGTGCAAACCCCGCTTAAACACTTCCATATTGCTAGAGTGGAATGTCACTGGGCGCCGCCCGCCTCCCCTGGCATCCCTGGGCAGCGGGGCAGGGGACGCTGGCCTCCAGGCCCCCAAGCCTCCTGGCAGAAGAGCAGGCAGAGCAGCCACCAGCCAGGAGCAGGGCAGACGTGCTGGGACCAGGGTGGCCAGCCACCCCTCCAAGTGAGCACCCAGCCCGCCACAGTTCAAGCCCCAGCTCTCCCTAATTCCTGCGCCAAATGGCGTAATTACCACTTAAGTTGTCAAATGGTATCCAGATGGCCTTACCCTTCACACCAGCGGTTTAATAAGCTTTTAGGCGTGACCTGGGCAGCCTGTCCTCCACCTGCACAGGCCCCATCTGTGAAATCTGAGCCCACAATTAGATCTGATAATGACAGCAAGGCACCCAGCCTTGAACTCTGCACGCTGCTCCCAGGGGTGCCCCTGGAGTCACCCCACACCACTGACAAACGGTGTGCATCCTTTCACAAATGGAGGGGCCCCGCGCACAGCCGGAGGCCACCGCGGAGATCACAGGCCCGAGTCCCGAGGCCCAGGGCCAGCGAGCTCATGCCAAGTCAAGAGGCAACTAGTATCCTCCCAGGTGGTAGCTGGGGGCACAGTCTCAGCCTCCGGTCACCCGTGATTGTGCTGCCACGTGATTGTGAGGAGGAGCTTCCAGTGAAGGAAGAGGACCTGGACACTGAAGGACTCTCACTGTGCGCTGTGGCAAGTCAAGGCCTTCTCTCTGATGCGGGGTGGCTAGCACACACCAGGCACCACTCCTGGGGTGCACACATACCAAAAGCCATGTGCTGTGCACCCCTATTTGTAGACTGGAGGGGAGGGTGACCGTCCCAAAGCCCCACAGCTAGTAAGTAGTGGGGAAGAGATTTAGAACTCAGGTGGAAGCCACGTATCACAAACGTGTATGTGCATGTCTGACTCCATTGAGATGAAGAAAATAATAGTTTAAAAACCTACTGACGTGTGTAGGCCTAATGGGACAGGAGCACTACACGAAGCCACACGACGGCATGTGCGAGGGTTTGGGAATGCCACGTGTGTATGAAGGAGCCTCCGGGGCCAGCCGCAGTCCCCAGCCACGGGTGACAGCAGCAGGCAGAGGAAGGAGCAGCGGGGCCTGCCTCCTCCTGGGCTGAGCTCAGGGTTCCGGGGATCCGGCCCCCCACATTGGCCAAAACTCAGCCCCAGCTGGAGCAGCACTGTCAAGAGCTACAAGGAGGCCTGGCCGGCGGAACACACCATGCCGTTATTCCGATGTCTTTCGGAGGGCCGGAATTCCCTTCTTCTGGCCCTCTTGAGCAGCCCCGATTTTACAGTCTCTTGGAAACCTTTTCCTAAGGTCAGGCCCCCATTCTCACTACAATGTGAATGACTGACACTTAGAGAGAGAGAGACTCAGACTTGTAGCCCGGGCTGACCTTGAGCTCGGCTGCTCCTGCCTCTGCCTCCCACGTAGCTAGGCCTGCGGGCCTGCAGGCCTGTGCCCCATGCCCCACTGAGCAGCAGATTTTGAAAACAAACCTGTGAAACCAAAGTGCTGTGGGCTGCTCGCTTGACCTGCCCTCACCCCTTGCTTTTTGTGGGATCCTTCCTGGGGCTTCTTGGGAGACAGAGGAACCCGCTTCCTGTCTCCAGCACCCCGGCCCTGGGGGTGCTGCTGCCTGTGCCCCAGCTCCATCCCTCCCAGGCCTGGGTCAAGGCCAGGGATGCCCGTGCTCTCCCCTGGCTGCCTCTTCCTCCTCCCCAGAACACCAGCCCCTGGGGAGCGGGCGCCGAGTGCATCCGTCCCCATGTCCCCTGCTGGATCCAGTTGGGGCGGGCGCCACTGTGTATTGCCGAGTCCTTCAGGAAACCTTTACCTGCACAGCCTCAGGTGCCAGTGCCATGGCCCGCGTCCGAAGGCCACAGCTGCCACCCCAGGGGCAGATGCCAGGAGGACCTCACAGGCTCCAGCCAAGCTGGCGGAGTCACAGGCTGGGACCTCAGGCTGTACTCTGGGAGAGACCGGGGCTGTGACTCGGGGCCTGGCAGACAAGGTGGAGAAGACACAGCTCTGTCCTCAGGCAGGGACAGAAGGAGCCCTATGGAAGAGAGGACACTGGTGGTTATATAACTCCCAAGTGAGTCTCAGGTGTGCGTGAACGTGCATATGTGTCTGCGGCTGCCAAATCATGCACTGAGGCATGTGCATGAGTTATAATTGCGAGTAGGTGTGTGGTTGTGTGCATTTCCCTCTCAGGAAGCCAGCCCAAGGCCATTTGGTCGGCCATCATATTTTACATTTTATTGCACCGGCTTTGGGAAAACAGAAGCCAATAAACGTAAAAGCAGCCCCGAGCCTGCAGCTTCCTGCTCTGGGTCAACAGCAGCCCTGGATGAAAGACTGCTGGGGATTCCCTATGACTAAGTAGAAAGTTCATAAATGAAGAAGACCCCAAAACTCTAGGATCCCCACAGGGACCCCTTAACACTGGTGTTCAGAGGAGACCAGGCGCGTCCGGGGCACTGTGACCATCGACTTCATGCGCACTTGCAGAAAACAAAGTGAGTCAGAGTGGTGACACTCAGAGGCGCCAGGCCAGAGGCACCCGCTTCCTGTCTCCAGCCTGCGCATGTCACCAGAGTCGATGCCCTGCCTGAGCCAGGTGCCCGACAGGTCTGTCCCGCAGAGGTCAGGCTGGGACCTGGTGGCCTTGCACAGTCAGGGCTCCCTCTGGGCTCCTGACCAAGGCTGTGGACACAGCACCCCAACCCCAGCCACCATCCAGCCCTGAGAGTCCCTAGCAAGGAAATCGACAGCCAGGTTACCTGGAAACTCTAAGTGTTTTAGTGGCTCCATCTGGAATGTGAACGAAAATATTCCAGATTCCAAAAGCTCTGGAATTGGAAATCCTGATGATCACAAGCATCGTGGACAAAGATCCCTACTTGCACGAGCCCTCACCCCCAGGACTGAGCGCGGCAGCCCCACCTGACGGCTCCGAGTCTGACACCCCCCTGCCACAACGTCCCCTGGGGCCCCAGGGTCACCCTCCTCTCTGGCTGACCCACAGCGATGCCTCCCCAGGCCCAAGGACACCAACAAAGTACAAAGAAGCCACCTCCCAGATGGGACCACATTAAAGTCTTCCACCAGAAGCAGTATTGGCTCCCCAGGGAGGCCCAGGGTGCATCCCTGGCAGCGGGTCGCCTCTGAGCCCAGCCCCATCCGCTGCGCGCAGGCTGTGCAGCCCTTGGGGGTCACAGAAGCCCTGCGGGAGCGCTGGCTCACTGCAGTTAGTGCGGTCAGACCTAACCGTGCCTGCGCCAGGCTCGGGCACAGTCGCATGCACAGCACCCCAGGCGTCTCCCAGCCACCCCTTGCTGGAAGTAACAGCAGCCTGTAGCCTGTGCTGGAAGAGAAGGTTGAGGTTTTGGGGACCCTGACAGCCACCAAGAGCACTGCCTTCTCCAGAGCCTGGCCACTAGTCCCGGGCCAGTGTTCTTCCAAACTCCCCAGATGAGCTACCCAGGCCCTCGTGGACGTGGCAGAATGTCGTCCTTCCCCTACCCACTAAGGAGGAAACTGAAACCAGAGACGGCAAATGTGCGTCAAGTGCAGCAGCAGCAGAGGTGAGGTGGCACCTGTTACCCACACGCCCAGGTAGGGCTCATTCACTTGGGTTGTCCAACGCTCAGCGTGTGGCCACGCGGACCCTGGTGCCACTCATGTCCGCCCTCCCGCAGAGCGCCCCCGCAGGCTGCCCCACACACTGCAGCTGCCGCGCCCCTGCCCCCAGCTGGAGTGGCCCACTCACTGCCCACTGCTCAGCGTGAAGAATGGGCGGAAACAGGAATTCACCCCTGGCGGGTTCACACTGGCCCTGTGCAGGCCGGGGCAGCACAGGGTTCCCGGAGCTGGGGCAGCTGAAAGGGCCAGAGCCACGGGCAGTGGGGTGGTGGCAGGAGCCCGGCCACAGCGCCACGGGCTGGAAACACATCACCCCCACTCCTGAGGGCTGGTAGGGCAATCGCCTACCAGATCTGCAAGCTCATCACTGAATTTGGAAACCTCGCTGGGGACACAGCACAGGACGCATCCTGCCCAGAGAGATAAGAGAGAATTCCCAGGCTCTGGACGCCTGCGTTCCTCTGGGGACACGTTGCTGGCAGCGGGCGGGAGGAACATGAGAATGAAGCCCAAAACAAACAGAGGCCGGGAAGCTCCTGCAAGCCAGCAGGCAGCGTCAGCGGCCGGGAAGGGGTCGCACTGACCTGGCCACTGCTGTGGTCGTCCCTGACACCGCTTTTTAGGCTGACTCTGAGCCCACATGATTCCTTCTGCTGTGGCCCTGTGCAAGCAGCTGTGTCTTTGAAACTTGTTGACCCCACCTGAAAAACAGGTCTGCAGGTGGGAAGCAGCTCTCTGCACCCTTCAGGGGACAACAGTGGCTACTGTTACTGAAGACATACCGGGCCCTTGGGGTCCACCACAGTGTCCACCAGCCCTCACAGCCCAGCCAGCAACAGGGTGCTCACACCTGCTCCACTGCTCCGTGGGTAGACAGAGCTGCCCAGACCCTGAGAGCCTTTGAGTAGCAGGCCACCACGCAGGGGCCCTGCTCAGCCACAGGGTCCCCCGAGATCTCCATCAAGGTTAGCTCCAGAAAAGTGCACAGCACGGCCACTCAAGACCCAGCCCAGCTTGCTCTGGGGCCACGTGGGCTATTTTAACTCCAGTGCCGAGTGTCTGGGTCACTTTGTGCGTGCCAGGAGGGGCAAGGCTGGCACCACAGCGCACTGTATGCCAAGCGACTTCCACACAAGGGTCTGTACGGAGATGCCCACACTGGCCTGGGGAGGTGTTGTCACTGTCCCTACTCTCCAAGTGACCGAATGGCAGTGTCGCCTGCCTAAGCCTCCAGTTGCCATGATGGGGGTCTGCCATCTGAGGGGGTAGGCACTGCGGCCCCCAGAGGGTCCTGGGTACCCCAGCCTCTACAGGGATCTGACTGCTCAAGCAATGGATGCACAGCTGGTGAGTGGGGCGAGTTCTGGCAGAGCTAGCATTGGTGCCCGCAAGCGTGTGTGTGCGTGCATGCGTGCATTCATGGGGGGGGAGTCCTAGGCTCTCTCGCAGCATGCTGATGTGCCAATGGCCCCGCACAGGCTGCCTGCTTCTATACACAATCCCTTTGCTAGGGCAGAATCCCCATGAAGGGCAAGCCCTACATGAGCCACACAGATGCCAAAATGGCACCTGCAGCCGCACACCTCCCAGGACCACCCTGAAGCCTCTCACCCCTGGCAACACCTACAGGAGTGGGTGTGCTCGTGTTCTCCCCGGTCTTCAGGTCCAGCAGGTACCAGAAGACTGGTGAGCCAATCCAAAGTCCACAGCGCCCCACACTTTTGGGGAGAGGTTCTCTTAATTTAGGGTTCCCAGAGTTCCCAGGAGCTACCTTATGTGGAAGCCTTAAAGAAATGCATTCAGAGCCACAGCCTTCTGCTAAAGCAAGTCAAGGGGCCCAGGTGGGGCCTGTGGCAGATCCTGTGAGCCACTTGTCCCTTCCTGCACCTCTGTGTTGGAAGCCGGAAGCCCACTGTGCCCTTTACCATCACCCCTCGTGGCTGAGGTGGCCAGGTGAGTTGTCCCAACCCTGAGATGGAAAGAGAATCTACTGGACACTTCTCAGGAAACTTCTGTTTTCCTAATAGGACCCAGGCACAGTAACCTTCTCCTCCTTCCCTGGAGGTGGCAGCGACAGGCCAGGTGGCCCCAGCATGACAGGCAGCACATCATGGCCAAGAATCGGAGCGTCCCAAGCCCCAGAGTCTGTGAGAGCCTTAAGCTACGTGGCAGAGGGAGCGCAAGGCTGGGCGTGGAAGCAGTACTACAAACAGGCCAGAGCTGCAGTGGGGAGGTGACCCTAGGTTCCCTGCGTGGGCCAGCGTAGGCTCAGTCTTTCAAAGCAGAAGCATGGGGCTGAAGAAAAGGCCGTGGCCCAGACGCCAGCAGGAATCTTGCTCAGACTTTCCTACCATGAGAGAAAGTCAACTGCACTGGCTGAAGTCACTTTAGGTGAGCTGTTTGTCACTTGAAGTCTATCACCCAAAAGTAAGACACTCAATGGGGGCAGGGCAAAAAGGACTAGGACGGGTTATGCACAGCTACCAGCTGTCCACAATACATGTATTCACAATGTCACTAACGTGCACTAACTGAAAAAAATCTGAAAATGAAAACATTCTCTATGAGACGAGCAAGAGCAGCTGTAGCCACCTTGAATCAGATGCCCAGAAGTGCCTCAAGGGCAAGGCGTGGATCTGGGCCACGTTAGAGCCTTTCTGGGAAAGGAAGGTGTAGTGAGACCAGAATCCTTTGAGCAAACCTTTAGGAAACTTTCTGTCTATGTGATGTCCTCAGGTTTCCAACACTCCGAGAGGAGAACTGGATTGGTGGTCAGCTTTGCAGCACACAACCACCAGCCCACAAGCGTGAGGAAAGAAAGGGAACACAGTACATGTACAACACAGTGTACACCAAACAGCCAGAAGCAGGAGATAAGAGAGTGACAAGTGACAGCCCAGGTCATGGATGCTGTTGTTTGCAGCCACGGCCGTCTTTCCCACAGACACAAGCGTGGCCATCTTTCTTAAAATCACAGAATAAATTAAGCTCAAGAGCTGAGGCACCACTGTGTATCTTGCTAGTATCTCTGAATATGGTGCTGTAAATTTCCACTGAAAGGATACAGACTGGCTGAGTGAATAAACAAGGCCCAACAAGGTGCTGCCTACAAGAAGCACAACTCATTCATCTGTAAGGAAGCTTTGAACTGAAAATTAAGGGATTCCAAAAAGATACACTATGCAAACAGAAATCAAAAGCCAGTAAGAATACCTACAAATTATATCAGATATAGTAGACTGTTAATTAAAAACTGTAAAAAAAAAAAAAAAAAAAGACAAGGAAGGTCATCGTACTATGACAAAAGATCAATTCAACAAAAAGAAACAGCTACAGTAAACATATATGCACCTGAAGCACCCAATTATATAAAGCAAAAATTATTAGACTTATAAAGGGTGAGATGGCCTCCAAGATGAGAACAGTTGGAGGCCTCAGCACCTCACTTTGTCAGCCGCCAGTCCAAAGAGATCAGCCAATGAGCATGCTAGCCCAGCTCTACTACGCACCAAATGGCCCAGCAGGCACTTGCAGAATGCTTCCTTCAAAAGCTACGGAGTATATATTCTTCTCCTCAGCACACAGGACATGCTCCAGGCCACTCCATATGCTCAGAACGAGTCTCTACAGTTTTAGAAAATAGCGTCACAGCATTTTCCTTCTCTAATTACAGTAGAACAAAACTAAAACTCACAAAAGGAAATTTAGGTCTTGTAAAATACATGGAACTTCAGAAACACACTGCTGAAAAATTAGTAAATGAAGAAATCAAAAGGAAATGTTTTAGAATTTCTTGGTACAAATGCAAACACAACATACCAAAACCTATGGGATATAGCAAAATTTGTCCTCAGAGACACAGTTATAGCAGCATATGCCTGAATTCAAACAATAGGATTATTCCAAATAACAACCCAACAGGGCAACTCAGCAAAGAAGCAAGAATAAACCAAACACAGATTCATAGAAGAAAGAAATAACAAAGATCAGAGAAGAAAGGAATGGAATGGAATTTAACAATACAAATGGTCAATAAAACAAAGAGTTGGTTTTTTAAAAAATGTATTTGATACAGGGTCTCACTACACAACTCAGACTCATAGTGACCTCCTATGTTCAGCCTCCCCAGTGCTAGGATTACAGGTGTGCGTCACCATGCCCAGTCTTGGTGGCTGGCTTGGCATGCCTGGGGACTGGGCTGATGCAGCATGTGGTGCTGGGGATTGAACCCTGGTCCCTGCACTTGCCTAAGCAGGTGCTTAGTCTACTGAGCTATCTCACTGGCCCTGAGTTGTTTGTTTGTTTTTAAAGATGAACAAAATTGACAAATTTTTAATTCTCAGACAAGTAAAATTAAAGATAAAGATGGAGACACTATAACTGGTATGGTAGAAATGCCAAAGTTCATTAGGGAGCATCAAGAACAACTAATATACCAATTGAGTAGGAAAACATACAAGAAATGGGGGAGTTTCTGGATCCCATGACCCACTGAAGCAGGATCACGAGGACACAGAATCCCTGACGGGTCAACAAAAAGCAACGAGATCAAGAGAGTGAGTGATAAAAAGTTCCCAGAAGAGAAGGCTCTAGGGCCCAACGGCATCACTGTGAATTTTACCCAAAAAGGAATAATCAACACAACTCTTCCAAAATACCGGAAGGGTAGGAATCCTCCCACACCCATTCTATGAGGGTTAATACTAAAACCAGGCAAGGCCCAAACAACAATGACCAAAAATACATGGACCAATACTATGATGAATATAGACCCAAAAAGTCTCAACAAAAGACAAGCACAGTGAGCACGCCAGCACCCGAGGTTACACACCACGGCCAGTAAAGGGTCACCTGGCTCAACGCTGCGGCTCAGGAAGCATAAGGCGTCCTGTCAAGAGAATGAAGGACAAAAATCACATGATCATCTCAACAGATGCAGTAAAAGTAGCCAATAGCATTCAGCCTTTGGCATTTTACACCTTTAAAAAATTAATATAATAGGAATATACCTCAATCCAGGAGCTGGGGAGATGGCTCAGTAGGATAAGTGCATCCCCGGCAGGCGCAAGGGCCTGAGTTCAATCCCCTGTTCCACCAAAAAAAAAAAAAAAAGGAATATACCTCAATCCAATGAAGGCTGTGTATGAAAAACTCACAACCAACATTGTTCCAGGTGGGGAAACTGAATTCATTTTCTCTAAAAGCGAAAGAAGACAAACATATCCACTTTTACCACTCTTATTCGGGGTAGTACTAGAAGCCATAAGCAGACCAATAAGGCAAGAAAAAGAAATGCAGGACACCGGAATATGAAGAGAGCAGGTGAAACCCTCCCTGGACGCAGACGGTGTGATTTTAAATATTAGAAAACCTGAAGTCCCCACCAAAAACTGTTGGGGCGGCGAGTGAACCCCGCGGGCTTCAGGGCTTAAAATCAACACACAAAAGTCAGCAGCTCACTAGCATAATTGCTGGAATCAGGGCAGCAATCTCACTCACGATTGCTACAAATAAAATACAACACCTAGAAAGTGAGTAATCCCTACAATGAAAGTTATAAAACACTGGTTTTTTTCTTTTTCTTTTTTTTATTAATTTTCTTGAGAAACAAATAGCAATGTTCAAAACAGTTTAGTAGGACATTTACAATAATTAATACATTGAATATTGGTGTCTTCATAGTAGTTATTCATGTTTGTTTCTTTTATAAGTTGAACAGGATGCAAAATAACAATAATGACAACAAAGTGAAGTTTTATGCCTACAGACTGGAAGGATGATTATTGTTAAAATGTTCATACGATCCAAAATGATCTGCAGAGTCTATACAGTTCTCATCAAAATACCAGTGCTGTTCCTCCTAGAACTAGAGCAGGCACTCCTGAAATTTACACGGAACCACAGAACACCCCAAATAGTCAAAGCTGCCAGCCGGTGCGGGGGAAGCCCAAGCCATTACGACTATTGGCTTCGAAACACAATCACGCCAAGCTGTATGGTGAGACTCTGTCTCAAAAAGACAAAAAAGAAGAAAAAAGAAAAGGCAACCAAAACAGACAAATGAGCCAAGGCAGAAACCCAGAAATAAATCCACCTATTTGTAGCCAACCAACCTTTGACAGAGTCAGCAAGAACATAGGAAAAATAGATCAGTGGTGTTGCGAAAACCAGGCATCCACCTGCAGAAGGAAGCGAATTCCTGACTTATTAAGTGGAAGACGTGAAATGATGAAAGGCCTAGGAGAACACAGCGGAAACGCACGGGGCGAGGCCAGGAAGTTCTCGGAGATGACCCCAAGCACAGTCACCCGAAGCAAAACTTGACGAACGGGCTTCGGCCACACTGAAGGCTTCCGCCCAGCGAAGGAAGCAGAGACAAGGAGGGGGGCCCCGGAGGGGGAGGACAGCAGGGGAGACACCCCAAGTGAGCCGGCCGCCAGGGGATTCGTGCACCAGGGCCATGAGCAGCACATGAAGTAAATCTGGCTTTTAAAGGGTGAAAGACCTGAACAGACATTTCCAGAAAGAGGATCTACAAATAAGTGAAAAAAATCCTCAGCATGGCTAAAGCAAATCGAAGCCACAGGAGGCATCTCCCTGCAGGCCACATGAGGAGCAGCAAAAAATCCAGACAGCAAGAGCCAGCAGGGACGCAGAATAATGGGGTGCTCATATACTGGGAGGGGGGTGAGGGCCTTACTACAAGCATTGTGGAAGGAAAATGGGGGCGGGATCCTCAAAAAGCAAACCTAAAGCTGCCGCATTACCCAGCAGCCCTCTCCCAGCACACAGCTGAGGAAAGGCAGGCGGGACGTCCTTGGACTGGGTGACCTGTGTCCATCAGAGAGGCGGGAGAGGAGCCATGCTGCAGGCAGGCACGTGGTGGAATATTACTGGGCCGTGAAGAGAGCCTAGGTCTTCCGTCAGCAGCCACACAGAGGGAATGGAAGGAAATCCCATCAATCGGTAAGTCGGGCTTGGAATGACAAATGCCTTTGCCCCTGTCCTGGCCCACGGGGAGGCTAGAGAGGTGATCTCCACATGGGGACAGAGGAGTGGCTGTCTGAGCCTGGGATGGGGGTGGGGAGAAATGCAGAGCCACACGTGGTGAGGCAGAGCCATCTGCTGAGCTGTAGTGCAGTGCATCGTAGGTAGGGTTGGTGACAGCTACCTGACATACTTCGGAATAGCCAGGCGAGTGCTCTGCCTGCACCTGACCAGGAGCGCCTACGACCAGCCCACGTCAGTCGGCGTCCTGGGCTGTCAGTGTGCACCGTTACTGTGGGACAGCTGGAAATAAGAGATACCCTAATTATATGGATTTGTTTGGCCTTTTATTCCCCTTTTTTAAAGCAAGTTGTGGTCAGGTGTCCTGCCACTTCAGGCAGGGCAGGTTGGGTCACACGGCCTGGAGTGGCGCCACCAGCTACGGTGGCCAAACCGCACCCTGGGACAGACCGCTCACCCTGCAGCGGGCTGGGGAGGCGCTGGCCATGCACCCAGGACACACCCTCCCAACCCTTTCAGCAAGTTTGGCGGTGGACGTCAGGCCTCCTGGGCTCCTTCGCAGAGGACACACAGGCTGCAATGGGAAGCCACCGTCAGTGCTGCGCCCTAGGCCCTCAGTGTGCTCCGATGCCCAGCGCTGTGGACAAAATGCCCCAGAGGAGGGTGAGACCAGGGCTGGCCAGTGGCCGGCGGCCAGGGACTGCCAGTCTCAGGGAAGACAGCCAGGGGTGGTCCCCACAGTACAGGCCAAGGACTGCAGCCAGAGTGGTCACGTGACACCCATGGGCGCCACCCTCACAGTACCCACGCCCCTGTGGGGACAGCCTCCACGGGGATCACGCCAGCACCCTTCTGCCCCCTGGTCTCCAGCAGCTGCGGGGCCTGGTGCCACCCACTCCTGTGAGGAGGAGCGAGAGTTGGGCGGGACCGAGCGCCGCCTGCAGCCCCGATGGGCAATGGGTGAGGGCCCCTCTGATGCTCAGCGACGCGGTCTCCACCTTCCTGAGCCTCCATTTGCTCCTCGCTTCAGCACAGTCACAGAGAAGCCACCTGTCTCAGGGACAGATGTGACCCAGACCACAGACCCCTCCTTTTCTCAGCTGCAAATGCGGCTAATCCTTCTTTGTTTCTAATAGCAGTGAGCGAGTATTCCAAGCGCTAAGAGCTAAACGCCTCGTCAGAAGGGCTGTGCTTCAAGAAATGTGCCTGTCGCCTTCCCAACCAGGAACATTGCCAGGTGACCTCAGCTCTGGGTCCCATCCAGGTCAGGCCCTCTGCCAGTGTCCCGCACAGCCGGGTTTCAGAGAAAACGAGACCTGACCACTAGTGTGGCATTTCCCAGGTGCCTCTGCAGGGCTTAGAAGTCACATGACTCCATTCTGGCCCTTGAGGAAGCGTGGGTGCCCAGCAGGATGTCCCTTTCCTCCTCCTTTCAGTTTCCTCTAGATGCCTACCTGAGCAGAGCCCTGCCTGGGCTCAAGACTGCCCTCTCTGAAGCCACTGGGGCCACTGCTCCAGCCATCACACCCACTCTCCTGTCATTCTCCAGCCCATACATTCACTCAGTAAATAATTGTTTAACAAAATGACAAGAAGCCATTTAAGAAGGTGTGGCCCTTAATGCTCCCAGCCCTTCACAGTCACCCTACAGTCGTGGCCCAGGAATTTCACTCAACCTTCTAGGCACCGAGCGCAGTGCGGCCACCCCTCACTGGGCTTTGCAAGGTTCTGAGAAGCAGCCTCACTTCTCCAGGGCTGCACGACGCCTGGGCTGTAGGCCGCAGAGACAGTTAGCTAGAAAGTTCAAAACTCAGGGCCCACGTGACCGAATGTCCTCGAGCTGGAGGCCGCGGAAGAGCACGCGGTGTGCCCAGCAGAGCTGGGCATTGGCAGCAGCAGGGCAAGGGTCCAGCCCCGGCCTGGCAGGGCTGAGTATCCGGGCAGGCACGGGGTCGCCCAGGGACCTGGAGGTTGGGAGAATTTTCGGATGTCCGACCTCACGCCCAGCAAGCTCCACGGAGAGGCCCAGGTAGTGCCTGGGAGGCCCGAGCATGTGGCCAGGCCCACGGCGCAGCCCCCAGGCCTTCGCTGCCCTGCAGAGCCCAAGATTTCCGGGCTCCTTCCAAGACAAGCCCAGATCTCCCTGCCGCTCGGGGCCAGGCCCCGCACTTCCGCTTCCTCAGGGTTGCCTCCTTTCTCCTCACTTCTCAGCTGAGACACCGCGCGGGCCACACTCAGCCGCTACTCGAGAGACTGACTCACAGCCCTGTGCAAACGACCCAGAACAGGGAAGAGCGCGGTCGCCCGAGTCCCAGTATCTCAGAGCCCACGCATGAGTCAGCGCCTGTCTACTTCCTGCCCTTCCACAGGAAGGAGAAGGCATCCCTCGGGGCCACATCTGTGTCCAGCGGAAGTCCTACCTGCTCCTTGACACTTGGGAGCATTAAGAATGTTTCAGCCCGGGTTGGTCAGACAGGGGTCGAGCTAATTTCTGAAAATCTCTTGCCCCCACCCAGCCTGGGCCGCACAGCAAGTCCTTGGCCTTGCTCGCTTGCAGAAACCTGAAATACTTTCAGCTAGAGGAGGAAGCGCTCGCTGCTGAGTGACCCATTAGAACTGTCACAAACGTGACTTCTGGAAATAAACAAGACTCCGGCGGGCTGGCCGGAGCCGAGGCAGAAGCCAACGCTAATCGGAGGTGTAATTAAATCATCCCTTAAGCGGAGGGCCAGTGCCACGCATGGTTTCTGCGGATTCTACTGTGGTCAGCACTGGACACGGCAGAGTCCGAGCGGCTCTCGCCAGAGCTGCTCATTCCCTCCCGCATCAAACAGCTCCTTCACCGGCCACCTCGCGAGGCGCCGGGGCAGAGAAGCTGTACTCTGTCCCTGTCTTTTACAGAGGCTCCCTCGATAGAAACTGGTTCAATAAACAATGTTTATTTTTTTATGGGGTTAATATCTTGCAAGAGAAAATAAGAACTAAGTTTCAGGAAGATGTATTTACCTTGTAACTATTGCTTGATAGCCTCCACCAGTCGGTACTTAAATGACTTTCTCCCTGAAGGGCAAAAATCTTTAAAGCAGAACAGAATTTATTTAAACAGCTGGGTTTTTGCACAACCATTTTATTAATTCATAGACTTGAATTATGAATTGTGGGCAACCAACATGCATGATTTGTAAATACAGACAGGTATAAAAGCTAGCGTGTCCTTCAGTGAAACGTGTAAAGACCGACATAAAATTAATCACTCCCAGGCGTGATTAGGCATTGCACAAGGCTACATTTACATATTAAATATCCTTAAGTACCATTTAAAACCGGAGTCGAGTGAATGACTCATCTTCTTTCCCAAGAAAAAAATGATAACATCATTCTTAGAGAAATGTTTTTGTCGCTGTTCAATTATATGTTATTTAAAACACACATCCCTCCCTTGTGTTAAATCATGCATATTACTTTTTATATTAAAAACAATAAGATAAGTTATTAAAAGCAAACAAATAAATCATGTTGTTCCAATGCAGGCGTCCCCAAGTGTCTCAAGACCCTTTTAATTTAAACTAAATGCATTGAGGAATGTGGTTGACATCCTTAAGGATTCAGTCTAGCAAGAGATGGAGGTAGAAAACTGTTAGCCTGTGAAGTGAAGCGGAAACTCTCCCTGCGGGCCGCGGGGTGCGGGCTCCCCAGCCTGGGTTGGCGCAGCCGGGCGGGCGCTGCCCGCGTCCACCTGCGGAGTGCTGGCGTCCCCGCTTCGCGGCCACACATTCTCCACCACTGCTGCTGGAGAAAACGGAGCAACTTTATTTCTTACAGCGCAGGGAGGCCACCGCGCAAAGACCAAGCTAGCTCCGGCTGCTGCGCTGGAGCCGCCGGCGTTTCCGAGCGCATCCCGGCGCCCTCCCGGCGCTCGGCACGCCCGCGCGGGCTCCGGGGACGCTCTGCTGCGTGGGGCGACCCCGCGGCGCCCGCCTTCCCCGCCCCCACCGCGGCGACTCCAGAGGTCACAGCGCCACCCACCGGGCAGCGGCCCGGAGACCCGCGCTGAGGACTCGCGCCCCGCCGAGGCGGCGCGGCGGCGGCAAGAAAACGCGCCCCCTCCGGGCGCGCGGGGCGGCAGAAGCGGACCCTCCTTGCGCATCCCGGGCCGTAGTGACTGGACGCCTGGCTCGGGGCTGTGGCTAACCCCGCTGCAAACCCTCTGGAAGAGGTGTTCTGTTTTAAGTAAGAAAACTGCCGTCGTTAGCTTTTAAGGGTTTTGTATTCGCTGGACGTTTCTGCGTGGAAGCTGGTTTCTCGGGTCGCCAGTCCGCTCGCGGCGCTCTCCCTGTGTGCTTCCCCCGGCTGGGCACGCGGGGCGGGCGGGGCGGGGTGCGCACACGCACACAGGCACACGCGCGCGCACACGCACACAGCCACACACGCACAACGCGCCCGCTCCTCGGCGCGGAGCTCTGTAATCCCTTCTGGACCCTAACAAGGTTTCCAGAACACAGAGCACCAAACTAGGATAATCTAAATATTATTCTAAATCCTTTTTTCAGACACTTAAGCAAAATAACTTTCATTTTTTGAAGTTTATATAACTTCTCTTCATGAATATAATCAAGCTCCAGTTTTACATATGCTTAATGTCGATTTCTGGATTTTCTTACACAAATAGCCAGCCTGCCTCCCTCGTCTTCCCGGGTCTGACATCGCTGCGTTTGTTTTCAGATGCACGCATCGATTATTTTCCCTTTGTAACTACAGGCAGCCTCTTCTTGTCACAAGAACGTGCCGTGTTTGCACAGCACCTCCTATGAGTTGTTGCTGTTCAGTGGGGAGACATTATTTGTGGCGGAGAGCATCCACGCCTGTCGCCTTTGCACTCCTCTCCCCAGTTTGACGTGTCCCGAAGATTTTAAAAAATAGACAACTCACATTTACAAAACGACAATTGAATTTATTATCGCAATTCATCTATTTTTAAAGTGAATCTTATTTATCTTTGTTATACATCATAAAAAGAAATCAAGTGTCCTCAGAGCCTGAAGCCTGGATTGCTATTGTGTGACCATCTCAAATTGCTTCATTGTGTGTGTGTGTGTGTGTGTGTGTGTGTGTGGAACTATTTACATTTGTAACTTGATTTCTCAATAGAGTTTGAAAGATCTGGACATTATAAAGGCAAACTCATTTTCTGCTGGAATGAAAGGAGAAAATGAAAATTTTAAAATTCACTTTATTAGGTAAATTCAGTAGGGACCAATCGCTAGCCCTGAAATAAGCCAGGCTGCCCTGTTTACTTTCTCCATCTTCTGCAGCCTTAAAATGAACACTGCAATCCCCCTTCCTATCGGGTGTTTGTATAGAAACCCTAGAGCCTCCTTTCCCCGAACGCTGCTGAGGCTGAGACCGCGGCCTGCGTGAGCACGGAGCCCCCAGAAGGCCCGCCTGAGTCCGAGACGGCCCGCTGCAGGGCCCGGGCACTCACAGTTCTGCGTCCGCGGCGTCTCCTGCTCCTGCCTCCGCAGGGAACGTGGCTCTTCTGTGCAGAACCAGCCCAGATAACCAGGAAGCTGGCCGGGTCACTGACCAAGCGCTCAACAGCACAACAGCAACAGTGAAACAAATTCAGGGCTTTCCGTAACGGAAAAGAAAGCGGGCTGGGACCCGAGCGGCGCATAGCCGGCTTCCCCGACTTCGACCTGCGCAGCCCAGGTTGCTCTGGCGGCAGCCCGCGCCTCCGCCTTGCTCGAGCGTGAGGGCTCGGTGACTGCCGGCACTGGGTTAGGCTGATCGCAGACCCCAAAATTCACTGTGTATAACGGCCTGCCTGCCTGCCTGCCTGCCTGCCACAGATCTGAACTAAGTTTCCCTGCGAAAACTCGCTTCAGAACTCAGCGACCCCCACCCCATGAGGCCTTCAGTGACAGGAAATGTTAACCATTTTAAGCGCTTCTTATTTGCATTTGCTCTGCCGCGAGGGAGTCGGGAAGAAATGTGCTCCCGAAATTAAGATCGATGGTGTGAGTGTGGGTGAGGTGTCCCTGTGTGAGGGTGGCCTCTAAGTCCTGAGGGAGCCCTGGGACCAGAAGGACTCGGCTCTGAGTTCCCACAGATGGAAAAAAGGAAAAGAAAACAGAGCCTGCCAGTTGACCGAAAGCTCCATTTCAAATTCTCGCCCAGCAGTCACTTCTCTGCTGGGTCATCTTAAGGAAGATGCTGCCCCGCAGGGCTCACGATGTGGAGGAAAAAAGAACAAGATTCCCCCCCAAATTAACTACACACTGTTTTTCAAAACTGTACCTCAAATGTTTTGAAGTCCTCTCTCTGATCAGAAGCTGCAGAGAACTGCCTTTTTCTTGGTGCTGTTATCCTCCACATGGACCAACACCAGTGAGTTTAAACAAACAGAACGAAGGCTTCCTGCAGTCTGAGTAGCTTGGGGTGAGCTGGACCCCGCGGTGGGGGTGACAGCGGTTGGGGGGATTAGCTAGAGAGGGGAGAAAAGCTCCAGGGTTGCAGGGAAGTTAAGACAGTAATCAGCCGGAGCTGACAATTGCGGAAAGCCTGCGGGTGCAGCCTCAGCAGTGAAATTCTTCTGCCCGCAGCAATAAGTGGCCTACTTCATTCAAGAGTGTCAAGAAGAGAAAGTAAAACAAAAGTCCCCTTCCAAGTAAATTTGCAGATGATAATCTGAGGTTTGCCAGGGTGTCCCGGAAGGGGGCCCTCAGGCGAGGATGGAGACTGCAAGAACTTCCATCCAGAACCCGAAGGTCCGGGCCGCAGGGGGCTAGACTGGGTGAGGCCCTCAGGGTGCGGGGCAGGCTGGCCCTCCAACCCTCTGTGTGGCTCCATACCTCTGACACAGGCCACGAAGGACATCCGGGGTGACAAAGCCAGCTGGCGTTCTCTGTGCCCTTGCAGCCAGCTACAGGGATCTGTGAGACAAAGGTGACACCAGCCAGACAGTGGGTCAGAAGACACCCCGCCCCAGGCCTGGTGGCACCAGCTGGCTGAAGCAGGAGGACACAAGTTGCAGCCCAGCCTAGATCAGAAAAAAGAGGACACACGGACTGCTGGAGCCCCATAGCCCATCGCCACAGTGGCTTTTTATTTGAAGGAAAAGGACAGTGTCGCCAGGCCATGCGTGGGCCATCCCCTGAGCCCAGAGACCATTCTAGGGACTGCAGGAGAGACAGCCTTGCTTCTCCCGTCGGCCGCCTCAGCCCTTCACCTCCTGCTGCTCCCGCAGGCTCCCTGAGCCCAGCTAATCGTTTGGGCAGGGCTGCTACCTGTGGCCAAGGCCAGGTGGATAACGACACATGGAAGGCGCAGCCTGCTGGCACTGGGGACCTTCCCACTCCCTTTCCTGTAGCTGGAGGAGGCTGGGAAGCTCCCTAGCTGCCTGGGGAGTAATTTATCAGCGATCACCCATTACCTACAAGAGGGCAGTTCACGAAAGGCCAGGCCAGGGAAGAGATACCAGGACACGCATGGTAAGCAAGACCCAGCCATGGGAGGAATTCAAGAGGCCTCTGGCCGGGAGAGCCCCACAATCCGGCCCCCAGCCCACCCCCACAGCCTCCTGCAGCTGCAGCTACAGCTCCCTGACCCGGCGCTGTGCATGTCCTGGATCCAAGGACCTGGTTTTCAACTATGCCAGGGCAGACGCAGCCCTGGGCCTGGCATGAGCGGACCCAGCAGCTGGTGGAGGGAGAGCCTCTGTGGGCCAGCAGGACACAGGGAGGGGGCAGAGCCAGCACTGCCCAGAGGCAGCTGACAGCGCCTCTTCCCTGTTGCCGATCCCTCTGAAGTCCCAAAAGATAAACCAGAAGCAGCATGGCTGTATGTGCAAAAGGAATTTAGAGCCTGCACACTCACGGAGGGCGCGCATGCACACACATGCACGCATGTTTCATGTTAAATGTATTTACGTTAACACCAGGCCACATCTTGGGGGCTAAAGGGCGGCTTCTCAGGCTTTTGTCCCCTCCTCCCCACTATGCCTCCTGAATGTGAACCAGGACTTTCCATCACCCTGGCCAAGCCCAATGTGGCAGAGGGGACTTATGTCCCGCCACCGCCCAGGGACCAGGCTTCAGGGTGGCAGGGGCTGGGCCTGCTGTGGGAGCCTCCACCAAGTGGAGCCTTCTATAAATCCTGGAAGGTGACAGCAAAGCTGGCAGGAGGAGCGGGAAGCACACCCAGTAGCCAGTGCAGCACGGCTGCACCTTTTGGAGGCTGCCGCTGCCAGGGGTGGGCCGGTCCCAGGGTCTCTCAGGCGCCTGGTGGATTGGGCTCAGAGCCGATTGCTCTCTGGGGCAGTTGGACACTCGAGAGCAGGGTTTTATCAACCTAATAAAGCAAAGCGGAGACATCAGGAAAAATCTAGCCAGAGGAATTGACACAGGCCAACGTGCCAAGTCCGTGGACTCTAGACTGGGACCCCAGTGCATCCGCGCACAGGCCTGGGCCCAGCCGCAGGCCAGCAGCAGCCTCTGAGGAAAGCTCTCACGGCATCCTCGCTGCTGTCACTTCCTAGGGACGCTGTGAATCAAAGCTGAGCACCCAGCCGAGGCCTGTGAGAAAGAGCCCTGGGAGCCAGCAGGAGGCGAGGGTAAATGGGGTCCTGTCCCCACGGGGACAGGAAAGGGAACACGTCACACCGGACACCTCCTACACTCCTGCCTCCAGGAGTGAGAGAGAATGAAACAAAGAGCACACACATCAGGAGCAGCGGACCCGGCAAGGCGGCCTCCACACTCAACACCCATGGGACCTCCTTCCAGCCAGCTGAGCCTGCCTGCGAGCATCTGTCTACTTCACAACGGAGGCGTGCACGCCAATCAGCGGCCTTGCAGGGCAGCCCTGCAGCCCCCAGCTCCTTTATCCAGGCCCCAGGCAGCCAGGGAATGGTTTGTGATCCCTGCAGCCCCGGAGCAAAGGCTTCCTGGGCTGTAGTCGCAGGCAGCTGCAGGGGCACGAGGGCCACCCTGGCACCCACACCAGGCCTTCTCATCCCTGCAGTGGGCCTGTGGGGACAATCAGCAGCACCACTCCACTGCCACCACCCCTGCCTCCTCACTCCCTCATCAGGGGGACAGTCCAGCCCCCCTCCAAGGCCACCCTGTCACCTGTCCCAAGGCGGCTCTTTCAGAGTAAGAACCCCCACGCCTTGCGCACACCCAGACTCCACTGCGGCTCGTGAGCGCCCCTTGCTGAGCGGGCTCCACCTGGTCCAAGCGCCTCTGAGGACCACTGCTGCCCGCCCTCCCCGGGTTGGGGGTGACCAGCAGATCCCGCTTGCGTGGGCCTTGGCTATGCACTCCTGTGCCCCTTTGCCATTGCTCGGGGAGTCCTCAGAGCAGTGAGAGCAGTCTCCGGGCACCGCAACCTCCAGACGCGGTGCCGTGCAGCCCGCGGCCCCAGGAAGGCCCACGCGGACCCCAAGCGAGCCCGAGCTGGGACGCAGACTCTGGTTCATAGCGCAGAACCACGTTGGCTCAGGGGTGGGGACAAGCACCCCACACTCACCAGAGACGCTCGCAGGGCCAGGCCTGTGTAGAGTGGACACAGCTCTGCTTCTCCTCAGGGCTTCTGTAAATCAAAAACTGCTCTAAAACTGAGTTTCCTAATAAAAAGTTCCTCTGTGGAGTGCTACAAGCTTTTCCTCTGCGTGTTTTCTCCCCGGCTGGTATTTCCTGGGAAAGGACTTGTAGAAAGCAGAAAATCCAAATCCAAACAGGCCGGACTTGCGATGCATGGCTGTTTCTGTCCACGGCCACTTGGCAGGCCCTGGCCTGGGCACAGTCTCACGGCCCTGCGGCACAGCAGAGGGTGTCTGATGCACTTGCTGAGGCCGCAGCAATAAAAGCTGCAGGGCTCAAGCAGCCTTCGCACTGGCTGTCATGCTGATGTCCCGGGGTACTGAGAGCAGTCCCACAATGACTCTGTGGTGGGAAATTGCTTTCTGTTCTCTGTGGCTCACGTGGCCAACCAGCCCATGACCACGATTACAGGACCACGCTCCCACCCTCTGTGAGACAGTTAGATACAGACAGAAGACAGAAACAGAGTTAGGTACAGGTAGGGGCAGTGGTTTGCTCTGTGTAGTGAGGCGGCCCCACCAGGTGACAGGGGGACAGCTCAGATCCATCCCAGGCCCCAGGGACACACACTGTGTCTCAGCAAGTGGGAGACCCTGCAGATGGGCTGCTAGCCCCTGTTCCAGCCAACACCACGGGATCTGGGGATCCCAGGACCGACAGGGCAGGAGCAAGAAGCTCCCAGCCCTGGATCAGACCCTTGAGGCCACTACCTCCTCTGCACAGAGCCTCAGATTCGCTGGGCCTGGGTGGAACTGCATGGCTCATTAGGCCAGTGCTCAGAGGTGTGGCCAGTGTTCAGAGCCTGCTCCCAGGCTGGGAGTGGGTGCCGCAGCGCAGGATGAGATCCAGGCCAACTCCAGGAGGCAGGCTGAGCCCGGGCCAGGGAGCCCTCCTGATGCCCCACTTCATGACTGCCACCCGGATGGAGCCGCAGCCCTGCCTACAGCGCCCCTGGCTGATGGAAGCCTTGAAAAAGGCACTTAGCTAGCTGGTGCCACCACCCAGGGGCCACAGCCACTGACCCCGCCCTCCAGACACTGCCCTAGAAGGGCCCCAACAGAACCCTACACTCAGATCCCCAAGCAAAGGTGAGGCAGACAAGCCCATAGCGACTGAGCTGAGGTTTAAATCCACCCCTACCCCACACACACACACCAGTAACAGGCTGCCTCTTGCTAGGCTGCCAGTGAAAACCAGGGTGTGGCAGGACTCCGTGGGAGGCAGTACTAGCGAGCGGTCCACGTCACTGCAGCAGGTGCTGGCTCTTGTTGCTTCTCCGTCAGGGTCCTGGGCTCTCCATGACAACCTGCTCCCCACGTCCTCCCTGCACCTTCTCAGCATGAGCTCCTGCCAGCCCAGGTCAGCCAGTCACCCTGGAGCATCACCACTGGGGCTAGCTCCTTGTGCTTCCTGTGCCTGCAAGGCTAGCCAGCCTAGACTCCCCCAGAGGAGCGAGTGTTCACTGCCTCCCCCACGCCTGAGGGGAGCAGGGGCCTTGGCGCACAGCAGGCCCGGGGAGGCCGCACCACTAGAACCTGCCTGCACGACGGGAAGCGGCAGCTTCTGGGCTGGGAAACCTTGTCGGACCACGAAGCCACAAATTCCATTTTCAGACTATTGGGGAAAGAAGTTGCTAGTTCTGGAGATTAAACACAGGACACAGGTCTCGAAGTTCACGAGTGAGTGTGGTGGCACGCACCCATGGTCCCAGCCCTCAGGAGGCTGAGGCCGAGGATGGCCTCACGTTCAGGCCAGCCTGGGCTCCAAAATGAGACCGTCTCTCCACCCTCGCCCTCCCAAACGGAAGTTTATATAGAACCAGGAAGACTGCAAAGTCTTAATAAGGAGAAGCAGGGAGGTAAACAGAAGTCAGAAAGTACACTTCAGCCTGCTCACACCTGACGCAGCCACGTCACCGAGTCCACGCAATGTTTACAGCTCTTGTGCAGAGTCCAGGACTGCAAGAACTCGCTAACATGGAAGCGCTTACTTCAGAACGAGGAAGGCCCTGCAAAAATAAAGCAAAGGGAAAGTGCAAGCAAAGACTGCCGTACCCGCACACGGCTCAGAGAGTCTCACTGGCAAAAAGTCAAAGAGCAAAATGAAAATACAAATAAATGGCTGGGAAAAGTATCTGCGACACAGGTGCCAAATCAAACACTGTCCTTAATATGTGAGGAATGCTGCAGAGCTGAGGAAAGCGTGCAGCGGGCACGAGGGGAGACACACAGGCCCAGGAAACCGCTCCGGCACCGGCCCCCCCGCCAAGGGGTAGAACTCAAATAGAGATCAGATTTTCCAGTCAGCTGACAAGAAAGGGGCTTTGAAAGGCTACTTCAGAAAGAAAGAGAGAGAGAGAGAGAGAGAGAGAGAGAGAGAGAGAGAGAGAGAGAGAGAGAGAAAAGCAAAGCTAAGCTATTCCGTGTTAGCAAAGGCATGCGCCACTCACCAGCCTTTCTGGGGAGCAGGCAGTGCGCTTCCCAGGCTCTACAAGTGAAATATCACACACTGACCTTTCTAAGCTGTCCCGCGGGCACTAAGAAGTATTGTCTCTCGTGAGCAATTTCCCTAACCATAAAAACGGAAGCAACGTAAATGGAGGAGTTACGTGATGAGATTGGAATAAGTCACCATTAAAAATCACCTCATTTGAAGACCATTTAAAAATCAACAAATAATCATGATCTAGGCAAAAAAAAAAAAGTTATGAAAGAAGGCATAGGACAAACTCCTGAGTTTGTAAACTACATAGAAACAAAATAGTATGGAGGTCAAAACAGACAGTGGTGGGAGCCTGGGAACCCGCCTCACCCTGCCTCGTGCAGCTCCACCTATGTGTGCTTTCCAAGGGCTCTAGAGCGATTGCATACTGATTTTATACTGTGAACCTGTAATTTAAAATATGTACACCATTTGGCTTAGTAATTCTACTGGAAATGTATGCACATGAGTAACTGAAAATTCATACATTTATTAAAGTATCAAAATAGGGTCCAGAGAGATGGCTCAGTGGTCTAAGCACCTGCCTAGGCAAGTGCAAGGACCCGGGTTCAATCCCCAGTACCATATGCTGCCCCGGCACTGCCCCGGGCATGCTGAGCTGGTCACTGAGCCCAGGCATGGTGGCATGCTCCTATAATCCTAGTGCTGGGGAGTCTGAAAGCAGGAGGATCACTGAGTCTGAGCTGCGTAGTGAGACCCTGTAACAAATACATAAAATAAATAAAGTATCAATATATTACAAATAGTATTTATAAATTCTATTAACAGTTACTAATCAATATTAACCAGAATTGTATTAATAAATATTCACCAGTAAGCAACTCTGGGAATTAATGTACAGAAGTAATAATAAACTTTTATTTAAATTATATCAAATACACTACATATATTTGTAAATATGATTAGCCAATATGAAAGATTTGTGCATAAAATGCATCCATTTTATTAATACCTATAATAAAAATTCAAAGCAGTCCCGGCAGAAGTGACCATGTAACTGTCTCTTTTTGATGTTTTTTGCTGTTTGCTTTTTTGAGACAGGGTCTCACTACGCAGCGAACGCTCCTCATGCCTCAGCCTCCAGAGCGCAGACGGAAATGCTCGCTGGGAAGCTCGGCGCAGGAGGCCCGGGGCACGCGCCTGCACAGGCTGGGAGACTCCTGCAGCCTTCGCTGTGCGGTGATCCGGTTGCCGATAACCCTTTCAATCCATAATGTTTAATGTTTCAACTGCTTCAAAAATAAACAGAGGAAATTTGGAGATGAGGAACTATAAACCAGAGGAAGGGGAAATACCTTTCCTCCGGGGCTACGATGCCGCCCACGCCCGCTGCCTGGGCGTGCCGAGGCCCCGGGTGGCTCCACCCACAGGACACCTCCTGCCCGGCTCCAGGTCGAGGTCCGCCGCCAGGCTCTGGACCCAAGGCCCTGGGATGCGACACACAGCTGTTCCCGCCCCAGAAGGGAAGCGTGGCCTGCTAGTGCCTTGGACCCTCACGAAACTGTTAAGAAGACACAGGCCACCCAGGCCGCGTGACACAGGAGACCTTGCCACCGTGGGGAGGGGCCTTTGGGGTCTGCCCCGGCGCTGGCTGCAAGCTCATCCAAACTAAGCAGCAGAAGTAACCCGGGGTCGCCCGCGTCACTCGACAGTGGTCCACAGAACCACACGGTTAGAACTACAGGACACAATGGAGTAACTACAAATAAAGTCCAAAAGCAAAACAAAGCAAAAAAAGTACTGACCCGGCGTGCCGTGCCGGCCCACGGCGATGGAGACTGGGCGTGGTGGCGCGCCTGTAATCCCCGCAATTGGGAGGCTGAAAACAGGAGGATCACGAGTCCGACCTATGCAGTGAGACCCTGCAGATTCTGTCCTAAATACAGAAACAGAAAAACTATTGAAAGAGAGTTCACAAATGGAAAACTCGGAGCCCCCAAGGAGACCACTCGCCCTAGACAGACTCGAACCCCAGTCCCTGCGGGGCAGGGTCTCTGCGGTCTCAGCCCCGCTGCGTGGCCCCCGAGAATGGCCAGGCCGCCCCGCGATATGCGCACCGCGTACGGGCGCCCACGATTCCCCAGTCGCGCAGGCCATCCATCGGGTGTCGAGGGCTTCACCTCCATGGAGAATGTAGCAGATGTGGCTCGGAGCCATCGCTACGCCTAATCAGTGGTCGCCACGAGCCTAGCTGCTCATCAGCGAGGCTTCCAGAAGGTGATTGGATTTGGGGCTTAACGCTGGCTTGCTGTTAGAAAGCTGGCCTGGGTGACGAAGCCCGCCTCTGGGCCTAGCCGAGAGGGTCTCCTGCCCAGCTCCCCGCTCCTCTCTATTTCCTATCCACCATGTCCACCATGCCTAAGCAGCTTCCTCTGCCAGGTCCCTCCACCATGCTGGCCTGCCTTGCAGCGAGCTGACCACAGACTGAACCCTCCACAACTTGTAAGTCCAAAGCAGCCTTTTCTCCTTTAAATTACAGGCATCAGACATTTCATCCTAGCAATGAAACAGTACTCAAGACACAAGGCTAGCTGTTTGCATAAGTCGGATACACCCTTGTCACGTGGCAGAGTCAAATTTCAATGTTCATCTCAAATTTCAAAAATCATGACAGATGCCCAGGGAGCTGGCAACAGCCACAGCTGCAGGTACAGCAGTGCCTACCTCAGTCTCGACCCGGCCTGTCCACCTGGATCACCCGAATGCATACTGTGTCAGGAAGAAACAGCGGCTTCCCTTCGACTGGCCTTGGCACTGGCCCCCTTCTCAGCTGTGCATGGAAGATCCTGGTGGCTGAACTGGGGTTCCTGTCCCTGCCTGCTGACACCCAGCCGCTGTCTATCTGTGTTCTCACACCTTACTGCACTGAGCAGGTGCTCTGGCCTCCCCCGGCTCTTCCTACAAGGCCCTTTCTTCTGCCTCCAAATCTCAGCATCCATAGGGACCTCCTGCTCCCGCCCAAGAAGGAAAGGGGCCCAAGGGTCAACAGATGGCAGAAGGCAGTCCTCTTCCCAGCCAGGACAGGCACAGTGCGGCCACTCTGGCAGTCACCCCATCGGCGTCCAGCATCCAGTGGACCCTCATGGTGAGCCTGAGGAGCAGCAGCATGCTGCGAACTAGACCCCGGTCTAGACTTGCATCACCCGCCGCAGGCCAAAGGCAACAGGCTGCTTGTAAGGACCCGGGCCGGTGTGGCCTGGTGAGACTTCCAGCACACGGGACCCCGTCACACCTGTTCCCCACTACACCTGGAATGCTACCTAACACCCGGCCTATCTGCGCTTGGCCTGAGCACAGCCTTTGTCCTGCTTACCTGCAGGAGGACAGAGACCTACAGACGCACTCTGCGCACCAAGGCACATGTTTGTGCAGGTCCTAAGTTGCACGCAGCCTGTCACTGGCTTGTGGAAACACACATCAGCCTGTTCTTTCGTGTCAGTGTGCATCGCCGGAGCCTCCCACTGATGAGCAGCAGCGGGCCACCCTGCCCTCAGGTAACGCTGTCCCGTGGGGACGCAGGTGTCACAGAGCATCACAGGAGAGGAGCAGCAAGGTGGCAATGCATACGTGTCTTTCCTCCTGCCGCTGAACATGGTGGGGGCCACCCACAAAAGCTGTGGGGTCTGCCCTTGGGGCCTCGCGATGTCTGGTTGGGTATAGTGACATCAGGTCACTAGCCACACTTAGGCAACAGCTGATTGGGATGCTGGGAGTAGAAACCAAGTTGTCACAGGCTGAAGAGTCCACTGCATGCGCAGGCAGACCCCCAAGATTTAGCAGGGGCAGGGGGCGGGTGCGAGCAGAAGGGCGAAAATCAGTAGCGTGTGTGCATCTCTATAAAACTCTATTGTGACCTCGGCAGGATTCGCAATTACGTCTTCCTCTGCTCATGGCGTGCCCTGCAGCAACACCACACAGGTCCATGCAGAGCCCAGAAGTCCTACACCAGGCCCGCACTCCCCGTCATAGTCCTTGCTCTTCTTGTCTTGTACATGCCATGAACACACAGCAGGGAGTCACTCTCTTTCCCTGAGGCTGTCATTTTCAGAGCAAGAAAATGTTAGAAATAAACTTCACAGTTATCTACACTTTTTACCATATTCAGTCCTCTTCGGTTCTTTACATAAACCCAAGATCCCGGTTGGCTTC
>NW_004524791.1:1648257-1649483 GCF_000260255.1 Octodon degus
CCCTGGGCTCTGGCTTTCCCTGATTCACCATGCTTTCCTCTGACCTCTGTTCTGTTTATGATTTTGGTATGTATTCGTCTTAGTTACTTTTCTCTCGTTGTTGGGACAAAACACCCAACATCAGAATTAAAGAAAGAAAGGTTTATTTAGCTCACAGTTTGTAGAGGTTTCAATCCATACTCAGCTGGCTCCAAGGCAGAGCGGCACATGGCAGAGGGCAGCTGTTCATGGTGGCAGAAAACAGCAAAGAGCTCAGGGAGGGGCAGCAGCTGGGGCAGCTAGCCAGCCTCTCTGCCCTCCTTGCATTTGCATGCAGGTTATCTGCCCAGGGGTGAGTGTAGCACTCACTCATAATCCCAGCATTCAATCACGAATTAATTGCAAACTCTAGAAGCCACCGTATTGACCACGTGAGGCTTCTGGGGGGACACCTAGACACAAACCATAACAGTTATCTGCCTTTCCCTTCGCTTTAAGGTGTGGGTGACTGCGAAAGACTGGAGCATGTCCTTCCCAGAATGACAGCAAGACTCACGTTCAGAGGGTTTGGAGAGGAAGCGGCACTTGGCCCCTGAGGCTTGTGAGGGGCAAGGATGTGCAAGCCAAATGGCCACAAGAAAGAACAGCTCTTCCTGGTGACAGGAAGGGAGACCAAGGGTGTGAGTGTTGTGTGGGCACAGCTGTGTCTTTGTCACATTTGGCTGAGATAATAGATATAATAAACAGCTGTACAATCTCGGCAGCGTACTCCTATAAAGGTTATTCCTCAGCAGCACCTCCAAGGCCTGGTCCTGGGGGCTGGGCTCGGGGTCCACGCCACATGTTCCTGATCCAAGGCCTGGTCCTGTGGGCTGGGCTCGGGGTCCATGCCACGTATTCCTGATCCAGACCCGGTCCTTCTAGGCTGGGCTTGGGGTCCATGCCATGTGTTCCTGATCCAGGCCTGGTCCTGGGGCCTGGGCTCAGGGTCTACGCCACATGTTCCTGATTCAGACCTGGTCCTTCTGAGTTGGGCTTAGGGTCCACGCCACGTGTTCCTGATCCAGGCCTGGTCCTGTGGGCTGCGCTCGTGGTCCACGCCACATGTTCCTGATCCAGGCCTGGTCCTGGGGCCTGGGCTTGGGGTCCACGCCACGTGTTCCTGATCCAGGCCTGGTCCTGGGGCCTGGGCTCAGGGTCTACGCCACATGTTCCTGATCCAGACCTGGTCCTTCTGAGTTGGGCTT
>NW_004524791.1:1649844-1661718 GCF_000260255.1 Octodon degus
TGTGGGCTGGGCTCGGGGTCCACGCCACGTGTTCCTGATCCAGGCCTGGTCCTGTGGGCTGGGCTCGGGGTCCACGCCACGTGTTCCTGATCCAGCTGAAAGAGCAGCAGCTGCAGATGACAGGAACAAGAAAAGTGAAGCCTTGCCCAGAGACGACTTCTGGTGGGACTGTGTCCTGTCCCTCTGCCACATGCCCTTCGTTGAGCAGCTTATGATCAAGTGAAAATTGCAGGACAGGGGAGAGTGCGCCAGCCAAGGGCCAGGGTGGAGAGTGAGCTCTGTAAAGCAGCCCAGCGTGTACGGCAGGAAGACCTCTGGGCACGCAAGTGGAGACAGCTCGCCTGGGGCCTCGATTTCTGCTGGGAAGCAGGAGGCAGACCAACTTGCAGGGAAGGACAGCAGGAAGCGGGGCTTGAGAGGGGAGATATTCCTGGCTTCACACATTTGAGGAGTGCTGGCTCACTGCGCAGCAACTCATGGGTGCCAGGGAAGCCTCCCAGGCACAGTGCTGCTGGCCACCAAACAGCTGGCTCGACCTGGGACCCCAAAAAGTGCGTGCCTCCTTTTCCTGCCCTGGGTCACTTGGAGAAGAGCTGAGCAAGAGGCAAGGCGCAGGCTTTCATCAGTTTCCCCATTTGGTTTAGAAGTATGGAAGCCAGGAGAAGCTGCATCTTCAGCCAGGTTAGCTGCCGAGTAGGAGACATCACCCCCACTAGTCACCCAGGCAACCTTCCCTGCGCTGTAACATCTGGGGTGAGTGGAAGCTACAAAGCCAGGTGGCTGAGGAGTGTGTCTAGGGTTGCATCTGACCTGGTCCTACTGGGCACTCCAAGGACATTCCAGAAGACCGCCACACAGCCAGATGCACTGGTGTCTGCCTGGCCGACTCCTCCAAACGCTTAGGTCACGAGCCAGTCTGGAGAGAGTCCGTGCCAGGCTCCGCTCAAGCCCCTCCTGTTGTTCATGTGAGGGCTCCGGGCATACACAGCACTCGCTCCCCTCAAGCCCTGCCTTGACCCGGAAGTGCTCCACGCCAACTGCAAGAGGATTCTGTCCCTGGCCCACGTTCCAGAGGATGGATTCAGCCTGGAGCCCTTTCGCCTGGCCAGGTGCTGTGGGTGTGAAGCTGGGCCGGGTGTAAGTCCACTCTGGGGACGGAGCCACTTCTTCTCCACGTCAGTGCAAATCTTCTTTGGCCACTGGCTCTGGTATCTTTTAATTTGGATTTAAAAAAAAAAAAAAACCCTCTGGTTTCTAGGAGGAGCAGGTGATCCTTCCAAGGCCCGGGAAAGCTGTGGCGAAGCTTGCAGGCCCACCATGGACGTGTCAGGCCGGTGAGCAGAGGCTGGCCCTGACGTGCTCTCAGCGATGGTGACTGCAAGGAAGACTTCAGTGTGCGCCAGCGCTGCGCAGAGAGCTCTTGGAGGGCCAAGGGAGCACGCCGACCTTGGCCATGACCTTCCTGTGACTCCAGCACTCCTCATCCTGCCCAGCGGGGTAACGGCTCCAGTGGCCAACAGGCAACACGTGGGGGCTGCACCGGCACCAAAGACTCAGGTCCCTGGCACATGTCCTCAGCTCCAGGGAAGAAAGGGTGCACGTCTCCTCACCACGGCCACTACCGCCCTGGCGTTAGGTACTGGGCAGGAACAGCTGGCAGCCACTGAGGCATCCTCTCAAAATGTGCTTCTCCAGCTAATCATGACTAGACTCTTTCCCAGGAAGACTGTCCTACCAGGGAAAGGGAAGAGCTTACCACAGCTCTCTCAATGTGACATTCAATTGGCCACAGGATGAGTCAATCACAGGGTCACCACACCCACCGGCCCCTGGTCACCCCCACCTTTGTCATGCCTGCCCCAAGACATAACTGACTGGGCAACTTTGGTGCCCTAAACGGAGAAGGCCAGCTCATAGCCGGCACCCCTCGAGGTGTTGTCTGGGGGAGGCCACCCCCGCGCCTCCCGCTCACCTTTGCTGTGAACCTAAGCCAGTAGCTTGCAGAGGCCCAAGGCCAAGGGCAGCCCGTGGGAGGCACAGAGCAAGAAGTGGGGCCTGGAAAAGCCCCAGGTCTGCCGCAGACTTTCAGGCCAGCTCCCCACCCCCACCTCCCCTCCTCCCACAGGCCCGGTGGGTCAGGCGCAGGGTGTGCCCAGAAAGGGGCTGCAGCGAGAGCACAGAACAGAGGGACATGGGGACAGACTGCCCTCAGATGCATAGCACTGGGGCCAGGCTTTCAATTTTATTGATACAGTGTCTTGCTATGTAGTTCCGACTCATAGTGGCCTCCTGTTTTTACCCTCCCTAATGCTGGGATTATAGGCATGCACCGCCGTGCCCAGTTGTGAAGCCCGCACAGCATGTGGTACCGGGGATCGAACTAGGGACCTCGTGCTTACCAGGCAGGAGCTGATGCCGCCAAGCTAGCTCCCTAGCCCACTAGGCCTCTTCTTAAGCAGCTGTGAATCCACAGCTGCACCTGAGGGAGCAGGAGGGACTGTCGCCCTGCATGTGGGCCTGTGTCCAGGTCCAGACTGAACCTAACTCTGGCCCCCGGCTCCTGGGAAGAGCTGCTGACAAGCCCAGAGCTCTGCCTGCCACCGGGACCTCTGTGAAAATTAAACAGGGGACTTGTCCTGCCTGAGCAATGACAACAGCAGCTGGTGGGAGTGATGGGCACGTGCAGACAGCAAGGAGCACCGCACCCCCCAGCAGGGGTGCAGAAGGGGCATGACGGAAACTGGGGCCCAGAGGCCCCCTGCCCTCACAGTCCCCTTGCCCCTAGGACCTCTTTGCCTCTCTGGCCTTGCGGGCACCTGGCAGGACGAGGCAGGCTGTGTGCAGAGCTGACAGTGCCCGAGGTTAGGCCCAGGCTGCAGCTGCCAGCAGGAGCGCCCCGAAGTGGGCCCCCTCTTTGGGCACATGGAGAGACACAGTGCCACCTTCCCCAGCAGGGTGTGGCTCATTTTGGTCACTGGTAAAGGGGGCCCCCAGGACGCCCCACTGTAAAGCTCCTCTCTTTCCCTCAAAGCCCGTCACTCATCTGCGGGGCCTGAGGCCCAGAGGCGCCGCCATCCGTCCCAAGCACACACCCTGTTTGTAGTGCCCCCAGTGACTTCTGGTGGAGGCAAGCTGATGTTATCCCCAACACATCCATTTCTCGTTTAATTATTAAGAATTGTCACGCCCCTGCCATAAGCGCACCAGGAAGGAGCTAAGGGTACAACAAACGCAGTGAGAAACAATCACAGCTGCCGCTGCCGCCACGTGCCTCCGGCCAAGCCCTGCTCTACTGAGGGCGCAGCCGTGCCGCCCAGCCATTGCTTCCGTCAGACCCAAAGAGGTCTTCCACGTCACTTCTGATAACTGAGCCCTGGGGGTGGGGACTAGAGGCCGCAGCACAGTAATGAGAGGACACTCCCCTGTGACAGCCCCAGGACACCCCAGTGCCTGTCTCACCAGTGAGAGGCATCTAGGCTGGAACGCCAGGCGTGATGGGGGTCGCTGAGGATCAGAGGCAGGGCTGAGCCCCCACCCAGCCCAGGCTTACGCCAAACACCCTGTGTTTTTTCTTAGAGTCCACCAACTTCAAACTCCCTTCTCCTGCCCAGCGGACGGTTCCTTGGTGCATGCATCACTCGCTGCATAACGGATGGTAGAAATCCGACCCCAGCCACCCTGGCTGCAAAAGCAGTGGCGCTGAAGTCGGCAGACGCTGTGTGCGGCGGCGGCCGGCGTGAAAACTGACCGCCCTTCCTTCTACTCACCCTGTGCTACTCCTCCTGCCCAGTGCAGCTGACTCCTGCAATGTGTTTGTTTTCTACCTTGGGTAGCTTTGTGCCCAGAAAACGTGCTGACCCCACAGCCCGGCAGGCTCTGCACTTTGCTGAGAAACCCTGGGCAGGTACAGGTGGGTGCGGGAGGACACAGGTGGGCAGGCCCTGGGTCCTGGCCCTGCGGGGGACAGGAAGCTCAGATGAGCACACCGAGGGGTGCCCGTGGCGTGACGCAGTCAGGATAGGTCAGCAGCGGCTGCGCCCCACGCCCCCCGCCTCCCTGATGCCCTAGGAGCTAAGGACATGGGGCCTTGGGGTGAGTGGCTCCTCCAGCACAGAGGTGTCCTTCTGCAGGGGGCGGGCCCTGAAAGCAGGCCTCTGGCCCCCTGTGCCACACAAGGACTGGAGAGGGACTGGCCCTGCGGCCTGTGAAACCCCCTGTGAGACCCACACTCCGGGGCAAAGCCCCCACTCGCGCTGCACTAACTGGCTACCATCCACACCGGTCCTTAGGGCCCTTCAAGCAGCCACATCCTGTCCCATGCCTCAAAGACAAGCAGAAATCAATCAGATTGAAGTCTCATGGTGACTCGTTCACTCATTCTGCAAATCTTGGGGAGACAAAAATGCACTTGGAAATAACTCTGGGGGACTCGTGGCACTGTGACCCCTTAGCCAGCGAGGCAGAGAACAAAGTGATGGAGAAAGCAGAAGAGAAGGTGGCATGTAGGCATGGCGGTTCCAGCCAGCCAATGCCAGTTTCTCCTGTGGGGAGATGACCGATGCAGAAAGAAATTAAAACTTAGGCGCAATTACTGGAAACCCTTAACAACAAGGCCTTTGTTGACAAAATCGAATGTGGGTGTGCCAACTTAGGGTTATTAGCACTAATGCACAAGGACAAGTCATGACAGCCCTGCCGGTCACTTAAGAACCATGTTTGGCCTTGGAATTCAACTCAGCGAGAAGAATGAAGCAAGCGCACTGGCTCATAGTGCTGTCTCCACGCTTTCCTTTTCACTCTGAGTGTGGTGCAAATTAGCAAGCGCGCAGGCTTGAAGCCTCTTTCTGTTTCCTTCAGTCAGCGCCTCGAAGGGCATGGGCGGCCATCCCCGCGGCCTTTCGCTCCTGTTAACAGAAGAGTCCCTTCCCCCGTGCTCTCTCAGTGTCTGCCACCCTCACACAGGAGCCCCACAGCCTCTGGAACAAGAGAGCCAGGCGCTGCTCGAGCCCGTGGCAGATCATCCACGTGGTGCTGGGTTTAGGCGCACAGAATGCAAGAGTTATGGGTCAGGGAGGCATCCACCCAGACGTCAAAAGAAGTCCTGGGATGAGGGAAAGGGAAAAAGAAAAAATAATAATAAGGAAGGAAGAAAAATATGTATATGCCAAGAAAATTGTACTGCTGGTTTCTATAGGTTTCTTGAAAACAACGTTAATGCTTATTTTGTTTTGTTTTGGCAGAACCAGGGATTGAACTCAGGCCCTTGCACTTGCCAGGCAAGCGCTTATTCTACTGAGCCATCTCCCCGGCCCCAGTGCTTAATATTTTTCGCGTGGTTATATCTGGTAATCTGAATCACTACTTTGAAGATAGCAATATGCAATGTAACAGCCATTGTTGAATTCATAGCATTTATTTTTTTTAATTTCTGTATCATTTCTAATGTTTTTATTATTGTTTACTCTCTTTAAAATAAAATTAAAGTTCTGGGGGGTCAGGTCTGTGCCCCTGGGAGGACCGCATGTGAAGCTGTGAGCGTAAGGCCCAAGGGGCAGCAGAGATGCCAGGGCTAGAGATGCCAGGAACGGGGACCTTCTGAGGAAAGCTGCGAGGAGGGAGTGGAGCTGGCTCAGGAGCTGCGCCGTGGGAGCTGCGCCGTGGGAGCTGCGCCGTGGCAGCGCCTGGTGAGGGTGGCCATCCACACCTCAGGACCTCCCATCTCACCACAGCTCGCAGAGAGCTGGACACAAAGGATTTCACGCTTGCCATGCTGGGTTCGGGTCTCTCTTTGGTCCAGTTTCTTTCTATCTGCCTGCTCCTCCCTTTTCAGATGGCAATATTTACCTCAACCGTTGTATTTCAGCAGGTTTTAGTTTTCTTTTTCAACTCTTACAGGGGCGCACAGCTCCGAGCGCACCTTGAGCCACAGAGGAGGCTTTGGTCTTGGACTTCTCAGCAACACTGAAGCTGTTAGGACTTCTGCGGACCTTAAGAGATGGGCCGGATGCGTTTTACATAAAGAGATATGCGTGAGTCCTGAGGGGGTTGGGCTTTACACCTAGGTGTCCCCCAGAAGCACACGGGCTTTGGTGAAACTTCTGGAAGGTGATGGATTTGGAGCACAGGGCAGCTGGCTTGCTGCCGGGCGACAGGGCCTGGTGGGAAGGGTCGGGACACCACAGTGTGACCCCGGAGGGCCTCTCCCTCCCTGGCTTCACCTCCACTCTGCTGCATCCTGAAGGGAGTAGCTCCCCCTCCTGTAACTGCAATGCCAGGCATTGTTTCCCAGCCATGAGACAGTGACGCGACAGTGCCCCCTTGGCACCCTCCCCTTGGCCTCCAGCCAAGTGCTAGCCGCAGCTCTTGGAGGCTTTTGTCTCCTTTTGGTTTTAGTTTCAACTGCAGTCTCTCCTCACAGCTTTGATTTGCTTTTCTCTCCTGACTGTGAATTCTGAGCATATTTTCCCGTGCTTACTTCTCACTCTTTTTGGTAAAGACCTAATAAAATCTTTTACCCACTTTTTCTTTTTTAGAGACCATAAAATCCATCCTTTAAAGCACACGACTCAGTCGTTTATTACATTCATAGAGTTGTGCACCCCCAACATCTACTCTCAGAGCATTTTGGTCCCTGTGGAAAGAAGCCCCACCCACCACCAGTAGCTCCCTGCTCTCCTGCTTCCCTCATCCACCCCTGGCAGCCACCATCTACCTTCTTCTCTGGCGATCGGGACATTTTGTGTAGGTGGGATCTGACAGCACGTGGCTACATCTGCCGCTTCAGTCCACACAGCCTGTCTTCCCAGGATGCATCTGTGCAGGGGCATGAACGGGTAGTTGACCTTTTTTATTGTGGACGAATGCTCTTTCTGTGGCTGTCTCAAGCTCTGCATAGCTGCTGATCAGCTGATGGACAAAAGATGTTAGTGCTTCCTATGTGGTACAAATAGCTCTTCTAAGAACGTGTGTGGCTACATGGCTCCAGTTCTACTGGGCATGCACCTAGGAGCAGAACTTCCCGTCCCACGACCACAATGCATCTCAGCCACTGAGCAATGGTCAAGCTGTTGCCCAGCGCCCTACAGCATCCACTGCCTAAGCATGGCTCATGAGGCGCTCTTGGCACCACCCCCAGCACTCGCCTGCTGCGCTGGCCACTGCAGGGCACCTGGTCCTTCTGGGTTGCATTTGAACCACTCTGGCCACTAGTCTCGTTAGGCAGTGTTGAGTGTTCTTGATCATTTGTGTGTCTGCCTTGAGGAAAAGCCTTTTTAAGTCCTTTGCCCATAATTTAATTGGGTTATTTGTTTTGATATTATCTTTATATTTATCCTTAGAAATTTGCTAAAAACATCTTTATAAATTCTGTGTTCTAGACCCTTAGTACGTTCTCTTATTCTATGAATTCCTATCAGTCCTTGATCATGTCCTTTGAATCATAATTATTTTAATATTTTTATTAAGAAATCCACTTTGATACCTGGTTCCAACAAAAAAAATAATAATTCAGCTTTGAGAGGTGGTTTTGTATCATATTTTAAGTACAACACTGAATTCAAGGCTGCAAAGAGTTTCCACTATGTTTTTCCTAGTAGATTTAAAGTTTCAGCTCTTGCAAGCTGATCTTCAATCCATTTGAGCTAATTTTTGTGTATGGTGTCGGCAGGGTCCCGCTTTGCTCTTTTGCGTGTGAGGATCCAGTAGTTGTCTCGGCACCACTTGCTGCAAAGACAAATCCTCGCTGCCCTGCCAAAAGTAGATGGCTGCACGTCCCACTGAGCAGAGTTTGTGGCGTGGACTCCCCGCCCCACGTAACTTCCAGTGCGCCGGGGCCGCGTGGTCCCCGCTGCAGGTGGCCAGGTGCAGGCGTGAGTGCCCGGCCGGCCCCACACCGCGATCCTTCCGCGTGTCCTTGCAAAGCGAGCGCCTCCGCGCCAATTTCCACCAAACAGCCAGCTGTGATTTTCATGGCGATCGCCTTGAATTTGGAGGCAAATTTAAGGAGCGTTGAGGCAATATGAAGTGTTCACATCCGCTTTTGCATTTACATAGTTCCTCGATGACTTTCAGCCGTATGGTGTGGTTTCAGAATGCCTTTTGCAGTTTTCTCCCTCCATTTGGTTCTTCCTGAAGCTATCGTCAGCGGAGCTGTTTTCTCAGTTCACTTTCCACTTGCTCACGGCAGGTGTACTAAGCAGAATGGATTTTTAGATAAGGATGTTGTGTTGTTACGGCTAGCCCAGGATGGAGAGGCTCGGCCCTGCATCAGCTCCTGGACACACGCGCCTAGAGCTGACCATCGGGCGGTTCACGAACGAGAAAGAAGTCCCTGTCCTGACAGGGCCCGCCGCTGGGGGCAGCTGCGAGGCCACGGCGCCCCGCATCCTCCACCACAGCAAGGCCGCGAGATCTGTGTCCTGCCTCAGTCTCTCCGGCCCAGGTGAGCAGGCTTCCCGGAGGTCCTCTCTCCTCCTTCGTTTCCTTGGCAGCCTGATGAGACCTGGCAGAGCTGGCGCCATGGGGACGCTGGCTGTCCTCCCGCAAAGGCAGAGGCTCTGTCTACTTCCTTCTCTCGCTCTAGATCGGTGCGGAGTGCAGAGCCTCAGCCCAGCTCGTGATGCATGCAGGACACAGACGCGAATCAACACAAAGGCGGGGCGCTGACCCGGAGGCCCCGCCCCACCCTCCAGGCGCGCCGGCTCTTCGCCCCACGCCCCACCGCCCAGGCCGGGGGCACAGGAGGAGTGAGCTTGCGCTCCAGACAGCCCAGAAATCAGGCCCACGTGGAGCGCGCTCTTCTGCAAAGCACGCTTCCAGTCGTCGTGCCTAGCAGACCTGCCGCTGTCTCCGGGCAGATCCCCTTCTGCAGACAGCTCTGGGGCTACTCCCACTCTTTGCAGGCAGAGGGTGTGCAGCTGAGGTCCCAGCGAGTCAGTGGCAGGCATGGTAGCAGGCGGGAGGCGGCTGAAGCACCCGAGGGCTACAGGAGGCTCAGCTCTGTCCGGCTCCCTGAGGACAATGAGGCGCAAGGAGGACACAGCACACCCCTGGCCACACAGCTGGGCAGCGGCCATTGGGACTGGAAGCCAGACCTGCCCTGCCAGCCTCGCCTGTACCCGCCCCCCAGAGCAGGCAGGGAGCCCTGAGTGATGTGGCGCTCGGAACACTGGCTCCCTGGCTGTGGGGCCGGAGCAGCCTCCTGCAAATATATGCTCAAGGCTGTGTGCAGGAGAGAATATTAAAAACCCATACATAAACCTTGCCCCCTGCCGCAGCCTCCAACGCCACATCCACCCAGATTCATGGAAGTGTTTCCTTGCAATAGGATATGCCGGAAAGCTTGGGCCTGGCTCAGGCAAGAGTGGAGCATGTTAATTTCAAGGCAAATTAATTAAAATGCAACCCAAGCTCTTTGGCAATCACACAGAAACACGCGTCACTGCTTGATGCCAATCCAGACAGCGACGGCCCCTCCTGCCCAGCCCACTCAGTCGCACTTTCATCCCAGCTCAGCTGTGGGCATCACTCTCCACCCTTATCACCAGGATTCCAGGCTTTTTGCCTTTTTGATAAATATTATGTACAGAGGCTGTGGAGTCAGGTAGCATGTCCACAGTCCCAGCGGGGGTCAGATGGGACAGAGTAAAGGAAGGCAGTACTGGAAGAGAGGGTACTGGAGGATCTGGTGGTAGAAGGTGTGGGGAGAGCATGGGGTGCCAAGGACGGGCACTGCGGACCCCAGGGCTGCAGGGGGCGAGGGCACAGGCACAGGTCCAGGGAAGGGAGCTGTGGCCTGGGCACTGGTGCCTGGAGGAAGAAGCAGACACGAACACCCCAACTTCCTGGCACTGCTGCAGGACCCTCCGCAGACCCCCAGCAGAGGCCACAGGGCCACATGAGGCAGCCCAGGCTGGGTGTGGGGGGCAGAGACCAGGCCTGGACCCGGAGAAGACGTCAGCACCTTGGTGTTGCTGGATGTGTGGCCCAGACAGAGCTCCGCTCTGTGTCTCGGCGGTCACTTGCTCTGGACGATGGACTCCACAGTGCCAGACTCTGACGCCTTCCCCTGCAGGATCCACCGAGCAGGGCCTCGGCCAGTCCTGGATGCTGTGAACACCGCGTCTCCCTGGGTCACTCCTCGGGCTCCACAAGTTACGAGGAAGTGGGACTATCACAACAGAGTCAGACACGGTAAAGGGAGGCCCTCCCAGAGTCCCTGCCCTGGGAAACAGAGCTAGGAGAGTCCCTGCCCTGGGAAACAGAGCTAGGAGAGTGGCAGGTACAAGCCCAGCCTGGGAATCTTAGTGACAGGAGGAGGCCTGCCTTACAAAATAAACCAAGTATGCAATTAATTAACTTTTTTTTGCTTTCTTTTTTATTAATTTTATTGAGAAACAAATAGCAATGAAACTGTTTTAAAACAGGTTAGTAGGACAGTTACAATAATTAATACATTGCATATTGTTGTCTTCGTAGTAGTTATTCATAGTACAAGAGGCAGACATGATATCCTGTCCAAACACTATTAGTACAAATCTTTTGTCTCACTGAATTAATTAACTTTATAAAAAGGGCTGGGGATGCATCTCAGTGGGAAGGCCCTGGGTTCAGCGCCCAGTGTCCAAACAACAGAGCTCACATCTAAAAGCAGCGGGGAGCCCCAGAGCCACGGGCCCGTGCACCTCGGGGTGGCCATCACAGTGGCAAGAACATCGCCGCACCCACCCAAGGCCACCACAAGATTGCACGACTGCTGTGGGGAGCGCTGGAGCAGCAGGTGGCCCAAGAGAAACAGGGTGGGCTGAGGGGTCCAGGGCATCCCGGGCACAGAGCTGTGGTGTCACAACTGTACCCCCGAGGCTTCCTGGGTTCCCAGCTGCACTGTAGAAAGCAGTGGAGGTGAGTAATGGCTCAGAATCTAGGCCTCATCCAAGTCTCGAGGGCCAGGGATATAGCTCAGTGACCCAGCGCCTGCCTAGCTCAAGGTTGTAAGTTAAGTTCCCAGTACAAAAAACAATGCAGGCCTCAGCCGGTCAAGCCCTCCTTCTGGAGTGGTACCCGTGGGTGGCAGCCTGGCCCAGTGGTGGGGGCCACGGGCCACACATCCATGCCAGTGGTCCGAGTCAGCAGAAGCAGGACTCGCTCCGCGTGGGGATCAGTTGTCTTTGCCACTACGTCTGCGTTAGCAGCAGGGCCAGCAGCTGGCTCGGCCCTGGCTCCTCTTTTCCCGCACACAGAGCTGGGAACTTTCCATGTGTCCTCCTTCAGATCTCCCAGCGACCCTTCCAGGGAGTGCTGTGACCCCTGCGCACAATCCAGGAAGCAGGGCTTCGACAGCAAGGTCCCGGCACAGTCCACTGGGCATTTCGTGCCGCCTGGCCTCTTCTGACTCATGACAGACTCGGGATGCTTCACGCTCCACTTTCCCAGCTCTGCTCCTGCACGAACGCTGCCACGTGAAGCTACTCTGCAGCCACCCAGGGGCCACACCAGATCTGTCCAGCCTGGGCCCCTTAGGCAACACCTAAGGCCAGTCTGGCTCCAGGACTGGGGACTCTGGGGCTCAAGAGAGGTCAGCAAGGCCCCGCTTTCTCTTTCCCCACCATGAGGCCCCCTATGTTGGCAAGTCATGCCACTAGGCCATTCCCGGTGACTCCAGTTGGCAGGACTGAAGGACTGACCCTGGTCACGGGAGCAGAGAGTCAATGGGGATCACTTGCAGAGTCAACCGGGGTCACTCGCCACAAAGCTGTGACCCAGCAGGGAGGAGTAGTGAGGGTACCAGGCACAGACATTGGCCTGGCCTTTGCCCTCCCCAGATCCGAGGAGTCTGCTCAAGAGCCCCAGGAGAGCACTGAACCCCAGAACCCTGAG
>NW_004524791.1:1666462-1684910 GCF_000260255.1 Octodon degus
GGGCACCGTTACGGGCTCTAGGCCTCCAGCTGGACTTGTGGGGGCACTGTTATGGGCTCTAGGCCTCCAGCTGGACCCATGCAGGACACCACCGTGGGATCCAGTCCTTCAGTATCTGCTTCTCCAGTGTGTGGGAAGATCTCTTGTGCGCCTCTGAATTTATCATACGTTACGCATTACATATCCTGTATTAAAATCTGTTCCCTTGCAAAACCCTAACTACAACATCATCTAACCTGGGAACCTTCTAGACGGTTAGAAGACTTTCCACACAGAAGGTCTGGCTTTGAGCTTTCCTCAGTGAATCACAGTGCATTAGCCACCTTCCCTTCCACCCTCCAGAAATGACTGCGAGCCCCTCAGTATGTCCTACAACTGCACCCATAAATGGATGTTTCCGAGGTTGTGCTGAGGGAGACCGTGCCCTCAGCAGGCGTCGGCTCCTCCTCCCAGATGCTGTCCTGAGGGACCTTCAAACAGGAGGGCTGAGGGGGCTGCAGCTGCCCCGTCTGCACCTGCCTCGAGAGGACACGTGCTCACGGCCACGCCGACGTCTTTCCTGACTTTGGCACTGGCTCTCTTGGGAAGACTGGTCTGGTGCAGGACACAGGTCCAGCAGGGTGCCGGGCTCGTCTCCGGAATGGAAATGGGCTCTGGGGTCAGAGAGGAAAACACTGGGACAAGCGTCACCCTCACGCTGACCGTGCGACTCAGTGAGGCGCAGTCTGCGCCTGCGCGTGAGAGATCGAGTCAGTGAGTACAATTTGAAGAGGTGCTCAGCAAAACGTTCACGCCGTCTGGAGCATTTAAGTACCGCGACGACAATGACGCGGGTGGTCTGTGAGCAGCGCCCGCGGGGTGCTTTGCCCCCGGCCTCTGCAGGACGCTCGATCACTACCTCATCCTTCCCAGACCTTGTGGGGCCACGATGGTCCCCTCCCCCCATTCTCAAGACGAGAAATTGGGACGCAGAGCCAAGTGAGGTGCTCTCCAGGAGCGAGTCAGAGAGAAGAGGAGGGAAAAGGAAGGAGGAAAGCAGATTTCCTCTGGGGCTTCTGCAAAATTCCCTCTTGTTGTCGCTCAAGCGGTGAGGCTGTGGGTGCCAACAAGGGACAGCAGGTATGTCTGTAGCTGCCTGAAGCCTGCGGCTTGTGTCTTGGGACAGAGAATGCAGGGTTCTCACACCGCAGACTTTTCTCCCCGAGCACAGCGGTTCTGGAATGATCTTGGCAGGGCTGTCGCACAAACACCACGACTGCTTCCCTAAGATATTGGCTCTAAATTTCCCTTTTGTTTTTCTGTGTAGCAATGAAAGACCAAAAATGTTCCCGATCAGGCGTGGTGGCAAACGCCTGTAATGCCGGCACTGGGGAGGCTGAGACAGGAAGATCACTACAAGTCCAAGCTGTTTAGTGAGACCCTGTACCATATACATTTTAAAAAACCCTCCCGGCAAAGGATCACGTTAAAATTCACTCTTTCCTTTCATCTTTCCCCAGTTTATCTTATAAACAAAACTCCAGGAGCTCAAAGACACACTTTCTTGTGAAAAGGAACTTTTTTCCACTTTCCCATCTGAAAACCAAGCACAGTCTCCCCCGCCAAGCTCTCGCCCTTCCCGCGGCTGACTGGCCTCCCAGGGGAGGCGGGAATCTCCACGCTCCACCAACCTGCCGTCTTGCACAGCAGCAGGGCCCAGGCACCCCTTTTAGGCAGCCGGGACTCTGGAGCGCATGGAGGCCGAAGGTCTGCTCTGCCTACGCCCTCTCAGCTCGCCCTGGGCTGAGGTGTGAAAGGGTCGCAGCAGACAAACCAACGGGCGGCGGACAAAGGCACCCTAGAGAGGCCACAAAGAAACGCTCACGGAGGCGGAAGGCCGACGCGCTAGACTTGATCACGGCCAGAAACTCCATTTTTTTTTTTTTTTCCAGAACTGGGGATTGAACTCAGGGCCTTGCGCTTGCCAGGCAAGTGCTTGTTCTACTGAGCTATCTACCCCGCCCCCACGTCATGCAACTTAAGAAGTACAAGAGTAAGGGGCTGGGGAGATAGCTCTGTGGAGTAAGCGCTTGCCTGGCAAGAGCAAGGTCCTGAGTCCGATCCCTGGTACCACCCCCAGTCATAATACATAAGCCCCACATGAAGACAGACACTGGCGATAGCTATGTCTGCACTTAGGGTGAATGAGAAATTCTGCTGGGCAATAAGAAAAGGACAATTGTTTGAGCTGGAAAGTGGCACAATCATGAAGGCTCAGGTCACAGAAGAGTTCAGTGCTCAGCGAGAGCAGGGGAAAGGCTAGACTTCAGTTAGGGAAAAGCAAACATTGAGGCACAGGAGGCGACAGCCCCGACCCAGAATGCTGAAGTCTGGGGAGCCAGGTGCCAACTGCCATGAAGGAGAGTGAGGAGCCTGTGCTCGCCGCTGGTGTGAACAGCGCGAAAGTTTGGTGGCTTCGGGTCAGTGTCTGTAGGACAGAGCAGACAGGTGGCAGCAGCCAGCACAGGCCTTCCTTCCGCCTACGCCCTGTGTGCGCCAGGAGGGAAGGCACTGGACATGGAGACGCCATACGGCATGAACGCAGCAGCTTCCGGCAGGGTGACCAAGATGAGGCTCAGTGTCACACACTGAAAACAGGTAAGCAAACTCTGAGCGGTCCCCACGGGATCTGGCTCAGCGAGATCAGCCAGCCACAGGGGAGCACAGAGGTCGCGAGCAGGTACAGGAGAGCTCCCCACCACAGCACCACCGCAGGTGGCACGGGGAGCCGTGAGGGTGAGACCTCGGGCTGGGGGAGCTGCTGCACCCAAGACCTCGGGAGTGCTGGGCTCGGAGGCCCATGAGCTGCACACCACTCACCAGAGGTGCTTTAAGGACAGTCCCTGGCACTGCCAGAGGACAGAGGAGCCAAAGGATGCCCCAGCTTGCCAAGCCAAGGCCGTTGTCCCGCAGCCCAGCCGGCGTCCTCTCGGGTCACAAGGCCTGGTGCCCCAGGCGTGGCACAGTGGGGTTTCTGATGCCGGCTCTCACTCGCCCACATACCCACAGCAGCTGCTGGCAGGCTCCCCCAACACGCCAGGTCACAGCTATTCAGCACAGGATTTAAGGGCTTCCCCTGCACCCTAGAGCTCCACATTTGGGGCAGAGATTTGATGCAGCTGTCAGGACGCCCTCAGCAGGTCGAGGGGAGCAGGCAGGTGCCCTCTGCCCAGGCAGAGCACGCATGCAGCCCACACACTAGAGCCTTGGCGTCTCCCCACGCCTCCCCTGAGAGGACGGGCCGCAGCCCACCGCCCACCAGAGCCCCTCACGTCTGGTCGGAGCCCCCACCCTGCTCCTGGTCTGCACCGTGGTGGGGGCCGAACTCAGCCTCAGCTTCCCTGCGGTGGGCTCGGCCATCTGCAGCTGCAGCCAAGGCCTGGGCGGGTCTTGGTCCTGCACAAGCACCAGAACTCAGCCACCGAGAGGCTCACTGTTACTACACAGGCGCCATCCCTCGCGGCTGTGCTTAGAGGCTGTGAAGTCACTCCTCGAGGAAGGGACCGTGTGTGCCCTGGGCGCTCTGAGGTGGCCGCGTGTGGCTTGGGCGCAGGGGCACCTTCTTAACTGTGAGCTGCCGCACTCCTGGCAGGCAGTGCTGTGCCCCTCAGGGGCCTGCTGCTTTCCCTGCTGCTTGACTCAGTTGCACCTTCAGGCTTCTCGCTGCTTAGGCCATTCTTTTCTTTTGAGGGAAAAAGTGAAGTTGGGGTGGAAGGGCAGCACAGAGCAGGGCGCGAGAGTGCTGGGCCGGCGCCAACGTAACCAGCCGCCGTCCAACACAAGTCTGTCAGGAGCGCGCCCTGGAATTTCCTCTGTGTGTGCTCACGGGCTCAGCTTTTCCATGAAGCTCCACGTTCCGGCAGGGGACCCGGCAGCCGCCCCAGCACAGCTCATGGTCAAGGCCAGGCCAGGCAGCAGCTCCTGTTGCGAGACCCTTGGAAGGACCCTGAAATGGCTCTGGGGAGGTCCGCGGACGGCGCCGCCCTGGCCAGCAAGGGGTGGCTCCCCGGTTGCTGGGAGGAAGCCAGGACCCCCACCCTCCAGGTCGGAGCACCTCCCCATGGATTCTCCAGCGCCACCTCGCTGGGCTGACCTGGAGGCCCAGAGACTGGAGTCTGGCCTCCGGAGCAAGGTCTCTGTGCCTGCCTGCATCCACGCTCGGCACCACGGGTGGCCATCAGGCCTGGCGGTGTGACAGCCAGAACTCCCCCGTAGCACTCCGGGCATGGCCCCCAGGGTGCCTTTCTCCTCTGGGCTGCTGGAGTAGAATCTGTGCTGAAATAACCCTTGCCCGCGTCCTGCATGTCACCTGACACGGGCAGGCGACATTCCTGCTGCCAGCCACACATCTCGGGGGGGTGGGGGGGAGATGGACTCCAGGTGTCTTCAGGCTGTGCTGTGCCCACGGACCTCACAGAACAGCTGCTGAAGCACATCACCCACGAAAGCACCACCAGTGAGCTGCCACCGAGTGTGCTCACGGGCTCAGCCAGGAAACCAGCTCCAGCCGTCGTGGCCTGAAGAAGCGGCAGTGTGGATTCGCAGCGTGCCACTCCCCTCCGCTGCCTGCTGGCGTGGCCCACCTCTCCACCCAGCAGCACACAGGCCCGCAGCCGCCCTGCACCCATGTGCCACCCGCTGCACAATGCACAGGGGAGTCTGAGAACAGAGCGCAGAGCAGGACACATACAAAAGACTACACACCTAGTGGCCTCAAAAGACACAAATGTGTCACACATCTGGATGTGCTGTGGAGGCCAGACACCCACACTGGGGCTCCCGGGTGCCCAGCGGGGCGGCTGTGCTCCTCCTGGGACCCGGAGATCTGCCGGCCCCTCCCCGAGCTTCTCTGGTCACCTGCGGCTATCGCCCCACGCCAGGCCTCTGTGCCCCCCCACTGCCCTCCCACCCCCGTAAAGACTCACAGGTGACACCGGGCCCACTGGTAGCCTACTGCACCTCCTACATCAAGGAACTCCCTGAGTGACATCTGCAGTGTCCTGTCCGCCCTATAAGGTGCTAAAGTCACAGGTGCTGGGATTAGTGGGAGATGGCTCAACTTGCCAGCACGGTGGGTGCGTAGAGACTCAGCCTGCCCAACAAGAACCAAGGGGCCCCAAGGGGGACCACAAGGTTATGCTCTGGGCCACGGAGCATGATGGCCCCTGTCTCTGTGCCACTACCTTCGTCCTGTCACCCCACCGTCCCCCGTGTGCCCACCTGGAACAGCCCAGGCCTGCTCCCTCCTGGGTCCCTAAGGGAAGCCTTGGTAAACACCCGACCCAGCACAGGTTGGGGGTGAGCAAGGACCCTTGTCATTGGCCTCCACGTAGAAAGCAGGTGGCTTCCAAGCTCGGCGAGGCCAGCCCGCACTAGGCCTCTGAACCTGCATCTGTTCTGGCCAACGCTCCCAGGAAGTGACCCCGAGGCGACCCGTGGGAGGTGCTAGGCAGATGGTCCGCATAGAGCTCTGGCCACAGCCAGAGGAGCCCCACAGCTGAGCAGCAGAGCTCCAAGAGATTCCTGGGGACACGTACCCCGATGCCACGCCAGTGCCCAAGAGCTGACGGGCTTGGTCATTGGCCCATCCCACACCACAAAAGGGGCAAGGGATCCAAAACTTGCAGCAGAAGAGGATAGACGCCCGGACCAAAAGTGCAAGCGAAAGGGGAGACGGGAACAAAGGGAAACAGGCCAGGGCGGCCAGGCAGGGGAGACAGAAAATGACAACGAGGAGGGCGCAGCCTCCCAGGGGCAGAGAGCCAGGAGCCAGGTCTGCTGTGTTGTAGTAGCTCTAGAAGCATTTCTCATCGCGTCTCTGGAGTGTATGTGATTCGTTAAGATGTGAACTCATTTGCTGGTCGTCTGTATGTTGGTACAAGCAGAGAATAGTGAGAGTTGGGTTTTGGCAGGCTTGGACGGTCTTGGGCATCAGCTCAGCACCCCATAAGCAGGGGCAGTTTTCCAACGTGCAATGCAGAGCAATTTGGAATCACAGGCATGCATTTAACGCCTTGGATATTTTAAATGACTTCTATTCCCAAGTGGTTTTTAGTAGAATTTGTTTCCTCGAGAAAACTACTTCTGACTGTTGCCCTGCCAGCCCCGTGTGCACTCTGCCACGTCTTTGGTCATGGTTGTCCAGTTGGCCTGATTTTGTTAGTGTGCTGCGAAAGATCAAAAATTTGAATGTGTAGTGAATATGGTCAGAATTGGGACTCGGTGGCACTTAGGGACCACTTTGGCAGCGTTTGAAGATGCTGGTACTCAGCCCTCTTGCAGAAAATTTGCCTCCAGATATGAAGCTGGAAAGTCATTAAAATAACTGAAAAAGAAACAATACACGGCTTTTTAGATTTTTGGTAAGTGTGTTAAGAATTGTGTATAAGGGCAGAAGATGTAGCTCAGCAGCACAGCGCCTGCCTGGCAAGCACAAGGTCCTGAGTTCAATTTCCAGTACCAAACAAAAATTTGTGTACAGAGTGAAGGCGAACTATCTGTACTAATCCTCAACTCAACCAATAAAGTCTCAGATATGGGGTGGGGGAAAGGTCGGCATGGAGCTGGGCTGGACCCAGAGCAGCCAGGTGGGAAGAAGTGGGGGGCTGGCGGGCAGGGGTGAGTCACAGGCCCCAGAGGAGCCCCAGAGAGCCCAACCGGCGCTGCAGGGAAGAGGCACAGCCGGGCTGAGGCGGGCGCCCCTGCCCATCCCACCAGCTCCCTATGGAGATGCAGGGACCAGGCTTGGAAGAGGAGAGGGAGGGAATAACCCGACTCCAGGGACAGGACAAGAGCAGGAGAGCCGCTGCGCTGACCCCGGCCACACCAAGGACACTTTCCAGAGCGGCTGCCTGGAGGCCACGGACAGCTCGTGCAAGACCAGGACAGAGCCCGGTCCCCAGAGCACAGAGAGCCTCTGCCCTCAGGGTCTGTGGAAACGCGACCCCACACGGGTGCAACTCCGTGCTTCCTGTGGCCGGGCTGCATGCTGGGGACACTCAGGCTCAGGCTGCCCAGGCCAGCCCCCGCCCGCCCCAGGAGACAGCCTGTCTGCTTCCACCTTCAGTTCTCTGCCTCTTTCTTTGGCTCTCCCTCCATCTCTGCTTAAAACGGCTGCTGGGCTTCTGGGCCTGACAAACACCAAGGAAGGTCCATGGAGAGACGAAAACGGACAGGCCAGGCGAGCACGGCTCTGCTGCATTAGGAGCTGAGCCTGCCCAGTTCACAGACAGAGAAACTGAGGCACGGGAGCCCCGGGAAGCAGTCACTGAACAACACTCCACTGACTGGTGTTTTGATTTGTTTTGTTTTGTCATCTTTTTGAGACAGGGTTTCATCGTGTACTTCAGGCTAGCCTTACCTGCACACGCCCAGCTAGCCTCCAAGTGTAGGGATCATCCTGCCTCAGCCTCCCAAGTGCTAGGATTATAGGCGTGTGTGCCACCATGCCCAGCTCTGTAGTGACTTTGTTAGAGCACCTCAACCCCCAGCTCAGACTCCTCCAGGGCAGCCTTGCCCACCCCCGGGCGAGGCCCACCGTAGACGATGCACTGGCCCCGACCTGAAATCTGTTTCCAATTCCCTGACACAGGCACTGCAGCCACTCCCCCGCCACGCACCTCAGGATCCGCCTGCCTCAAGGGCCACACGCTGGGCCTGGGCCTGGCCGGCTCTGTCCGCACATCGGGGAGCCAGGACAACGTGTTCCATTGTTCCCCGCCGCCTTCCCAGCATCCTGATTGGCAAGAAAATGTCTCCAGTGAGGAGGGAAGGAAAACATTCCCAGCCCGGCTCCCCTCGGCCTGACGGCCACGCCCTCCCTGCTCTCTGCGCAGGAGCCCTGTGGGTCGGGCTGTTCCCAGGCAAGGCCACCTCTCACAGGGACACCCTCGCAGCCCGCCAGCGGCCACCCACACACTCCATGTGTTGTCACTGGTGAGTGTCCCCGCCATTGTCCCACTTATGCAGCATTGTGAAGAACTCGTCCCCTGCCCATGCGGGGCCAGAAACAGGCCCCTCAGCTTCTTCTCCTGTGACCCCGACCACTATTTTCAGGTGCAGCTGGCCCAGAATCCGAGCTCAGGTCTGTCCAAACCCAAAGCCCAGCAGGAAACGATGAACACTGTCCACCGAGGGGAGCGACAGGCAGGGGTGTCAGCTGAGTGAAGTGACTTGGCCTGGGCCGCAGGCACTGCACTGAGTGTGCTCCTGGGCTGCAGGGCCCACCCAGGGGCATGCCCACCACTGCAAGCCTGTCAAGGCCCATGACACTTGCCAAACAAGGTCACACTGACAGACTCCAGGTGGACATGCGGCGCTCAGCTTGCCCCAGCACACTCCTTGCAGCTGGCCAGCACCCACCGTGGCCCACACTGAGACGCTGACCACACAATCCCAAGAAGGAAGAGGTCCCCAGGCCAGGGCCTTTGGGGACAGCTGCACAGGGCAGGAAGCAGAGTGCCGACTGGGCCATGTGGGCGCCGCCTCAGTGAGGGGCAGCATGAAGCGCTTCCTCCTAGCTGCCGTCGGGCGCCGCCGTGAGCACCGCCCAGTGGCCCGCTGGCCCCCAATCATGCTACACAGGTGCTCCGGCACTCAGCTGGCCGCCCCGACCTGCTCCCCACCTGTGAGCAAAGCCGCCCTGAGCCCTTGCCACCTTGCGCTCTCCACGCCCGGAGAGAGAAAGGACCCAGTAAACACAAGCTTCTGCAGGCACAAGTCCATCTCCTCCCTGGCTGTGGCCCCACTGGGGGCCTCCTGTGAGCTGTGTGACCCCAGCACCTGCTGTCCCATGCCACCTCCCCCCCCCTCCCCGTGGAGTCCTTGGTGCCTCAGCAACCACAGAGTGCGCTCAACATGCAGGCACTCAGGAACAGCGACTGTCGCTGCAGCCATCCGGCCAGGGAACCTCCCTAGGAAGCCACCTTGACTTTGCCCTGCGGTGCGGCAGCCAGGCCACACCCCCCCCCCGTGGCAGCCACACACTTGCTGTCTTCTGTGCCCATGGGAGGAGGACATTTGTGCAGGGGACGGGCACCAGGGCTGTCCTAGGCCGCTCTGGGCACACGCACCAGTGAGTTACCAGCAGTCAGCCCTTCTGTGACCAGTATGGAGCCGAATCACAAGATGATGCGCAGAGCCGTGGACCTCAGGGACACCGTGGGCTGGGCACACAGAGCCACAGACCCGAAGGCCCTGAGCGAGCAAAACAGCACCAGGCTGGAAGCGCTGCCCACAGAGGCCGATGGACGTCGCCGCAGCACGGTGACAGTGAGGTCACTGAGGAGGCCAGGCAATTGGGAAAGGGATCTGGAGAGAGGAGCGGCATGGAAGGGTGTGCCAGGACCTGAGAAATAAAACCAAAATGGTTAAACAAAGGTTCAAAGACCAAACCAAGAGGCTGGGGCATGACAAACCCCTGCATCTCCTGCTCACCATCCGAAGCCTCCGGCTGCCTGGGCAGGGCCACCTCTCCAGCCTCACGGGCACGTTGGCCAGCGCTCCGAGAGGCACAGTGCTGGCTCAGGAAGAGACTCCCGCGGGGATGTGCCACCCCGGCCACTCCTCCGTCCTTCCTTCTAGCAGAGTCACAGGCCAGCGTGCCCCCGGGCCCCCGGCGTCTCCGCCTGCGGTCTGTGCCTGAAACCACCCAGCTGCTGCACCTGCCTCCCAGGCGCTCTGCAGCGCTTGCTGTCCACCCTGTGGGCACCAGGCTGAGCTGGGAGCAGCCTTGGAACAGAGCCCCAGTGCTTCCCACAGTCCTAGCCTCCTCTGAGCCGCACTTAGAAACCTGGATGCGCCCCACTGTCCATTGTCTTCCACCTTGGCCTGGTGACAAAACATTGCTGTCCCCAGGACCCATTTTTTCACATAGGAGGCGCTCTGGGAGCCTTGCTGGGAAACCAAGTCCAGGGACATGGCTGTGTGGAACCGGCAGGGCCTGGCTCCAGGCTGGGCCTGTGGTCCCCACCTCAGGGTTCCCTAATGCCCCCCCTGAACCGGTAAGGTCTGCTCCCACCTGCCCTCCTCAGCCTTGGCAGCTGTCCAGTCCCAAACCCACGCAGACCGCTGAGCCAAGAACAAGACAAAGTCAAATAAAATCATAGTGAAGAAGCAGAATCCTCACAGCTGGGAGGCTCCTTAGGACAGCCTCAGAGGGCCTGTGTAGGGCCTAACGCTGTAGTCCCTGGTTTGAAATTCTCAACAGCTTTATATTCGACCCTCTGGGCCCTGCTGCAGGCCTTTGAGGACAGTGTCGGCCCCGCTTCTGCACACCCCATCAGACAGGTGGGGGTCGGGGGCAGCTCCCCTCCACTGGCACTCCACACCTGCCGGCCTGCCCAGACGAGGGCCGGGGATGCCACTGGCAGGGGACCGCCAGTCCTGGTGGAGGGTCACTAACACGCACTGTGTCGTAGTTTGTCCGGTTGCTGTAAAGTAAAAACAACCAGCAAGGTTAGGTGACTTGGAGAAGCAGGAACTTACTTCCAGCCTGGCATCTGGGCCAGCTAAGGTGACTGCGTGCCTCTGCTTCCCAGATGGCGCCTGTAGGCTGCATCCTCACCCAGCAGAGGGCCGGGGTGTGCGGGCAGCCAGCAGGACCCCCCACGAGACTGATCCCTGCCTGGGCCACCTCAAGGCCCCGGGGGAATCCAGGATGTGAAGTGAGAGGGACAGCAGGGCAGGCAGCCGCTAGATGGGGCCTGATGTGGTAGCTGATGGGTGGCGGCCAGCACAAGGGTACAGGCGAGGGTGTCGCACCGAGCTGCAGCTGCAGTTCTGAGCAGGGCGTGGGGCTGGACAAGTTAAGAGCCCCCGGAGCCCGAACTGGCCTCCATTCCAGGGACTTAGGCCACAGAGGACCGTGTCCCGGGGACGCCGCATGCCACACACTCACCATGGGGCAGGCGCTGGGCCTGCTCACTCACCACAGCACCTAGGGCCTGAGACTATCTGTCAGATGACCAGATGAACTTGGCCTCCTGAAGCGCCCCGTGTCCATGCATCCCCACACACATGCACACAGGGCATCCACTAAACACAGCGCAACCATCACATGGGGCGCAGGCCTAAGAATCCCCACTGGTCCCCGAAATCTCCAATGACCCACTTAGAGATGGAGAAACTGAGGCATGGGAGGTTACACTGGGCCTGGTCCCACAGCTCACGGGGCAAGCTCAGGCGCCCATGCTGGCGCCTGGGGAGCAGCCACTGCCCCAAGGCCCCTCACGCTGGCCTCACCCCACATGGAAGGCACCGCCTGGCCCCAGTCCTTCCTTGCTGGGCATCGTGGTTGCCCGGGCCAGGCGTTGCAGCATCCCAGAAAAGCCACAGGTAGGCTGCGGGCCGCGAGGGAGGCCGCTGTCACCCCGGACCCGGAGGCACAGGGCCCTGCGGGTGCCATGCAGCAGGCGCGTGACCAGGTCCCCTACCCTGGGGACAAGAGGCCGGCAAGGCTCCTCCCACAGCCTGCTCCGGGCAGCACACCACATGGACCTGTGCAAGGAGAGATGGCGCGCTCCCAAGACCCCAGGAGGGCAGGCGCAGCCCTGTGAAGCCCAGCTGTGTACTCTTCTCAGAAGAGGGCAGGCGGCCATGGAAAACAGCCCTGCCCACTCGCTCGGCGCGCAGACAGCGTGGCCCTCTGCCCGCAGCCTCGCACCCCGGGACCCTGGCGCCGGAAAAGCAAGATAGGCGCGGGAGGAGGCGAGGCCACCGCGCGCCGCCGAGAAGGGGCCTGGGTTCTTAAAAACACAAAATAAATCATGGGGCCTCGGGGCAGGGCAACGCATTTCTTTCTAATTCAAGGGCTCCTAACCTTCTGGGGCCTTGAACCCCTGTGCAAGCTTGCGAAGCCAGGACCCCTTCTCGGCATGTCTTCATAGAACGTTCAGGGTCACAGAAAAGCCCAATCGCCTCGACATGGTTACCCAAACGCTCCAGACCCTGGCAGAGTCGGCACTGCGCTGACGGGGGAGCCCGGCTCTCAGAGTCCAGGAACCTCTTGACTGAAGGAGCCCGGAACTCAGATTCCCCGTTGCACAAACAGACGCGGCTGTGCTGTGGAGGGAAACACACCCGGCCCACTGGCGACACGGGGACAGCTTCTGCTCTCTCGCTGGCCTGCTGCCTCCGTCCAGAATGGAAGGAATGCTGAGGTTCAGTCTGAGCTTGGAGAAAAGCAAGACTCCTTGTGGTTTCCATCCAGGGACCCTGACCCCCTGAATTCTCTCCACCGAGACCTGGGCGAGACCCCCTGGGAGCCTCCCAAGGCCCCTGGCTGCCAGTGAACCCTGTCAGGGAGTTAGAGGAGAAAAACACCCCTCAGCAGCTGTCAGCCCAGCATCTACGAGCCGGGTGATATTCTACACTTTTTTCTTCCAAAACAATCCTTGTGGAAGCAGGAAAAATTTCACTAAATTTGATGGTTATTTCTAAGTATGGGATTTGGGGTAATTTTTTCCTTTTTTTGCTAATGTCATCTATGTAATATCTACATATAATTTGCTGTTATTGTCCAACTTGTACAATAAAAACACAGACCTTAGGGGCCAAGGAGATAGCTCAGTAGAATAAGTGCCTGCCTGGCAAGTGCCGGGTCCTGAGTTCAATCCTCAGTTCTGAAAAAGAAAAAAAATTATAAAAACACAGACCTGAAGGAGGCCGTGGGGATGGGAGCAGAGCTTTCGTTTTAATATTCTATTTTAGCACGGTTTAAATTTCCGCATAGCCACATGTTATATTTTTAATTAAAAGCTAGTAAATAACCCCTGACTGCCACACTACAAGGGAGTGAATTGCACAGTATATAAATTACCTCCCAAGCCACAAGAAATGATTAACTCATTTTGAGCACCCCACTGAACGCGCTAGTTCATTACAGGCTAATCAGCCAGGCGTGGTGGCGCACACAGGCCACCCCAGGGGCTCGGGAGGCTGAGGCAGGAGGAGCGCTGCAAGTTAGAGACCAGCCTGGGCTACACAGTGAGCTGCGGCCAGCCTGAAGTACACAGCGAGACCCTGTCTCAAAAGGACAAAAAAGAAAAAGAAAAAGGAATCATTCAAGCAAACTACGAGAACAGTGGAGGGAAACGTAAACACGGTTTGGCTGTGCGATGGCTCCAGCTCATCATTGTTAAACACGTTCGGGTGGCGAGCCTTCCCGTGTGTGGGAAAGAAAGATGCCCGTAGGTCCCGGTCTCTGCTTGCTGTTTCTTGCAATAGGATGTAAAGTTACAATTCTGACCCTAAAAGGTTTCATCAAAAAGAGTACAAGCCCCTCCTCTTTCGGGGATGAAAGACACGGTGGCAGGAATTTGCTTCAGCATAACCCGGGCTCAGGGGACAAGCAGGCCTGGGCAGCCGCGTCCCTCACGACAGCTGACAGCACTTGGAACTTTGGCCAGCTTTGCATGCTTTTGAAATTTTCCATAATGAAATATTCTAGAAAGCTAGATTTTTTTAACTAATTGGGCAAGCAGTAAAGAAAATGCACAAAGTAATCTTTCTAGAAAAGTAAGTTTTGTGGCTTGAACATTTAAGAAAGAAAAGATGACCGTCCCTGCCCTCCTTGTGAGTGGCAGAGACATGGCCACCACCTGGTCGTCCTTCCCTACTCCCCCAAAGCCAGCACCCAACAGACAAAGCATGTGCTCCAGATGGCGCAGTGTGGGCAGGGCCTGGGGTTGAGGTCCAGCCTCGGTTTCCCCATGGCCTCGGTGAGGAATCCTGCACGGGAAGAACGCTGGCTTCCCTGTGAACAGTGCTGCCCAAGGCACCAGCCCGTGTCTGATGGAGGCCTGGGCCTCAGCCTCAGTCCATCACGTGGGCTCTGACCTCCCCAGGGAAGCTGCAGCTCCCTGCCGCTTCCAAAAACATAAATGTTCCACATCTCACTGCGGCCCAGCATGAAAGCCAGGCATGGTCCACACGCAAGCTCCCTCAGGCGCCAAGGGCTGGACACGCGCAGGACCCTGCAGGCAGGGCAGGGCTCAGGAGTAGGGCCCCTCTTGGCCTCCTGGCCTCCGGCCTCACCCCACTCCCCAGCACCTAACATCTTGATTGGGAAATGGCCACGACCAGGATGGACGATGGACAGGGCCTCAGGGTAGCTGGGTGTGGACCCCTGACGTCAAGACAAGGCCAGGGGGACAGATGCCAGCAACAGCTGAGGACCCCACCGAACCCCCTCCAGACAGAACCACAGACCACTTCCCTGACATCTGCACACCGTGCCAGGCAGCATCTTGCTTGAGACGGGACCCTGAGGCCAGCTGTGCAGACCAGGGCTCTTCACGACATTCCCAGGCTTCGGGTAACGAAGAGGCTCTGAGGTCCAAGGGCCAGGGGAGGCCCTGAGGGAAGACGGTGGGGCCCTGCTGCCTCCGAAGCCTTCGCCGAGCCCTGTGCACTAAGTCTGAGCCCCCACCCACCCCCAAGGGCTAGGCCAGAGCTCCACTGGGGGTGGAGTGCTAAGCCAGCCTCTCCCCAAGGAGGAGAAGGGCCTTTGGAGTGTGGGGACAGCCCCTCTGCAGGGAAATGTCCTCTCCCCACCTCAGGCAATACAGGATGCCCCAGGCTGCACCCTGGTTTACAGAGGAGTCTCTGTCGGCTGGTGTTCACTGACCCGAGCATGGAGCCCGAGGCAGGCACAGCCCTAGGCAGGCTCTGGAGACCCTGGCCTGTGGTGGCCTCCGGCTGTCACTTAGCATGGATGGGCTTCTGGGGCTCTGCCTCGGACCTAGCTGGTCCCTGCCCTCAGGCCTTCTGCCGCAGTAAGCCACCCCTGAGAGGAAGAGCTCTCCTGAGGCCTGAGGCCTGAGGCCTTGCCACCAGTCATGGAAGCAGGAGACCTGGGCTCCCAGCCCCTGCTGTTGGTGTCCTGGAGACTCTGCCCAGGGCAACATGGGGTAGGGCACCGCCACCCAGCGCTCAGGCACAGCGGTGCCGTGAGACCTAGAAGCCAGGGCGTCACCACTGCCCCCACATTCCCCAGGTCCAGCATTGCAGGGCCCGGCCTCATGGGCAGAGGCCACAGATCCTGGGGAGGGGGCAGAGCCCAGCTGCCCCGTGCCACACGCCTCTCCACCCAAGCCTCAGTCCCACCAGTTCTCCGCCTGATGCCCCAGGCGTGTTCCTGCAGCTTTGCCGCTTTCCTCTCTTCCAGTGTTCTTTTTAATGAACATCTATTTTCTATCACTTTAAAGAAGCACCTTTCAGTGGCTCTGAAGATTTGGAAACTCAGTCCCTACCCTCAGAAAGTTGAAAATAGACTTAGGGAGAAGACGCTTTAGGGTCCAAACCCTCAGAGAACCAGACGCACTTGTGACTCAGATTGGAAACTCGGAGGTTGTGCGGGAGCTGGAGGACTCCGGGAGGCGCAGAGGAGGTGACAGGGAGGCCCTCAGGGGGCACGGGGCCGGCCACCCGCGCCCTTCGTCTTCCGCGGGGAGTGAGCCGCCTGATCCGCTGTGGTCCTGAGTATCGCTGCAGCACAGCACCACTGGCCCGGCGCACGTGGGCAGTCTGAAGCCGAGGGTTTTCTGCCCAGCCTCGGACTGGAATCTCCAAGACCACGAGCCAAAGAAACCTCTTCTCTGTATAAGTTAATTGTCCCCAGTATTCTATCACAGTGACAGAGAGCTAACACACACACACACCTCCCGGGTCCCCTACCTGCTCTCCAGGCCAGGTTTTTAACACATTTGACCTCAGGGTCTTCGGGCACCAATAAAATAACAACTTGTGATAACTGTAACTATAAATTTATGTGTGGCATCCGAGCGTCTGAAGGGGGCATCTCCAGCTTGTATGATGGTAGATTTTAAAACCTCAGTGATCAAGCTCACGCTTGAAATGATAGCTGCCCAGCCCTGGCCCTCCTGTTGCAGGAGCTAGAAGCCTAAAACTACATTTCCCAGAATGCTCTGTCATCCGGGTTAGTCTAGATTCCACACCGTTGGTGTAAGCCATGGGTGCAGCACTCCAACTGCAACAGAGCTGCAGGCGCCTGGCTGTGCCCTGGCCTAGAACAGTGCTGGTGACAGCTGCAGGCCACCATGACGGCCTGCAGCAGTGTCCTGCAGCCACCATGAATTCCTGGCTTGCCAAACTGGAGAAGTAGCCCTGAGTGGGACTGCCACCTGCCCTGGTCCTCGTTCCCCTTATCCTTCAACACATCACTGCAGTAAATCTCAACCTTTCCTGAGCAGTGCAAGAAATTCTCCATCAGATTCACGAGAACAGAAGCTGCCTGGCCAGGCCTTCCTCTCCCAGCACATCATGGGCTCAAACCTGTGCCCGGCGTGGCTTGGGACAGCTGTGACTATCACAACCCCCATGGCCCTGTGCCTGAGTCTACAGAGGAAATAAGAGTCGTGGCTGGGCTGGACCAGCCATCTTCCTCCGGGCCAGGGCCCTCCCTGACACCCTGCAAAGCCCTGCAGCTGGAGCACTGCTTGTCAGCCTTTGGCCTACCCCCGCAGACACAGCTGTTCATGAGACTGAGTTAGGAGCAGGGACCCGGGGGGCCCGGGAGAGACAGCGCTCCCTGGGCTGGTTTATCTGGCATCTGCTTTGTCCCTTGAGATGGAAGAAGGGTCAGTGCCTAAGCGTTAGCTGCAAGGCTGGCCTGGCCCTGTGTGTACCTCTGTCCACACCTCCCAAGCCCCAGAGCGTCTTGGGACAGGAGCAGGCGCGGTGGGCACTGCCATGGACGGAGGTGCTTTTGTAGGGAGGCTGGGCTCGTGGGACCACGTGCCATCCACACCTGTCATCCTGAGGGCTGCTCAGGCCCCATGTCTCTATTCGTGTTTCCTCCTGGTGTGTCTACTCTGGGCCAACAGGCCACTTGCCCTCTTTATTTTGTAATATTACAATGAAAAATGTTGAGAAATGAAGGGAGCCTTGGCCCCCGTATTCAGTAACTATGTCACCTGCTGCAGATGCAGCCCAAGCCAAGCCTCTTCCCCGGAGGCCGCAGCCGCGCCACGAGGCTGAGCGCCGAGCGAGGGCAGGGCAGCTCCAGGCTGGCAGGTAGCCAGGCAAGCACGGCGATCCCAATGGGGTGGCCTCAGGGGCCTGAGCAGAGGGAGGGGATGGGGCCAGGCTGTCCCCACTCCTCCATCTGACACCCCTGACAGCTCCATTTCGGGAAAGAAGCCACCCACTCAAGAAACAAGACCAGAGCCCTTTTGGGTTAAGGATTATTATTTTTGAAACTGGTGGAAAATGTGTATATGTTTATTTTGGGTCCATCAGAGCTTTGAAAACTTAATGTTCAAATTGCCAGGATTATATGAATTTCCTCTCAAAATCCCTGTCGTAGAGAAGTCTGTAACGTGGTTTGGCTGTGCCCGCCGCTGTGTGAGGCCACACCAGTGCTCAGTGGGAGATGTCTTCGTGTCCATTCCATGCAATGTGCCCACGGCTTCCTCTGACTAGGAAGGGTTGGGGAAGTCCTGGCCACCCCCCAGGGCAAGGGCGCCCCGCCAGCACGAGTCCCAGCAGGAAGGCCAGCTCACGGTGCCCGGGGTGTGGAAATGGTCTGGGCTGCTGGAGCCACAGGAGGCGTTATGCTCCAGATTTCCCATCCATAAAAAGAAATAAACTGTGGCAGAGTGTGGCGCATCCACACCCACACAGGAGCGCTAAGCCCAGGCCTGGGCCCACGAGGGCACTGCCTGCTCCATGCGGAGGGCTGGGGCAGCGAGGGGGCGCCAGATGTCCCCGCTTCCTCCTCCACATCAACCAGCTGGAGCCGCTGTGGGTTAGCTGCAGGGCTGGCCTGGCCTGTGTGTACCTCTGTCCACACCTCCCGGCCTTCTGGACAGATGGGGAGGGGCAGCGAAAGACACCAGGCCACCTGACAGGGCCAGGTTCCCGTGAGGGACTGGGTGAGCAGAGGCCCAGGAACACCCTGATGGAGAAATAGCCGGAGTCTAAAAGAAACTCACTCATGAAGCCACTGAAATGCTCCTTGTTGGTTATAGACATTAATTCAGCCTACCTGATACTGGAAAGAAAAAAAAATTGACTGTTTTGTTTGATTTTTCGCCTGCCACTCTGCTATTTCCTCCTCCCTCGCTAGTGAATCCCACTGTCAATCAAGGTGCCCCTGCTCCCCGAATGCTGGCGGTGGGCTCAGAACCCAGCTGACCAATCAGCTTCTACCCTGAGACTTTGGCTCCCAAGCAGAGTAAATGAAGGGAGGGAACAGCCGCAGCTGATTCATCTCAGTCGTAGCGCCTGCTCCCGGGTCCCCAAGCCAAAGGCTGCTCGTGCTCCAGTCTCTTCCATGACCTGCTAACCATGATGCTTTCCTTCTGTGCCCTCACCTTATCCCTCCCACTGACTCCTCACCCCCAGCTTGTATTCTTAAATTGGCCAAGGCCATTTCTAGAGAGAGAGA
>NW_004524791.1:1685595-1697385 GCF_000260255.1 Octodon degus
ACCGCAGTTCAATCCCCCAGCACCACATGCCAGCCAGCCCCGCCCCCCTGGTGGGCTGAGCTGGCCACACACACACTAAATAAATAAATAAATATTTAAAAAAAAAAAAACCCTTAAGTCTCCTTCATCGCCAGAACAATGGTTCTGATAGCTCTGCTTGTGCATCAGGTTTTCTGTGTACCCACAGCACAGAGATTCCTTCTAAAACTCTGGATAAATGGGCTTATTCTGGACGCAGGAAACATGGTCTTTGGCCCCTTCTTTTTTTTTTTTTTTCTTTGTAGTGCCAGAACTCGGACCCAGGGCCTGGTTCATACTGGGCAAGAGCTTTGTGCATAGCCCTGCACCTGGGGACAACGCTGCCCTCACACGGAGAGTACCCGGATCTGCAGCCACTTGGGCCCCACGGGGCACCTGCTACTTACTTGTGGCCATCTGCCACCTTGGTTGTTCTCAGCAGCTGGCATCTGCACATTAGCTGTTTGCTTTGTCACCGCCAATGAAACGCTAGCTCCAAGTGAACTGAGTTGGCTCCTCTGGCAGCCCGTGCCTTTGGGCCACAGTCGGTTCCTCTGCACAGCGAGTGTCCAACATGGACCTGCTGAGTTCAGACACGGATCTTAACTTTGGGGCCTTGTGCATGATTCTCCGCTGTGAGGCAACCCTGTTTTGTGTTTGGGGAACAGACCTAAGGTGTTGGGGCAAGCGCGCTTATTAGAGTCACCCGCAGAGGCTGCCTGCAGAGAGGCACATTGACTGGGGGCCAGCGGGGGCCACCCAGTACAGGACGGAGCACTGACCCGAAGGGCAGGAGGGGAGAGTAGGGGTGCAGCTCTGGTTGCGGGCATGGTGCAGGACTAGGCGTGGTGCTGATATGATTTACTTTGCAGAAATACTGCAAAGCAAGGGCTTAGCTTGCGACAGAGGAGGAGACATGCTTGACACTTCACGTAGCAAGCAAACAGTCCTGTGACAAAGCGTACAGTGGAGCCAGGTTAGGTAACTAGGACAACATCTATAAGAAACCAATTTGATGAAACAGAAACTTAAGTTTTAAAAATGGCACTAGACAGAATAGCAAAGGCAATCCTGGCCAACAAAGACAAGGCAGGAGGCATGACAATTCCTGACCTGAAATTATACTACAAGGCTACTGGGATAAAGCCAATACCATGGTAGTGGCAATGAAACAGAGCAGAGGATCAGTGGAATAGACTAGAAGATGCAGAGGCCTCTAGGAACACACTCAGCCACCTGATCGTCAACAGAGGGGCCAAACACACTTACTGGAAGAAAGATAGCCTCTTTAACAAATGGTGCTGGAAAATTTGGCTCTCTACATGCCGACAACTGAAACCTGACCCAGGTCTATCACCATCCCTAAGCTAAAGTCAAAATGGATTAAAGATCTGAACATTAAAACAGAAACACTAAATCTCCTGGAAGAGAAAGTAGGAGGAACTCTTGAAGACATAGGGATAGGCAGAGTTCATGAACAAAAATCAAATCGCACAGTAATACTTGAATGAATTAACAACTGGGACCTCCTCTTATTGAGAAGTTTTTGCACGTCAAAAGAAATTACCAGCAAAATAAAAAGATAACCCACAAATTTCAAAAAACTCTTAACTAATAAACACTCAGACATAGATTGGCTCTCTAAAATTTATAACGAACTAAAAAACATGAGGGCCCCTAAATTTAAAGAATGCCCAATCCAGAAAGGGACATCTGAGATGAACACACACTTCTCAGAGGATGAAATTAAAGAAGCGAATAAATATATGAAAAAATGCTCCACATCACAAGCTATCCGTGAAATGCAAATCAAAACAACACTGAGATACCATCTCACCCTGGAAAGAATGGCTATCATAAAGAAATCAACCAACAACAAATGTTGGAGAGGCTGTGGGGAAAGGGGAACCCTTCTCCACTGCTGGTGGGAAAGTAGACTGGTGCAACCATTATGGAAATCAGTGTGGAGACTCCTTAAAAAACTAGGACTGGAAATCCCATTCAAGCCAGCTATCCCCCTACTGGGAATTTGCCCAGAGGAACTGAAAGCGTCATATCATAGTGATATATGAGTACCTGTGTTTATAGCAGCACAATTTGTGATAGCCAGATCTTGGAAACAACCAAGATGCCCGTCACATGAGGAATTGTTGAAAAAGATGTGGCATTTCTATATAATGGAGTATTACTCAGCTATAAAGAAGCTGATAAACTTGAAGCCTTCATATTTAAGGGGATGCCACTTAAAGATATATTTATAAGCGAAATAAACCAGACCCACATGTGTAAATATCGTATTGTCTCCCTAGCATAAGAACTCAAAAGAGGAATTACAAGTAGAAAGGTATAACACAATTAAAAGGAAAGTGAGAACTTGAGGATTGGACAATGAGGAGAGGGCAAGGAGAAGAGCTGGGAACCATGACGGGGAAAGCCATGCAGTTGTATGCACAAGAAGGGTAAGGCGATGGTCCTGAGAAACATCAGCAGGTCTTCGAAACCAGCAGTTCACTGATAGGATTCTCACCCTGACTAACTATCTACGCTGATACCTGTGAACCAAGCAACTGCCCTGAAGATAGCAATGTGGAATAGAAGGGTCACGCTTGGAATGCCTGTCATTCAGATCTTCTAAATATGTACTTCTTGTCATGACATACCAATTATTACCATACTGTCTCTTAAATAAAAGGTTTTTTTTTTCTTTAAATAAAGGGTAATAAAAGAAAAAAAGACACAAGAAAAAGAAAAAAAAAGTCACAGGACTGTGCTGCTACAGTGCTGTATATGGTTAGATTTCTAAATATCTGTGTAAAAATACGTAAGTGTTTATTCCTATTTTTAAAATTATTTTTTTCTTCATATTCTATAAGGACTTAAAGTTCAATACATCAATACTTGATGGAAAATACCTGTTCCATGTTATGCCTAAGATGTTTGATATTTAGACAGATAGAGTAAACCAAACTGCATATATTGCAGGGTAATAATAAGCTTCTCTTCTGGAGGGTGAACAACCTAAGTTTGCAGATCAAAAATTGGAGAAAAGGAAGGGCTGCAAGGTCAGCCAACATTTTGGCCCTAGCCTTTCAAGGTCAGTGAAGACTCGGGACATAGGAGAACCTGTACTGTAACGTCATGTAACTCAGTTGTGCCCCAAATTTTCTGATCAAGGAGATTATGGAGCCACAGAGGAAAGTGATTGATGATGTACAGTATCCCTAAGGAGAGGAAATCCCATTCATCCCGGCCATCTCCCACCTGAGACTTACTATGGACTGCACACAGCTCCCAGTGCCACCTCTCACGACAATCTTCTTAAAAGTCTCCTCAGAGGCCTCAGGACCAGCCGTCCGTCTAAGGCTGTAGTTCCCCCCGCCCCATGCAGCACTTCAGCCTGGGATGGTGCACACGTCACGCTCACTCACTGTCGTCCTCCTGGCGGGCCCCTCTCCCCTACGGCAGCTCATGAAGGTGGGCTGTTCCCAGAGTGCTCACTGCCCTCCCACATGCGCGGTCCCAGTGCAGCCTGGCAGGAAGGAATGCCCCCGAGTCGCCAGAAGGTGAGGGAGTCCCGGGTGGTGCATGTCGAGATGCTGCAGGAAGAGGCAGCCAGGTGCTCCTCCCATCCCGGAGGAAGGGATGCAGGGATGTGCTGGTCTCTCGGTGTGCTCCCTTGTACCCAGCGGCAAGAATAAGGAAGACAGACAAGAAGATAAAAGCCTGGTTAGGTGGTGGCTCCTCTGCCTGCTTGGCAAGCTGACCCCTGAGCAACTATACGGACATTTATTTATACCTTTGTAAAGTTAGCAACACGTGACGCAAGTTGCCCGTGACTAACAGCCGACACTGCCCAGTCAGGATGCTTGTCTCAGGACTGAGGTAGCTCATCTGCTTTCTGCACTGAGGCCTAGTCCCGCCTACACACATCTGACCAATTTCCAGCTTTCCTGGCTCTCAAGAGGGGAGCACTGCCCTTCCCAGCCTGCCTTGCAGTGAGGCACAGCCTGACCAGTGGAGGGCGAGGGCCACATCTGACTGGGCTTCCTATGAAGTGTGGCAAAGTCAGCGTGCTCGTCACTGCTGCAGGGCCTGGACAGCCCTGGCAGACACGGGTGGGAAAAGGCTGGACTAGAACTACTCAGGAGGGCCTGGTCCTACACACATCCCTGCGTCCACAGTGTGATGTGTGTGTCTCCTAGGATCATCACGCTGTACAATGCTACACACAAAAACCACAGGGCTTCTGGGAAGGATGGAGTCGGGCACCCAGCTCCCTGGCCCCCCACAGCCAGCCAGCTACCACCAGTCCAACGACACCTCCTAAAATGGAACGGCAGCTCCACTGGTGCGAAATGGCTAAGAAACACCCCCGGCTCCCTCGGGGGCATGCCAGGCCTCAGAGAGACAGGAGTGAGCTGGGAGGGGCCGCCCGACCTCGGGCCCAGCTTTTCTGATAGGCATAGGGCTATCCATCCACATGGGCAGAGCGCCGAGATGCTGAGGGCACCAGCCACCAGCAGGCTGGTGTGCACATGCACGTGTGTATATATGTGCGTTTGTGTGTACGTGTGTGTACATTGTATTGCACTGTGTGTACACATTTGTGTGTATGTATGCATTGTGTGCACAGGTGTGTGTGCGTGCAAACTGTGTGAACACTGTGTATGTTTGCACGAGTGAGCATGTGTGTGTTCATGTGTGTGCACATTTGTATATGTTGTGTATGCATGTATTTTGTGCATGTGTGTGCACTGTGTGTGGATATGTGTGGATGTGTATGGGCATGTGTGTGCACGTGGACATGGGGTGTGTGCACACATGCGCATGTGTGTGCGTGCATGCATTGTATACACTGTGTATGTCAGTGTGCACTGCATGTGTGCATTTTGTGCACGTGTGTGCCTGTAGGTGTGCACATGTGCATGTGTGTGCATGTGTATATGTGCATGCATCATGCTGTGTGTGTGCGCGTGTGTGCACATGCATGCGTGAGGGTGCAGTAAGACACATGGCCAGAGCCCTGCCACATGCCAGGCTCCTGGAGTTAGACTGGCCAGCGTGGGACACTACAACCTCAGGTGTCCCCAAACATGTGGGTGGCAGGAACCTTCCAGGGCTACACCAAGAGGAGAGGGAGGCACCATGCACAGGGGCCAGAAGTCATGTAGGTGAGCGTGCCTCGGGACTCAAGACCCAGGGTCTGCCGCGTCCCTCACAGTTCATGCCTCCCCTGGGGGATGCACCCCGCAAGCCCAGCACAGGACGCGCACTCACTTCCTTCGATGACGCTTCTGTTGATGACTGCACAGGGGACCTATGAGGGGCACGGCTACCGTCCTACACGGGGGAAACTGAGGCAGAAGGCAGTCTCAGTTCTAGGGCTGCCAGGTTCCTAAAAGCCAGGTTCTTGACCCCCACAAAGTAGAGCAAATCCCCCCACGCCCGCCTCGGGCAGGCCGCCCCACAGCCGCCCCATTTTCCTGGCCCACTCCCCAGGACAGCAGCCCTGCCAGCCCACACCCACTCTGGCTAGAGCCGCCAGCATAACCCCACTTCCTTTCCTCTCAGGGGACGCCCTGGCAGGCTGTCGGAAAGCAAAGGCTGACCTGTGGGCCCCACACGCAGGTCCAGACTAAACTTCCTTGATAGAGCCCTGCGTAGGTCAAACGGGTAATTAGGCTCCTGGCTTTGTGGACACCCCCAGAGGCCCTTCCCTGCGAAGCTGTGCTCCCCAGCTGGGCACGAGCTGTGTCACCCAGAGCTGACTGACCGACGGTGGTGTCACAGCAACAACTGCCGGTGCCCTTGTGGCACCTGCTCACCCTTTGGTCTGTGAGCTTGGGGCCAGGGGAACAGGGTGTCCCTCACCTCTCGAATCAGCCCCCCAAGGCCTTCACTCTTCACCTGGAAGAGACGCCCAGCACTCTCCCCACTGCCAGGACCATCCCATTTCTCCTGGACCATGGCAGAGGAGGGTGCCCATCTTGCCCCCAACACCCAGGGCCCTCACACACTACGGAAACCCCCATGCTGCCCTGCCCTCCCAACCCCCACGGGACCCCTGAGCCCTGGGTGGCCTCCTGACCTCCATCTCTCCTCTCTGACAGCCACATCTGTTCCCCCTGCAGCCCCGCCTGCCTCTGGCCTTTGCCTGGTGGCCAGACACCCTCTCCAGGATGCTGCACAGCTCGGTCTCACTTCCAGATCACAAGCGCCACCTCAGAGGCCCTGCTGTCCCTCTCCCAGTGGCCACACCACTCGCCTGAATGCCTGCACACACAGATGCCACTCCAGGCTGCTCACAGAGGGCCAGAGACCGCCCCAGGGGCCAGGGGCTGTGGGCATGTGGCCAGCAATGTCCAGGCTCAGCACAAGCTCCACAAATGCCCACCCAGCGACCTGGTCTGCCTCGGTGCCACCGTGTGCCGAGAGGCACAGCCAACTAGCGACGCCCACTACAGGCGGGGAAACTGCACAGGGTCGAGGGGACCCAGCTGGTCAGGCAGGAGGATCCAAGGCCAGCCCTGGCTGGCCTCCCCAGACCTGGGATCTTCGTGGCTGTGTGCTCAGTGACACCCAACGCCCAGCATGCACAACCTAAAGGAGGATGGGTGTATTTTGGCCCATGGTGGGCCGGCATGCGGACAGATGCTATGGTAGGGCCAGCATGGAGGGGAGCTGCTCACCTCAGGCCGCACAGGAAGCAGAGGGAGGGGAGGGAGGGCAGGGAGGAGGAGGCAGCCTTCTGGTCAGCCCAGGCCCCTATCCTGACCGGGCCCCACCTCTAAGAGCAGCTGGGTGGCAGAGCTCCAGGTGGCAAGTCCAGTCACCTCCACGAGCCCTGCCTCTGAGCCCAGGCTGAATCCAAACCCCAACACCTGGCTCTGGCTGTGACAAACAGGAGCTACCCGCCCAGAGGATGGCAGCGATGGCAGGAGGACAGCAGGTGGCTCTTTATGTGGTGGTGCGAAGGTCCGGACTGCTGGCCCCAGGTCAGCACTGGCTTCCCCGGGCGCCGACCTAAGGGAGAGCGGGCCGCTCAGACCGGGCTGCGCCATGAGCTCCCCTCCGAAGGCCAGTGAGGCTCATCTGGAGGAGGGACAGGGACGCAGGCAGCGGGGACATACAGAGAAGCTCGAGTCCGCAGCCAAGGCGGGACTCACGTCCGCCCCACAGCACTGGGACTTCCTGGTAGCTGAAGCTGCCCCGCGGTGCCCCGCACACAGGGCACAGGAGGGGCTCTGAGGACCCACCTGAGGCAAGCAGGTATGGAGGAAAGCCACCGTGACATTTTCTTTATAGTTTCCACTTGGGCTTAGCAAAACCTTCCACGCTGGGAAAGATACTTGGATGCTGAAAGCGTAGAGCTTCCAGACCACGCATTCTAAACCCGCGTCCCCAACCTCCCTCTCGCAACCACACGGCGTGGGGTGGGCTCAGGCTCCAGCCTCCTCACCCAAGCTCCTCTTGCAGCAGAGCTGCAGGGGTCCAGGGTGGGCCGGTGGGAGGCAGCAGTGCAGGCGCGAGCGAGGAACCGAGAGCGCGAACGCGGAGTGGCCCTGCCAGAGCCCTGAGCACCTGCGAGGAGCCCCCGGGACCACCCCACTGCGGCCCAACAGCTGCAGACCAATGGACATGCTACCAAGCCCCCGGCGAGCCACCGGCCGCCAGCAGCCCACAGGCAGAGGGGACCAGACACCGCGGTGGGGTGAGGCTGCCCCCACGCAAGGGTGTTCCAACAGATGAGGACCCGCCTTGTCGCAGGCTGCGCTGACCCGGCAGGAGTGGAGGTCACACGCACCACCACAGTCGTGGACACAGTAAGACATCTGCGAAAACCAGTCCTGCATGAAGAATACGGGGCACCAGGACAGAAGGGCGCTTCCTCCAAAGAGGCAGGGACCCTCAGCCAGCATCACCCCCACAGCAAACCACGGGGCGCTTCGGGGAAGACCAGGTCCCACTCGCGCGGGCAATGAGCACGGGAGCGGGAGCCTCCCCGGGACACGCGGACAGCAAGGAAGGCGACCAGCAACAGAAGTGCAAGGAAAGAAGAGAAGCAGATAGCAAGACCCTGAGTGCGCCCCGCCGCCACGCCACCCTGCACACGCCGCCAGAGGGGCGCCCTGTCCTCCCGAAGCCTGGGCGGAGCAGGGGAGGGGCCCGGGCGTTGCCGCGGCAACTCCTTCCGCCTCGTAACCGCTCTGCAAGGCACCGTGCTTCGCACAAGTGCGTGATCTGAAAAAACTTTTTAAACCAATTTTTCTGGCTAGTTAGGAAAGTCTTTTAAACCGAACCTGGGGGACCGGGGAGGTGGCTCAGTAGAATAAGCGCTTCCCTGGCAAGTGCAAGGGTCTGAGTTCAATCCCTGGTTCCAAAAAAAAAAAAAAAAAATACCTGCTCAAATCATCAACACAGAGCAAAGATACAACCCACAGTGTAGGAAAAAATGTTTGCCAGCTGGTCTGTTCCTCAGACAAAGGATTACTATAGAGAACACATCAAGAACTCAGAAAAAAAACAGACCTCTGCGATGAATATCCACTTCTCAGGAAAAAAATACAAACGAAAAATGGTCATTCAAGAGATGCAAATTAAAACAATACTGAAAAAAAAAAAAAAAGAAAGAAAGAACAATACTTAGATTCCATCTCACGCCAGAAAAAGTCCCTATTATCAAGAAACCAACCAATAACCATCGCTGACAGAGCTGTGGGGAAAGCGGAGCCCTTCTCCACCGCCGGTGGGAGTGTAGATCAGGGCATGCACTATGGAAATCACTGTGGAGATTCCTCAGAAGACTAGGATCGGAGGTCCCATTCTATCCAGCTAGTCACCTTCTGGGTATCTTCCCAGAAGAATGGAAAACACTGTACCACAGCAATATATGTGAACCCATGTTTACAGCAGCACAATCTCTAATTCTCTTGGAAATGACACAAATGTCCGTCAGCTGAGGGATGGAAGCAAAAAAAAATGTGTTCTTTTTATACAATGGAGTACTACTCAGCCATAAAGAAGGATGAATGCAGACTTCACACTAAGAAGTGAACTAAACCAGACTCACGTGTGTAAAAATCTGTTGTCTACCTGCTGTGAGAAGCTGAAAGAATAAATAAGATCCAAAATGTGCAATAGATATTGTAAAATGGGGGGAAACTGAACAAAAGGAGCAAGAAACTGTGATGGGGGAAAGAGAAAAAGAAGGGGAAAGCAGATAGATAGATAAATAGATAGATAGACAGACAGACAGACAGACAGACAGACAGATAGACAGACAGATGGATAGATGATAGATGTATTAGGTAAGACAGTTACACTACTAATTTCTCTTAGTTCATTGAAAAGAAAGGTTTATGCTAGTATTGTGTGGACAATTAACTGCCAGTACCTTGTACGCTGGGCACCTCGCACTTGATCTTGGCCAAGCGGGGAACTGAACGTGGTGGTTGCTACATGGCGCCAACTCGTGGTCCGAGCGGCCGGATGGGCTCAGCGGCTCCGCCCCAGCGCGTGGAGGGCCTGCCCGCGACTCAGCCCGTGGGGGTCCAGAGGGGCTGAGGAAGGCTTCTGCACGCCACTTCGTCGGAGGAGCAGTCGGCGCGGAAGGTCGGCAGAGAGCCCGCCGCTGCCCCTTCCTCTGCTCTCCGCTGTTTTCCGCCACCATGAACTGCTGCCCTCTGCCTTGTGCTGTTCTGCCCTGCAGCCAGCCGAGTGTGGACTGAAACCTCCACTAACTGCGAGGCTACATCAACTGAATAAGCCTTTCCTTTCTTAATTTAGAGTGTCAGGTGTTTTGTCCCAGCAATAAGTAAAAAGTAACTGAGACACTACAAGAACGCCGGCCTGCCTGATAGCTCAACGGACTAAAGCGCCTGCTTGGGCAGATGCAGGTACCAGGGTTCAATCCCGGCCTGCCCTTCCCTGCACACCTCTAATCCACTTGGGATTAGCACTTGGGAGCCAGTGAAACAGGTGAATCACTGAGTCTGATCTAGTACTGAGACCCTGAACAGCATATAGAGCCTGTCATAAAATACAGGGGAAAAAGATAATAATATGTAATGTAGTTACTCTTCTATTGTTTTGAAAATGTGGGGTCTTTTTCTAAATAAGATACAATGAAACTGAAGCTGTTCTGCGAGCTCCCTGCCGCCTTACATCCTATCACTGACACTGAACGTTTCCAGGCTGATAAGAATGAACTCCAGACGTGGCCGCGTCTTCCCAGGTCGGGAGATCCGGACGACGGCCTGTCCGCGCTGCAGCCGAGCGGCTCCGGCCACCATACGCCGGGGCCATCCCGTCTGTGGCTGAGGGCGGCGCGCCAGCCCCGCGTTCCGCACGCACGCAGCCCCGCCTCCGGGCCGCAGGCAATGAGTGGCTCCGCTGGTGTGCACCCCACACGCCCAGTGAGGGCTCAAAAACCAGGGCAGCCTGCAGTAAGCTCGGCTCGCCGCAGAACACAGAGGCCCCCAAGGCCAGGAGAACCTCTCGTCCCTGAGCAGAGACGGGCGCACATGGACGGGCACCCCCAGCTGGAGGGCTCCCAGCCCCGCCCCCAGGGCCCACCCCCGAGCCCGCACCCCCCCCCAGCCCGCACCCCCTCCCAGGAAGGCCACGCTCCTCTGGCCCGCAGCCCCGCCCTCCCGCCCAGTGTTTGCTTCAGGCTCTTGGCCGGCTCGCTGGCTGCCGCGGGGCCCCAGCTGCAACTCCCGCACCCCTTCACCTGGCACTCTCGCCACAGGCGCCCCATTCAGGGAGCCCCGTCCTCAGCGGACAGATGCACTTGGGGGCCCAGCCCTGGCCCGGAGAGCTGTAGCGGAGCCCCTGAGAGAGCCGCCACTCACCGCACAATGATGGCCACGTTTCGCACCTCTCGAAGGGCAGCTGTGGCTGCCGGGGTGACCCGGAGCAGACTGCCCGCCTGCCCTGCCCGGCACGCAGCTGCCCTCTGCCCCCAGCCCAGGCCTTGGATGCTGCCACCGTCCTGGGTCCCCAGGGATGGCTGAGGGGTGCACAGCTGCTACCCAGCTCTGGTCCCGTTGCCGTCGCTTAGCTCCAGGCCTGTGCTGCCGAGTGGACAACAGGAACACGGCACACCTCACCTAATGCCACTCCCAGCCACAGCTGTGGCCACATGCCAGCTCATGACATGGTGACACAAGGAGCACGGAGACTGCGACAGCACACACAGGAGACGCAGGGGGAGGAATGCGCCTGGCCTTCCGAGGCAGGGCCCTCGGCGTCCCTCGGGAGTCCTGGGCCTCAGATGGGAAGAACCCTCAAAGACCCGGCCTCCTCCCCAGCCTCGACCCCTCAGCCCACAGAGAGGGCCCCGGGGAGGGGAGGCCAACCGCCTCTCCAGGACAGGCGGAGCTTCTGGGCAGCATGGGGGCAGAAAGGCCTGGCTGGAGGGCCAGAGTGGGGACAGGCAGACATGGAGATGAGACCCTGGGAGCTCGAGAGGACAGGGAGGCCGGGGCAAGTAGAGGGGCAGAGTAAGGAGCAAGGGCGGTGGGTCCAGGAGGAGCTGGAACACCAGGGCCCCAGGACCCGAGACGCTAGGCCCAGGGAGTAGGGGTGGCAGACACGGCGCAAGGCAAGCTTCCCGGGGCCTGGAGACGGGCCTTCCTCTCCTCCCCCGCCCGGCCTCCCTCTCCTCATCTGTGTCTCTGTCTCTGATCTCTGTGTCTCTGCACCTCTCTCTGCCTCTTTGCTCCCTTCTTCTCAGGCCCTTTGTCTGTCTCTCTGTCTCTCTGTCTCTCT
>NW_004524791.1:1697735-1699925 GCF_000260255.1 Octodon degus
TCTCTCTGTCTCTCTCTCTGTGTCTGTCTCTCTCTCTGTCTCTCTGTCTCTGTCTCTGTCTCTCTCTGTCTCTGTCTCTGTCTCTCTCTCTGTCTCTGTCTGTCTCTCTGTCTCTCTCTGTCTCTCTCTCTCTCTCTGTCTCTGTCTGTCTCTCTCTCTGTCTCTCTGTCTCTCTCTGTCTCTCTCTCTCTCTCTGTCTCTCTCTCTCTCTGTCTCTCTCTCTCTCTCTCTCTCTCTCTCTCTCTCTCTCTCCCTCTCTCTCTCTCCTTGTCCCTGTCTGCGGCCGAGCCACTGGCCTGATGGACAGTGCCGGAGGAAATGGCATCTCAGGCGGGCGCAGGCGGAGGCCTGCCCCTCATCAGGCCGTGCAGCCCTGGCCCACACTAGTTGTGGTATAGTGTGTCCTGCTATTTTGATTCACATTTCCTGTCTGGAAAACAGGCTGAGCACTGGGCTTGGGCCAAAACAGGCTGGAGTGCAGGGGCCGAGCCGTCCAGCACTGGTCGGGCTGGCCTCTCAGAAGGAAGCCAGGGTTTCTGGTGCAAGGCCGCAAAGCCCTGGGCTCTGCTCGCCATCTCCCTCTAGACAGATTGGCACCTGCGCGGATCTAGTGGATTCCCCTTACATGAAGCAGTGCCAGCACAGGGCACGGGGCCCCCATGAGCCTGCAGTGTCTGCCACAACGCATCCCAGCGCTGGGCCAGGCCTTGCAAACTGGGCTGAGGGCAGCGGCCAGCGCCACGCGGTCCCCTCCGCTCCATCACCCTCAGTTCCATTATCTGTGTTCGTGCAAATATTCATCCATGAGTACATAAATCCTCAGGAGCCACTGAAGAGGAAACGAATCCTATCTATGGGGGGACAGACGAGGCCTCACTGCCGAGAGCAGCCGAGCCATCTCAGTCTTGAGAAAAGCAGCCTGCCTGGACAGTGGGAGCTACTTGTCACTGGGCAACCTTCTGTCCTGTGACTTTGTAGAAGTACGAAGAAAGGCTCTTACTATTGTTTGGGGGTCAACTCCCCAGCCAGGCAGACGGGCCACCACCTGACCCAGCTTTCATCTCCTCGTCTTACCTTTCCTTCATTCCTGCTGCCGTTTCTCCCCAGGTACAATGCGTCACACTGACAGGCCAACAGATCCCTAGAATAAATAATGCTGTCCTCATATAATAAGAAGAGAGCCTTTTTACCAAGATGGCGCTGAAGGCGAAGAAAGAAGCCCCTGCCCCTCCCAAAGCTGAAGCCAAAGCAAAGGCTTTGAAGGCCAAGAAGGCCGTGCTAGAAGGCATCCACAGCCACAAAAAGAAGAAGATATGAACATCGCCCACCTTCCACTGCCCCAAGACACTGCAGCTCCAGAGCCAGCCCAGATACCCTCAGAAGAGCGCCCCCAGGAGAAACAGCTTGACCACTATGCCACCATCAAGTTCCCCTGACCACAGAGTCAGCCATGAAGAAGATCGAGGACAACACACTCAGATTCACTGTGGGTGTCAAAGCCAAAAAGCTCCAGATCAAACAAGCTGTGAAGAAGCTAATGACATCGATGTTACCAAGGTCAGCACCCTGACTGGGCCCGATGGAGAGAAGAAGGCGTATGTTCACCTGGCTCCCCATTATGATGCACTGGACGCTGCCAACAAAATTGGGATCATCTAAACTGAGTCCAGCTGGCTAATTCTAAATACATACTTTTTTCCCCATTAAAAAAAAGAAGAGGAACCAAAAGTAACTGAGAGTCCCTAGCAGGGGACGGCCAGGCCCAGGTGGCACACTCGCACCCGAGGCCATCTGGTGCAGACTGAAGCTGCACGGAGGAGCGTGAGTGCATGGGGGGCACATGGCGCGGGGTCTGCTTCCTGGGCACAAACCAAGGAGCTCACCATGGAGGGAGAAAGGTCTGTGGCGACAGGGTCTCACTGAGGGGAAGATCCTGAGCCCCTGGACAGAGCACAGGAGGTAGTGCCGAGGAAGACAGTCTGTGGCACTGGTGGGCACCAAGCCGTGGTATGCAGTCAGGCCACAGGCTGAGGAGCGGCCAGAGCACGAGCCTCTGCCCTTTCTGCTTGCTGCTGCAGGTAAAAGGAAGTGGCGCCCACTAAGGTTTCTCCATCGCGGTCTCTGCACCCCAGGCCTCTCCACCCCGGGTCTCTCCACCCCGGGTCTCTGCACCCCAGGCCTCTCCACCCC
>NW_004524791.1:1700996-1711328 GCF_000260255.1 Octodon degus
GTGAGCCCAGCTGCCTCCAGGCTTGCTGCCATACTAGCAGAGCTGAAGGCGCGGTAGGGACACCGCAGTCACTGCCTCTTTTGCACTGCCCTTGCTCCCTGAGGCAGTGGCAACTCATTGCACCAGCAGTCAGCATCGGGGTGGATGTGAAGCATCTGAGATGCTGCAGCATCCTGCTCAGCCCTACTTCACCAGGACAGACTGTGGCCCAGAGCACCCAGGTGGTGGCGCAAGCCACACAGCTCCAAGGCTGGCCACTGGCCAGATGACTTGCCTCTCTGCTGATGGCAGAACTCGGTAGTTAAGGATCACAGGCGACGCTTGGCTTAGTCTCCACCCCACGCTCTGCCCACCCATGCGGAAAAGGCTGCCTCCCCCTTGCAGGACAAGAGGACCCAGGACTTGGAAGGGGTGGTGCCTCTGTCCAGGCCATCTGGAGCCTCAGGATCCAAGCGGAGCCCCATGCCTGTCGCCCTGGACCCCCACCTCCCAGCTGGCCCCGAGCCTGTCGTGACAGTGCTGTCCGTGTCCTTCCTGCCAGGAGCACTCAGGCTGAGGAGAGCAGGATTCTGGCCTCCTGGGCTAGCCTTGGGAAAACAACTGACCAGCAAGGCCAAGACCTCACTGTCCACACTGCTGGCAAAGGAGATCAGAGCTAAGAAAAAAGAGATATCTCCTTCTCAGAGATAAAATCCACACCATAAAATGGACTCCCGTTGAGTGTAAGATACTGGCTTGTGACGTAGCATTTCACAGCCACCAGCTACCTAATTCCAGGACACCCCCATTGCTCCAGGGCCCTCGCTGCCCTCGCCCAGCTCGGGACATACACTAAGCCCCTCTGTCTCTGTGGGTCTCCTGGACATCTCTCAGGAGCAGAATCCCACAGTCTGTAGTCCTGTGGGGCTGCTTCCCTCTTTATATCTCACCTATGCGTAACCTTGTCAGTTCTTCACCCCTTTTCCTGCCTGAGTAATATTCCACTACATGATGCCTGGATGTGCTCCTGCCACAAGATTCCAAGCCTGTGTGACTTACAAACAACAGGAGTTCATTTCTCACTCTTCCAGGGTCAGGATTCCCAGGGTTAAGCTGCCGGGGTGCTCTGGCTGGTGAGGGCTTCTGTCCATGGTGGCACCCTGAAGGCTATACCCACCCCCTCACAGGCAGAGGACAAAGGGCTAGAGTCTGGGGCACTGAGGGGCTGACCAAGGCCACACTTGAGCCAGGAGAGCGGGGGAGGGCAAGGAAGGGGGCATCACACGGTGACCCAAGTCTTCGCGTGCTGTCAAACGCCCAGCACAGGGGACCCGACAGGAACAGTAGCCTGGGGAGGAGCCAGGAGCCACAGGGTGAGCAGAGCCGCAGAGAGGACCAGTGGCACCAGCCCCCGCCGAGGAGAATGCGTCACCCCGACTCCTGGCAGCCAGCCCCACAAGCCTCCTGGCTGCCCACTCCCAAGCCTCCTCCTGCACGTTGCACAGACAGAGCGCCCTGGCTCAGCACGCAGTGCGGATGTCCACAGGTCACTGGCCAGAAAGCACCCGCCCCCGCTCACAGAACCCCATGGCTGGGGAAGCCCCTGCCACCTGAGAGGCGCCTGGCTCAGGGCCACATCCTCCCTGAACGGGAGCCTTTGGGCGGCACGGCGGCACACTCTTGTAATCCTGACTACCAGGAGGCTGAGGCAGGAGGATCACAACGTCCAGCCCAGCCTGGGCAACTTGGCCAAACCGTATCTCAAAATAAGAAAAAGGCGGCCTACTGGTGCAGCTCGCAGCGGAGCGCCGGCCTACCGCTCACGGCCCTGGCTCAATTCTCAGCACAGCAAGAACAGAGCATCAGCAGAGCACAGAGGCTCTGTCACCAGGCAGCAGCTCCTCTGCGGGCAGGCAGGGTCCCCGCCACCAGGAGCTGCTGGTGTAGCGTTGGGCAAGGACAGCCATGCTTGCCCGCGGATGAAGCAAGCTGGTGACGGGAGCCCGCCCTCCGAGCTGGTCAGGCTGTCCCTCTCAGAGAGAGCGTCTGACTTGGCTGCATGCTCCCCACAACAGAAGAGCAAGCATTGTGCAGAAGGAAGGGCGCTGCACGCATGCAGGCAGGACGGGAACACAGGCCCCGCCAGGGAGCGAGCGCTGGCAGCGAGGACCGCGGCCGAGCCCAGCGCCAGTGCAGCCAGAACCTACCTGGGGCGAGTGGCCCCGCACACAACACCAGCCTCTCCCCTGCAGCTCCTTTCCGCATGCCCCAAACTGCTCCATGAACGCCTCAGGCACCTCCCAGGACGGGCTGGGGTCAGGCGTGCCGCGGTGGTCCCAGAGTCAGCAGATGGCTCGGTTCTGGGTCACCACATGTGTGCTAGGAGCCTTGCATTCCCTCCGCCCCTCTGCGTTGGTGCAAAGACCCTTATTTAAACTATAAATTGAATTAAAAACTCACATTTAATATTTAGTTATGGTGCGGTTACCAGTTTTATGGGCCAGGCTGTTGCCTTCCTATTTGCTTACAATGTTGTCCTTTATGTTTGCCAAACCCAGGCCGCTCGAGTGATGCAGCGGACGCCAAGTTATTAACAATTATTACCTTTTACAGTCATTTTTGGCCCCAGCATGCTTTTTCGGTGGTCTCATAATTTCAAAACAGGGACCTTTGAAATCTCACCCGTGACCAAGCAGGCTTGCAGATGGTCTTCCTCTCCTGGCCACATCCACAGTCTCCCTCAAGATTTTCCACCCCCGGGGCCAGGACAGAGCCCTCCCAGGGCACAGGAAGAGCCAGCCATGTACCAGCAGATCACACGCATCTCATGGTGAGGGACACAGCTCTCAGGGACATGAGTGGCCTATCCTCTCTTACCTAAGCCCCAACCCAGGGCCACACTTGGGGCCAGTGTGAGACTTCCCCCCATCACCCACCACTGGCACAGGAGCAGGCACTTCACAGAGCACAGAGGGCGCCAGTGGGTTGGGCAGTGTCGGCATCCCTGAGCCACGTGGACCTGGTCCCTGCTGCAGTCAGGCACGGACAATAGGATCTGAACCAGTCACGGGGGCTGCTGCCAAGGGACCCCAGCACGGAGTCCAGAGATGGCGGAGACCCTGCCCCAGGTGACGAGGAGACAGAGACCCCGCACAGCCCGCGAAAGGCGACCACAAGGGACGGTCAGTCCCGACAGCTGAATGACCCTGGGCCAGCTGCGCACCTCTGTGAGCTTGCTGGCTCCTACCAGAAGGGCTCACGGGAAAGCAGGTGCACGGCCGGGACAGAAGCGTTCTTGGCTTGCGAATTCCTGGAAGGCAGCGTCTCGGCCTCGGCCTCCGGCGTGGGTGGCAGTGGCCAGAGAGAAGTCCTCACTCCCCTCCAGGTCAAAAAGCGCCATTCGCGCTCACCATGTAAAAGGCAGAAAGGGAAAAACACCCCTCAGTGTTTTCTTGCCTCAGATCTGCACAGCAAGGCTGCTTCGGGAAGGAGAGCGCAAGGAATGAAGCTTTTCATCCTGTGAATAAAAAGTGTCCTGTAGCAGGCGATAATTATATTCAGGAAGGCAATTAAAGTTTTAATAATTTAATCACCTTCCTGAAAACCCATCAAGAGAAAATATGGAGTGAAAACATTTTTGAGGGCCAGCAGCCACGCCAAGGGTGATCAAAGCACCCTGAGATAGTGCGGCTCCACGGGGGCTGACACATTAATTTTTACAGGCTGACCACTGTTATTAATAGGAGGGCGGGAGGGAAGTGTTTGCCACAGTGGGGGGACCACAGCATCATTTGGTTCCTGAGGTACAGCAAACAGTTCTGGCTTCTCCCTGGAAATAAATCTTGTTTGCTTTGACCTTCACTTGGCCAGCTCCGGAGCCAGGGCTCCATGGCCGCGGCGCCCCACGCAGAGCTGGCATTTGGGAACATCAACAAGAAACCTGGGGCGCAGATCAAAGGCAGAGAGGCTGCAAGCTGCAGGGCACGGCCGGCCACCGGAGGCAGGCACTGGGGCAGCCCCGCCCTGCGAGATCACGGCGCGCCACGCAGGCGAGTGTGCAGCTTGTATCTTCTCTAGCCCCACCCATCGCTCGTTTTTTATCTTTATTGTAAAACACAACAATATTGCTTTACGTAATAGTGTAAAATTCCACGTCTTGCCCCTTGGGAAGTGGTGGCTCAGTGGCACTAAGCGCAGGCCTCCTGTTGCGGACAGGCAGCTCCAGCTCTCACTCACTTCTGTCCCCCTAAGAGGAAGGCACCCGCTGTCACCACGGACCTGCCTGCTGTGCACACCTAGCGGGAGGCATGCACCCCAGCGCCGTGCGACCTCCTGCGTCTCCTGCTGCTTTTTAAATTGACGTGAATTCATCAAGAAGGAGCTCTGCACTGTCCTCCACCCTGAAGAGCCTGGCTGTAAACAGGAAGTGGCGTGGAAGGCAGCCCCCAGAGGCAGGGTCACACCACAGCGAGGCTCTCTGCCTGGCTGCTCGTCCCCCGTTACCAGCTTCTGGGTGCCTCGAGGAACCCCTGGAGGAGCCTGAGCTGTCCTCAGAGCACAGAGCAGAGTGACACACTTCCCCTGGCAGGGCGAGGGCCGCTGCAGAGACTGCCTGGGAAGGCGCAGTCTGCACACACAGCAGCGGCCCCCAGGCTCGGAACAGCGCTGGGACTCCGCGGTCTCCCAAGCCCGCCGGCTACGGGAAATCGCTGTGCGTCACTATTAACAGCCGCGTGGTGCCGTGCCATGTGACCGAGCCAGCATGCTCCTTTCCACTGGGCTTTACAGAATGTTTCTTTTCTTCCCATCACAAACAACGCTGACGCTGGCTTGTGCATGGTCGGTGCACCCGCGCAAGGTACACTCTGTACACAAGCACACTGAGTGGGAGCCGCGGGTTACGGGGCGCGTGCACTTTACACTCCTATAATACGTCCAAAGTGCTTTCTTTAGAGATGCTTAGTTCGCCTCTCACCAACACAGTACGGAAGTCTTCATTTCTGCACCACCTCACCAGCAGGGCGTGTAGCCCCACCTCTGAGTGCCGGCTGCACCGACAGGCAAGGCGCACAAGTACACCTGCAGGTTCAGTTCGCACCTGAGATGAGGGTTTCTCTGCCCATTTTGCAGGTGAGAAAACTGACTCAGAGAGGGTGAGGAACGTCCCCATGTTACCAGCTAGTGAGTGTGGTTTCCCAACGTCCTGCTGCACCAGGAAAGGAGTTTTCATGCCTGGCTATCCTGCCCTGGGCCGACTGGCATCGAGGAGGACACCCAAGGAAGGGCAGTGTGGCTGGGCCAGGATTCGCCCCAGGGGGTCCGGCATGGGGAGTTGGCCCCAAGTGTGTGATTTCACAAGGTGGCAGGACCTGGAGAGGGGACCTGGTAGGGAGCCCCGCAGTCCAAGGGCACCGCCCAGAGGAGGGATGGATGCGCTTCTCTCAGGACAGGTTAGTTCTGAGGCAGCCAGAGGCACCCCCGCCGGTCCCCCCATGGCCTCCCATCTGACCATGCTGCCTGTCACATCAAACTCTGCCCACAATGCCATCAGCCCCAGGGGCAGAGCCAGGGGGCCCACCTGTGCCAGGGTGCTGCCCTCCACACTGCCCTCCCAGACCTGCCTCAGGGCCAAGAGAGACGCCACTGAGCCGGGCACTGGTGCTGAGACCACTTGCAGGGTGCTGTCGGAGGCCCCCAAGCCTCAGGGCTGACCAGACTCCAGGAGATCAGCCAGCACAGAGCCCGGCACTGGAGACTGTTGCTCCCAGCAGCAGAACCCACCTCCCTGGCATGAGCCTGGTTTCCTGCTTTGGGAACTGCAGAGCCACCGTGTCCTGGCACTGGGCCACCGACTGTCCACCCTCAGTTCACCCTCAGCCACCCGTGCCCAGCAGTCCTGCCAGCCTTCCCAGGACTGACCCGGCCTGCCAGTGACTGACTGCTTGTGCACACCTACGGTCGCCAGTGCTGCTTCACAGCAAGTGCAGGACAACGTGAGGTGCACCATCCAGGGACTCAGGCTCGTGAGCACAGGGTGTGGGCAGATTCCCAGCAGCCAGCACCGCCGGAGCCCTAAACCAGGAGCTCAGGAGTGCTGGGAGCTCCGAGCTGCTACATGAGCACAAGTGCAGTGGGCACACTGGGGTCACCCATCACTACCAGAGCCTCACAGACAGCAAGACTTGGAGGGTGCGAGAGACACCCAACACCTCCACGTCCCCCGTCCCTCACACGGGCTGTGTGAAGACGGGCTGCACCAGACAGGCCTGGCACCACTCTCATCCGCCCAGCCCTGGGGGCTGTGGGTCAAGTCCTTCTGGCCTCTGTGCCCTCACCTGCGAGGGACAGCCCAGGACCATGGTCACCACACTAGCTGGGCACTCTTGGGCACTCGGTCCCAGAGAAATCCATCTCAAGTTCATAAGAAGCCCATGCACAAATGCTCGTAGCAGCTTTACCTGTGACTGCCGAAAAGTAGAACCAGCCCAAGGTCCTTCATCAGGTGACAGCATGGACACACAGTGGGATAATGACATGCTGGGACACCACACAGCAAGGAAAAGGAATGGACTGTGGATACACATGGGGACATGGGTGGGATGCCAGGAAATTCACTAGCAGTGAGTCCCAAGGGCTCTACTGCGAAGCCCCTGATAGCATATCTCAGAAACAGTGGCCGCATCAGGTTGTCAGGGTGGGAGGCAGGAACGTGTGGTTATAGGTCGTAGGACCCTTGGGCAGCGGGGAGGGAAGCAGAGGCTGTGACTGCGGCCCCTGCGAAGCCGTCAGACTCCAACGCCTGTGTCCTCCAGGAGCCTAGTGAGGCCCAGGGCCAACTGCCCAGGAGGAGCTGGAGTCTCACTTGGGTGCCACCCTGGGAAGGTCCAGAGGCAAAGAGAAGACAGGCTAACTCCAAAGGGCAGACACCTCGGGCGGGGCACCTGGCTTCTCCCAGCACCAGAGAGTAAGCACAGACGCGGGTGATAAGCCATTGGCAAGCCCACTGCTGGCAGAGCAGGCCAGCACACCCACTCGCCTGCTTGCCCCTGGGAGCAGGTCAGGGTGCCCTGCTGGCAGCGGTGGGCAGTGCAGCTCAGTGGAGGCCGGTCAGGGAAACCCGGCCCCGCCAACCTGAAGATGAGTCTGCTGCCCCTTGGCATCCCCAGTCCGCGGGCCCATGCGGCCTGAGCGGACCCGGCTCCCAGCTCACACAGGGCTCAGGAACAGGAGAGCAGCTGAGGGAAGCCCGCCTTCTATTTCTGTGTTGTCCTTTGCCCCCAGCTCTTGGGCAGTCCCAGGCCCAGCTGCGGCCACCAGTCCCTAAGCCTCGGAAGGGGCAGAAGCTTCCTACGGTCAGCAGATCCAGGTCCAGAGAGGGAGAGGTCGTGCTTTCTGATCCTTCACACCCTCCTGCCTCAGCCTGATCTGGCCGAGGCTCTGGTACAGCACAGCCGGGCACCCTGGGCCCAGCTTCCTGAAGGGAGGAGCTGGGGAGGGATGCCAGGCACCTCAGCAGGGGAGGAGTGAAGAAGGCGCCCCTGGAGCTGCTTCCCCGCTGGCTCTGCCTGGGAGGCTCAGGCGTCTCCAGCCCCCAGCAGCAAAGCCAAGACTCTGAATTTCAGGAGGGGAGCCGAGTGCCCATCACTGGGCAGTGTCCACAGGTAACCCTCCGAATAGCACAGTAGCACGGGCACAGAGGAGGCTGGGCAGGGCTCACCGGGGCCCAGCCAGGCAGGGAGGAAGGTGAGTCCCAGAGTCTCATAATGTCACAGTCTGCATTTTGGGGCCCAAACCGAAATTACAACACTTGCTTGCTTGCTTGCTTGCCCTCTGTGTGTGTGTGTGTGTGTGTGTGTGTGTGTGTGTGTGTGTGTGTTTTCCTTTTTTGGGGAGAGGGATAATGAGGTCTCACTATGTAGTTCAGGGTAATATGAAACTCACTGTGTAGCCCAGACCGGCCTCCAACTCATGGCAATCCTCCTGCCTCAGCCTCCGAAGTGCTTGGATTGAAGGCATGTACCACTGCGCCTGGCTCAAGCCACACTTTCTACGCAGAAAGAAAAAGAGGCAGATTACTGATATAGACAGGACAGGTGGGGTCTCCGAGGCTGGGTGGAAGGAGAGCGGCTAAAGGGTCCTGTGCTCTCAGAGCCCCTCTCTGCGGCTCCCTGGGGAGACAGACCCACAGGTGTGGCTAGGAGCCGGCGAGGAGGTGTGTGGCACCCTGGGGTGGCTGGAGGGCGTGTCCCGAGTGGCGTGGCTGGCTGTGGCCTGCTGCCAGGGGAGGCTGCACGCATCTGCAAAGTGTTAACACACATAGAACCAACGTCAGAGGAATTGCGTGTCCACCTCTAAGGCTATCAAAGCAGAGCAAGGTAGGGTGGCGTGGTGAGCAGAGCTCTGGGCCCCGCCTTACACACTGCGCTGAGGAAGAGAGGCGGCCCCAGATGCAGCCGACCCTGACCCCGCCTTGCTGGATGTCTGCAGAACGAGGAGACTCTCTCCTGGAAAAACAGAAAAGCCACATATGTGCCGCAAGTTGCGTAACCACAATTCCCTCGCTCAGACGATTTAGTCCCCAACCTCAGAATGCGGTAACATTTATGCAGCCCAAGGGATCCGGGCTACTTGGAGAGGCGACCCCAGAAACACCAGCAAAGAAGTTTGTCCCGACTGAGAGGCATGAGCCTGATGGGGGGCAGTTGCTCTCTCTCCTCAACTGTGAGCACTCAGCAGGACACTGCTAGCGACCCTGAAGCGGTCTCAGCCTCACTCGCTGACACACGTGGGAGGAATCCCAGCATTCACCTCTCGCCGGCCACGCACTGTACCACACTCGGCCCTGGCACCTGAGCCCTAAAGGCAGAAGCCGCTTCCCCATCACTGTGACGACCCAAAACCAATCCTGTGTGTTCCTAGCAATCTGTGGGCTGGACAGGGGTGGTGACGGTGAGGGTGACAGAGCTGAGGGCCATGCTGCTCTTGGTGACGATGCTGGAGGTGGCCTGGTACCGATGATGGCAGTGGTGACGGCGGTAATTACGGGGTGTGATGAGGTGGCGCTGGGCGCGGTCATGACCACGTGACGGTGGTGGTGGTGGTGGCAAGGACAGTGACGGTGTAAAGGGGATGTTGTTGGTGGTGGGCATGAGGGCGGAGACGGTGCTGATGACAGACACGGCGGTGGCAGCACGGGGTGATTTGATGATTTATTCAAGAGGGCATTTAAAACTTCGCGTAATTCCCGGCACAAAGAGCCCTCAGTGAATGTGACAACTGCTGTGGTTATTGTGATAAGACCTTGGATTGAGCCCTGAGTCCCCAAGCGATTGCGGCACCTTTGTGAGCAGCCCTCACCTCTGTCTGTCTCCAGGTCCTTCAAGGCTGCTGATCACCGAGTGCCATTTCGAGCTGCCGTGTGCCCATCAGGGAGGGCCTTGCTTCCTTAGCGAGAGGACCGCGCTTTGGGGAGCTCGGCCGAGGCCCACACAGCCTCTCCGGCCTTTGAGTGCGCCCTGCTCCCCCTCGCTGCATCGCAGTCACGGCGGAGCAAGGGGCTGCCGAGCACTTCACACCTGAGTCCACGTAGCTTAGAAATCCCAGGAAACGCCTTCCAGCGCAACACCCTCTCGAGGGCCAAGAAGGATGAAGGACTCTCCATGAAGCCCTGACCCAGGAGACAGGGAGAACAAGGAGCAGGGTCCCTGAGGTAGTCTTGGTGCTGCCCCCAGAAGGGAGTTAGTGAAGGGCGCACAAATTCACAAATAACACTGCAGGGTCACAGCACAGGCCGCAGGCCCTCAGCACAGGCGGGGCAGGCCCACAGCACAGGTGAGGCAGGCCCACAGCACAGGTGAGGCAGGCCCACAGCACAGGCCGCAGGCCCACAGCACAGGCCACAGGCCCACAGCACAGGTGAGGCAGGCACACAGCACAGGCCACAGGTCCTCAGCACAGGTGAGGCAGGCCCACAGCACAGGCCGCAGGCCCTCAGCACAGGTGAGGCAGATCCACAGCACAGGCCGCAGGCCCTCAGCACAGGCCGCAGGCCCACAGCACAGGCCGCAGGCCCACAGCACAGGCCGCAGGCCCTCAGCACAGGTCACAGGCCCACAGCTCAGTTCACAGGCCCACAGCACAGGCCGCAGGCCCTCAGCACAGGTGAGGCAGGCACACAGCACAGGCCACAGGTCCTCAGCACAGGTGAGGCAGGCACACAGCACAGGCCGCAGGCCCTCAGTACAGGCCGCAGGCCCATAGCACAGGCCGCAGGCCCACAGCACAGGTGAGGCAGATCCACAGCACAGGCCGCAGGCCCACAGCACAGGCCACAGGCCCTCAGCACAGGTCACA
>NW_004524791.1:1711758-1717287 GCF_000260255.1 Octodon degus
ACAGCACAGGCCGCAGGCCCTCAGTACAGGTGGAGCAGGCCCACAGCACAGGCCGCAGGCCCTCAGTACAGGTGGAGCAGGCCCACAGCACAGGCTACAGGCCCACAGCACAGGCCGCAGGCCCTCAGTACAGGCCGCAGGCCCTCAGTACAGGCCACAGGCCCATAGCACAGGCCGCAGGCCCTCAGCACAGGCCACAGGCCTGGCCCTGCCTGCCACCCAGGGAGCTACCAGTTCAGCGAGTGTGTAGTGAGCCTCACAGCACAACGGCTGGCTCTGTGCTCACAAGCCGGCTTTCTGCATGGACCTGGAAGAGGAGAAGCAAGTGGGCTCTCACCCAGCCCCCACAGCTGTGGACCATAGCGAGGTGGCCTTCTGCGAACCTCCCATCACAGGAAAGGGTTAAGACTGGGGAAGAATCACTCAGTCTGGCAGCCCAGAGTGGGGGAGCCCACCCACGACTGTGGCTTCCTGCCGGGGGTGGGTCGGGTGACAGGAGACCCTGGGTGGCCAGCAAGGTATGCTGGGCGGGCCTGGTTACTCAGGGAGGCCAGAGCCAGCGGGCCACTGGGGTCACGGTGGGTCCCCAGGGAGCCGTGGGTTAGTTCATTCTTCCCAGCTGATATCATGAGGCAGTTTCCTTCTGGAGGAGGAAGGAAACGATTTCCCCCAGGAATGCTTGGCCCAGAGGTCAGTTCTGAGATCAGGCAGGTCACAGGAGCTGTGGGCCCGAACGTGGGGGTGGGTGTGTGTGTTTCAGGAAGAGACTCAAGATGCGCCTGCCCAACCCAGCCTTCGGGGCCTCCGCAGGAGCTCCGGGCCAGGAAAATCCGGCAGTGCGTCTCATCCGTGCCCCATGGAGACAAACAGCAATCACTGAGGGCGCGTGCTTTGAATCAGCCCAAGCACCGTGCGTGCGTCTTCTCCTGGAGCTCCAGCCTTGCCCCAGCTCGGATGGGCTCACCCACCTCTATCTGCATGCTAAGAAGTACTGCTTAAACCACCGCAGGAGCTTGTAGCCGAGACTATTCTTCCGCCCTGCAGAGACACAGGCTCAGGCCTGGGGGGCACAGGTTCTCTCAGCAGACCTCCCTCAAAACGCGTCTGGTACCTGGGCTCTCTCCGTGGAGCCGTGGTCTGCTGATGAAGAAGGAACAGAGAGCAAGGGAGGGCCAGGATGGAGGCAGGGGGTGGGAGAAAGGGGGGATGGCGCCAGCGCCCCCAGACCTCTTCAGCCCCTGCAGAGCTCATGTAAAGCTGCTCTCTCCTCTCTGAGCTGAGAGGAAAAAGTCTGAGAGCCTGAGAAAAGACAGATTCAGGATGCTGAGGCCGCAGCACGGTGCCCCAAGCCTCCGCGGCCCGCTTGCAGGCCATTCCCCATTCTTGTCCCAGTGCATGGCTTTTCCACGCTGACTTCCGTCACTCAACAAACCCAAGTCAGACCGGAAGTACTGTCTTGGAAACAGCCAGCACCCACCTGGCTCCCAGGACACACCTTCGTGCAGGTGGCGAGGTGGGAGCTGGCTGTCAGGCGGGCTTGCTGCTACAACCCGCAGATCCTCCCTGTCCACCGCATCCAGCGGAAGAGTTCCCTCGGCTGCAGTTGCCAGAGCTCTGGGTGAAGGAGGAACAGCCAGAGGGGACTGGCACAGCCACTGTCAGGACAAGCAGGACTCAGGAGTGGCCTGGGCCCCTGGCGACAGCACAGGAAGATGGCCACAGCACTACGAGCAAGCAAGGGTTGCCTCAGAGGTGAGATGAGTCTCTCAGTCCCAGAGCTCCACCACCCATTTCCAACCAGAGAAGCCCCGGCAGGCACTCGAGGGAGCCAGAGGCCTGTGCCCTCCCTCAGCAGGCAGCAGCTGCCCATCAGGCCCTTGAGTTCATGGAAAGCAAGGTGTGTTGAAGGCATGCCCAGCACTCACGCAGGCACACACATGTGCACATGCATGTCTGTCCCACCTGACTCTTCAGTTTCAGCCAGGCAGGGTGGGCAGGAAGGGGACATTCGAAGCTGCAGGGTAACGTGCCCAAGAACGCAGCAAGCAAACCTCTGGGAACAGCGGGCAGAGCCTGAGGGGCTGATTAGAACCATTTGTGTGGTCAGCAAGAGGGCGGCCACGCGAGCTGGGAAAGGGGACAATGTCGGCTCTGTTCTGCACGGAGCAGACGCCAACCTTACTTCTGACTTTACAGCTTTTTCTTGGCCTGTGCTGGTGAAGGAGGCTGATTAAAAACCAGCCGTGCTGGATGGTGACCAGCCTCCCAAAACGCGGCACTGGGTGCGCTGGGCCAAGCGGCCGGCCGGCCTCTCCAGCTCAGGCTCCCCCTGAAAGTGCGCAGCAGTGGCATGCCGGGCCTGTGGGCCCAACGCCACGCGCCAGCTCCCTGGGCGTTGAGCCGGCTGGGACTCCACAAGCCCTCCCTTGGCTTGTGGCCCAGGGCGGAGCAGAGCAGCTCGGCACCGTCCGGACGCTGGCAGTTAATAAAGCCCCTCTGAAAGGGATGGAAAGACCCTGCTCCCTCCAAGGCCATGGCGCTGCAGCAGTGTCAGGGCAGAGCCGAGGAAGCGGGCATTGAGTTTCACAGGCAAGTCGCTGTGTGGTCTGCTCTGAGCGCCAAGACTTTCCAACCCTACATTCAGCAGCGGTTACTCAAGTTTGGGTAAGAAAACACTTACCCAATTTCCCAGCAGCCTGCGGAGCGAGGGGCCTGTAACAGACGCAGGCACCGAGCGCGGTTCCCGGCAGTGCACCAGCAGCACTGTCTGCGGGGCATGAGCGACGGCCCCGCCTGGCCTCATGCCCTTTCGCGGGAGATGGGCAAAATGCTCCCCGTGCGTTTCAGAGAATTTCACACCAGTGGTTCTCTGCCAGAGGGGTCGAGGCTCCCGGGAGGAAGCTGGAATGCGGACTGGAAAATGAAAATACTCTGTTAACGAGGAGTCAGAGAAGAGTGGAAATGCCAGAGCTGGAAGGGGCTTTGGAGAGGGGAGAACTCAGGTCTTGAGGCCGCGGTGGCCTTGTCCATAAAATGAGGGGGTGGGGCAGCTGAGGCAAGCTGAGGCCACCCAAGGTGTCAGCGGCTCAGCTGGGCTCAGACCCCGACCCCGTCCAGGGCACTTTCCACAGGGCCAGCGCCTGTCCGTCCTCCCAGAGCAAGCCTAGGAGGCCAATCAGAGGGAAGCAGCACCCCGGGATGCTGCCTGCTCCTCCACGAGAGGGCACTGCTGAGTCCAGGGTATGATCTGATCTGCTCCCAGTGCAACCGTCCACGTCGGGGCTAAGTCCTGAGCAGTTCTGGCAAAAGCCCTGTCTCTGGGAAGCAAAGGAGAAGGGAGTGGAGGCACAGATGCGAGCCTGGGAGCGTGTGTGAGAGGATGAGGGTGCGTCACATTTACAGAGCCACAAGCCACCTCCACCTCTCATGCCAGTGAGCTGCCCTGTGCTGGGCACAAGGGACACAGAGAGGACCCAGGCATGACAGAGGACTCAGATGCTGAATAAATGCCCCAAGGTGCTGTGCTGAGGGAAATGACTCCCCACTGTTCCCAAGGACAGTGTATCCCCAAGGGCAGGGAGGGGCACGACCTCCAAGCTCAGCGATGAGCCGGTGACTTGGAAATGCATGAAGTTGGTTGACTATGGTTGTTGATCAGCTGGTGGATTGTTTCATTGGTGAATTATTGATTAGTTGTTGTTGATTGGAAGGGCTGTTCCCTGGTTGGTCAGTTGGTTGGTTGGTTGATTAATTGACTAATTATTTGTGGGCTGTTATTGGTTGGCTGGATGGCTATTCATTGGTTGGTTGGTTGGTTGATTGACTGGAAGAAAGCAAAACTCAGACCTAACCCATCATAGAGCCCTAACTGGAGCACAGACTTTGGAGCCTGAGAACACGGGTCCTGCCCCCATAAGTGCCACATCCACCCTCTGTCACCATGAGAAAATTCCTTCGCATTTCCATTTCCAGTTCATGTTTCTCATCTATAAAACAGAGTGATGGGCAACTGTTTACAGCTGCAAGTATAAAGTGCCTAGGATGTGAAAGCCACCCAGCCAGTGACAAACTGCCATTGTCATTCAACATGGCAATGAAGGTTTTCATTCTGTAAGTATAAAACGTCTTTCTCACAACTCTCAGCACAATGTCACCTCAAGATTTTGCACATGGTCCCCACGAAAGCCCATCAGCGCCCAGGGTGGGGTGGGGGACATGGATCACCCCAATCACTGCATGATAAGAGCCACCCTGCGACTCACAAGGTGCACAAACCCTTGAAAGCGTTTCATGCCCCTGAGGTCAGGGTGCCCTCGCCTGGTCACGTGGGCTGAGCAGCCGGCACCGGGCACTGCACCCATGGAGAGCGAGCTTCCTGAGGACGGGGATGCGCGGCTCAGAGCAGTCAAAGCACTGTGGAGTCCACAAAGTACACGCACGGGCATCATGATGCGTGGCCCCCGGGCCACTCTGGGACAGCAGAGGGAGCTCAGTCACACGCCTTGCTTACAGACGAGGAGACTGAGGTCAGGGAGGTGGAGTTACAGAATAAGTCACGCAGCTCACCGCAAGTCTTACGCCTTTGGGTCCTGGGTGTGCGCATGAAGTCTTAGAGCACAAATGCACATTGAGCAGGACTCTGGTTCCAAAACACTTTGAGGCTGAGGCCCAGCAGTTTCATCTGAGGCCAGTACTCTTGTCAATGTGCTTTCCAAGAAAATCCTCGAACAGAAATGAACTAAACCATTATTTTTTAAAATCTCCCATGAAAATTGCAAAGAGCCATAAATGAAAAATAAACTTTGAATATTAAATCAAACATCATATAATTCTGAAAAATAGTATGGTGGCCCAGATGCCAGCTCAGCTGTCAGGCACAGCTCCCCAACCTGTGGCGGAGGATCAGGTCTGAGCTCTTCTGTCCAGGACTCTGAGAGGCGAACACAGCTTGCTTCCTCTCTACACCTGTCCCCAAGTTCTTTTCTGTACCGAAATTGCTCCATTAATGTGTCACATCACTGTCACCCATGTGACAGCTCCTGGCCTAGAAGACCAAATCCAGCAAGGGCAATGATTACTGAATTAGAAGACAGAGCCAGTGGAGCACGTAGAGCACACAGAACAGAGGCGGAAAGCATGCAGGATGGTGCAGAAGTACAGGGCATGGATAAGAAGCTCTGACACAACTAGCAAGAGCGCTAAAGGATAAAATAGAGAATGACAGAGAAGTGCTTTTACGTGAAATAAAGTCTAAAATGTTTCCAAAATCAAACAAAGCACTATTCAGAGCAGATGGATGAATGGTGGATGGATGGATGGATGGATGGACAGTGCATGGATGGATGGACAGTGCATGGATGGATGGATGGATGGATGGATGGATGGATGGATGGATGGATGGACAGTGCATGGATGGATGGACAGTGCATGGATGGATGGATGGATGGATGGATGGATGGACAGTGCATGGATGGATGGATGGATGGATGGATGGATGGATGGACAGTGCATGGATGGATGGATGGATGG
>NW_004524791.1:1719279-1763934 GCF_000260255.1 Octodon degus
GCCTGCTGGGCAGGGAAAGCCGTCCTGGGGAGCGCTGGGGAAGCCCTCCCCTGCCTGCAGTTCGTGGCAAAACACTGTTTTTGCAGGTGGCGAATGACTACGCTTCAGTCAGGCCAGATTCCAGGGGCTCTGCCAGGGCGCGCGAGTGCCCACGTGGTCCGGAGCCTGGCTCGGCCAACTTCCTACTCAATAACCTATTTCTACAGAGCTTTGGATATTAAAAAAGCATAAAATACAAGATAAATTCAGCATAAACCCAAATGAATGGATTCATTCCCATTTCAATGCCATGAGGGTATTTTATAGCCTGCACTGTGTTATCCTTTACACATCTATTTTTAAATACTGCAAACTTAACAATCATGACAGAAAACATAAAACCCTTTATGAAATTCCATCCACAAAATTACAGCAAAATCTAGGAGGCAAACACACAACTGATGCTGTCGGGCGGCAGTGGAGTAGCCGAGCTGCGCCAGCTCGGGCCTTCTGAGCACAGGGAGCACCCGTCAGGGTCATGGCCCCGCGCAGTGCCCCCTCCCGAAGCCTGGCAGGGACCAATACTGCCGCATGTCCATCAGCTGTGCTACAGGGCAGGGCTTCAGCCCGCTTCAGTAAAAGACGATGTGAGTGCAGCCAGCCCTGTTCTAAGAGCGGCGCGTAGATTCACTCACTTAAGACTCAGGGCTACCTGTAGGACAGCAACTGTCATTGTTACTCTTTATGGACCTGGAGCTGAGGTACAGGGAGGTCCAGTGGCTTCCCAAGACCCAAGCCATAGGTGACAGGGGCAAGCTTTGGCCCCTGCCGGCAGGCCAGACCTGACTCTTGTGACACCTCTGCTGCTTCATGAGTGGCACCAGAGGTGCTTTGCTACCATGATGGCCTCAGTGTCCCCATGGAATATGATTCCCTCCCTTCTGCTGACGCAGACAGAGACTCTGGGAACACGTGTTCTACCACTGGCTCAGGCACAGCTTTGAAGGCGCTGGCTGCTTCGTCTCAGTGTCAGGAAGTGGTCACAGTGTGCACACCATGGGGACAGTCACTGCCCCGCCTGCTGATGGAGCCATCACTGTGGTGCAGTGCACGCCCACATCGTGGTCCCACATTGCAGTACGGACAGCATCCCTGGCAGCAGAGGAGGAGGCGGGAGTGTGGCCGCTGTGGCGACTCGGTCACAGGTGGGATGCCTCGAGGTGAGGCTGCCTGCAGGGGTCAGTGCTGCCCTCTCCAGCCACTCTTCCTGCCCTCATCCTCCGCAGCAGCCCTCAGGTAGCCCGCAGGTAGCCTGCAGGCAGCATGGGGGTGCTGGCTAGGTCTCCCCAGGGGCATTGCTCTGCTGAGGCCAGCAAGTGCCGTTACAACTCCATCACAAGGTGACCACATCCTCTTTGGGGAAATATGGAAATGTTAACATGGAGTGACCCAGGACCAGCTCCAACACACCCCTGGCCTTCACGCCCAGAGTCTTCAGGCGTGGACCGAAGAGAAGACACGAGAAACATCTGCTTACAACTCCGCACTCGAAGCTGCTACTTGACAGAAGAGGGATGTCAATGGGGGGCCGAGGCCCAGCGCCAAGGCGCCTCCACTGCTCTGGTTTCTGCAGTCAAAGGATCCAGGCACCTGGGCCAGTGCTGTCCTCTGGAGCCCCCACTCCTGTTGGGACCCTGGGCTCTAGCATGTGCACTTTGTCACTTCACCCATGCATGTCCTAGGGCTGGGTCCAAAGTGTGCCCCCACTGGGGACCCTAGGAACAAGCACTGCACGAGTCAGCTGTCTCCTGAGCTCCTCGGCCCAGTGCCAACGTTTCTGCAGGGTTTCAAGCCCCCAGTGATAGCTAGTGTGTCTCACCTGCCCACCTCCTCTTGCCAGCTCTCCCAGTCCAGTGGCCTCGTGTCCGAGGCGGGGAGAGGACCATCCACCTGACAACACTGGTTCTGACGCTGCCCTGGGACAGATGCAAGCCAGTGACAAGGGGCTGGAAAAGAAAGAGACAGATGTCACAGCACATCCTCCCTACAGGCCTGAGGCTCCAGCCACCTGTGGGTGATACACAAACTAAAACCAGCGAAGTTATTATTTTACTTTATAACAAGTTAAATTCAATGCCTTAACATCAGTTTTCCATTCTGTAATAAATTAAAGCCAAAACATACTACTAAAAAGCAAGATTGTCATCACCCTCAGCACTAGGATGAGGCGCCCGAGATCGGGTTCAGGTAGTGTCCTTGGGGAAGGGCCAAGGGCAAGAAGGTGCCAGGGCCCAGCTGCCGTTCCCACCTGCTCACTGGCCACAGCGCGTCGTCGGGCTTCTTGGGTTCGCTCTCCCTGGGTATCAGTGGGGGAAGAATGCTGTGCAGATGACTCTGCTCTTCAGATGAATGGGGTTGCTGCCGGGGGCTAAGTTTTCCTGCACAGACTGTCAGAGGGGGGCTAGGGTGGAACCCAGAGATGGTGAAAAGGCCTCCTCCCAGATCTGAGCCTCCAGAAGCGGAGATTCTGAGGCCACGGCTCAGTGGGCTCTGAGGTCAACCAGCGATGTCTGCTGGGGCTGAGGTTGGAGGCGTAAACGCCCCAAGAGTAGCCCGTGCCCAGCCTCCCAGACACTGTGAGGCTGTTTTCTTTATAATCTGCAGAAGATGAGACCTTGGTAACGCGTTCCAGGGTCAACCATTCCCACAGGAAATGTCCTGCGAGCAGGTTGCATTCTTGTATGCATTCCAGGTGAAGTCTGAGGGAGGTCCAAATTCCACCCCCCACCCCCAACCTCCGCCCCAGATCCGGGGCCCAAATGGACAGGCACTGGCCATTGCCTCAGGTCTCCAACTCCCCAGGCGGGACACAAAGGTGACCAGTCTCCAAAGAGCTCCTCACAGCCACGCAGAAAGGCAGCTCCCACAGCGTGCAGGCTGCCCGCACTGCGGCTGTGGCAGTGACACCGCACATTTGGACTTTGTGATGAGCTCCCAGCGAGAGGGCTTCGCCCCAGCGAGGGAGGCGTGCCAGGCCCTAGCCCGCTGCCCTAGGCCCCGCGCCCAGGACCTGCAGCCCCTGGCGGCCTCCTGCTAGTGGAGCTGGCACGGCCTGGAAGGCCCACATCTGCTGCTCCGGCCACAGCGATTTATGCTCCCCACCGCCGAGGCCTGCGGTGCCAGCCCCACATCGAGAGAGGATTGTGGCGGTCTGTCTGTGTTTGTTGAAACTGGGCCGGGAGAAAGAGCCTCGCCAGCAAGCCTCCCTGGAATGTGCTCAGCGCCGCGCCGACGGCTCTGTCAGCAAGCTCAGGAAACGGCTGCGGGGCTGGGCCAGCGCCGGCTCCAGGAGCACATCTCTGAGAGGGAGCGGAGGGACACAATTCCAGGACAGAGGTCCCTTCTGAGTGGATGCCTTCCGTCCTCCCTTGGTTTGCACAGTGAGGCTCTAATTATTTTGACCAAGAAAAAAATCAAGTAGGAAATGTGGATTTTCTTACGGGATGCCCAGAGTCCTTTCCAGAAGGAATGCTGAGCTCTGCTACGTTTGGGGGCCTTCCAGAATATCCCCTTTTTCTTTCAAGGCCTGAACTCCATCTTAAAACAACAATCAGAGCACAGGAGTGATGAAGGAGGAGGAGACACCCCTGAGCGCTTCCAGCGCAGGGAGCCCTTTAGCAACACTGAGCATCTGGGCCAGTCCAGGCTACGCCATGCAGGTGTTACCCCCATGGGTGTTGGAGCACAAGGACATCAAGAGGAGGACTTGGGTGGCACTGTGCCGGTCGGCTTCCTACCATGGTGCTGGGTCTGCTGCATGGAACCAGGCAGACCTGGTGGAGAGAACAGCCACGCGGTGTGTGGCCACGGAGGGCGACATGGCGGAGGAGGGCCAGGGCCTGGCCACCAGGGCCCAGCTGCCGCAGGAGACACAGAGACCGGGCAGAGGCCACTGTGCTGCCCCCCACGCTGGGTAGTGGCGTGGTACCACACATCACAGGCCCAGAGCGCTCCAGAGTTTGTGCAAGCCACCCTCAGTAGAGTATCGGGTCAGCCAGGCTGGTCTGGGAAGCCCCACAGTGCCCTAAGGCACGGAGCACCCGCACACTCAGCCTGCCTTCCCCGACCCTCGCCTCTCCCTACCCACATCATCTGTCTTCCCCTCTCTACCGCGAGCACTCCAGGGGCAAAGCAGGGCGTCCCTGCAGCCTCAGAGCTGGTGACCCACGCTGTCATGTGGCACACTTTCTTCTCTGCACCTCGACCAGGACAGGCGAGGTCAGCTAACATTTTGGAGCTTTTTCCTGGCAGCACTAATGGAACTGCAAAAAAAAAACCTTGCTTTTTTCCTTCTGAAAAAAACCTCTCTCATCTTGGTGACTTGCTTATGAAATCTCCTCAACTATGTCAGCTCATCATTCAAAACAAAGTGGAGCTAGGGGATGCAACTCAGTGGTGCAGCACCCGCCTGGCAGGCACAAGGCCCTGAGTTCAATCCCCAGTACAAAAACATAAAAGGAAAGGCCGAGTCAAGCTGAGTGCATCCCTCCAGCAGTGTTCTTAGCCCCGCCACGTGGCTGCGCACCTCAGGATGATGGGCCTGGGCAGGGCGAGGGGAGCCCAGGCCGCTCTCCCCTTCGAGGCTGCACTCGGCCTCCTCCTGGGGATCTCTCAGGCTCCTCTGCCCTAACCCTGAGTTCCTGCCCCTAACATAATCTCCATGTCCTAGTCTGTCTCCTCAGCTCCTGTGTCCCAGAGACGCACAGGTGCAATTCTCTTATGAATGACCCCAGCCCCTACCCTGAGCTCGCTGGAGCGCCGCCTGGGCATTTCATATCTGGCACGGGGGCGCCGAGTCTTGTACACAAGAAAACAATGCCAAACGGCCATCTAGACCGCATCAGGACTGAACTTGGGACCCTCGCTGACCACCAAAACCACAAGGGGAATGAGAAAAACGGCGTTGTCCCAAAAGCAGAAGAGGAAAAGATGGTATGGCAGTGGCACGAGCACCAGACCAGCCCCGTGGGGACAGGTTCTGTCAGGCGACCCGTGGCGTCAGAACTGACACAAGCATTCTAGTGTGTGTTTGAGCGACATGGTGCAAAGTGGGAGTGTTGTCCTCGGGGTCCCCCGCTGTAGTACTGCCCTCCAGGGCCGCGAGCACACACAAGCAAAGCTTGGGACTCGGAGCAGCGAGAACTGGGAACATGAATGAACTGGGAGGAGGACGGGTCTGGGAACGCTGCCCCTGCTGCGTCCCTTCTTGTTTCACACAGTCCACGGAGAGGAAGGGGTCATTCAGAAGATCAGGAGAAACAGCCTCAGTACTGGAGGCTCGGCAAGGACACGGCCCGGGCAGCGAGGCTGGGAGGGGCCCTGGGGAGGCCCCTTGTGGCCCGGTGGCTCTCCTGGCACTGCCTCTGCCACCTACTGCCACAGCGTGCCGTCATACTCGTGCAGAGGCGCCCGCTGGAGCAAGCCCGGCAGTGGCGAAGGATGCAGACCAACCTAGAAGCTCCCCCAGAGGGAACCGTGAGACGAATCCCAGCACACGCAGACAAAGGAACACTGTGAAGTTACGAAGAAACGGAGCTCTGACATAAAACATGGGCCACGACACATGCTGAGCGAGACAAGGAGGTCGGAGAGTATAATCCCATTTGTGTAAAAAAGCATAAATACATGGGACTGTTTACTTAGACACAGGAAAGCCTGGAAGGATTTACATCAAACTTCGCCAGCGGTTACCTGGGTGGGGGAGTGAAGAGGGAGAAGCCTTGATGTTTTACTTCTCAACTGCTCGAGCTGTCTCCGAGCGCGGCATCGCTCCAGGCGAGCCAGCGCGCCCCCCCTCGCTTTCTGTTATGGAAAAAGTCAGACGTATGCCACAACAGAGAGAGCAGGGACCCCAGTGTCCCCGGCCCCGGCCTCCAGACATGCTCGACTCCTGTCCGAGCTGGTTTGGCCCCACCCCACCTCCCAGCTGACAGCAGCACTGTGACGGCTAAAGACAGCAGTAATTCCTTGTGCTCCCTAGGGGAGAAGGGGAACTTAAGGGTGGAAGCCAGGGCCGCGCTGCCACCCACTCCATCACCCGCTGTGAGCTTGTGACCCTCCTGCCTCAGCCTCCGAAGCCATGTGAGTAAAGGCATATGCCTCTGCGTCCAGCTGCACAGATGTCCTAAGAGCTGCAAATATCAAATCAGCGTTCTAACTTCTAATCTCTCATAATACTACAAATGATTTTTGGAGCAATTAGCCTGAACCCTTATTTGGATTCGGAGTCATGTTCCAGCAGATGGATTATTGTTTAGGCTTTTTCCGATATGGATTATTCCCTCTTGCTCTGTCTTCCCCCTCGCACACAGAGAAACGCATGTAAACACACACGTGTAAATATGCATGCATGTGCACAGCCCTCTGTGTGTGAGTGTAGGTACGTTTGGACAGAGAGACCTGGCCTGGCTCTCGCTGGCCGTGCCCTTTGGCTGTCCTCTGCGTGCCCTGTGCTCTGTGTGTGGCTACAGCGGGGAAGGCTTGGGTGCCCCGCCCAGGCTCGGGGCAAGGCTGCCTCACCAGCCGTGGTGGCTCTTCCCCCAATCTCCCCTCTCCACAGCTCCGGCTCATTCCTGAGCGGCGCTGAGGCCCACACCTAGGCGCCACACAGCACCAGCCCACAGCTCTCCCTGAGCAGCACGGGCAGCAGGGCCGCGGCCACTGCATCCAGGAAGGCCTGCTTGGCCACCTATCTACATCCGGGCCCTGGAAGCACCGGAGGTGGCACACACCCCCACTACCAGGGTACCTCGTAGCAGGGGACAGCACCTGCGCACCAGAGGTGCTGCGCACCTGCTCATTGTACTTCCCTTGAGAAAGTGCTTGGGAAACTGAACCACTTGGGGAGCACAGAAAAGCAGGCGTCATGTGCGAGGCGCGTCATCCAGCACGCCGGGAGACACGCACGGACCCAGGCGGTCTGGAAAGCCATCTGGCCTCCAACCAGAGCCTCCACACATTCTGTTTCTGTGACCCTAGGACACACTAGCTCCCACTCTGTGCCTCAGTTTCCCCACCGTTAAGTGGCAATGGCAAGGGCCTCACCTCCTGGAGATGAGGTAGCTGGTATAAGCTGACTAAAGCCATCGAGGCACACTGAACGCCAGCTTTCACTGTTACGACTTGGAAGGGAGCAGAAATGAACTTTGCTGGCAGGGGTGGGGCAGCAGGCAGTGGGCACCACACGGAGACAGAAGTGCTTTATTCTGAAGTTGTCCAATGGCGGAGATGCTGCCGCCTAGCCTTGGGGCCCTAGGCAAGTTACTCAACAGAGGTAACTCTCCCTGCCTCTGCTTTCCCATCTGTAAAATGGAGGTGGAGGTAGCCCAAGGCTCAGAGGGGCACTGCAAAGACTGAACCCAAAGCATAGGAGTCTCAGAGCTGACGCTGATTCATGCCTCTGCCCTCTCTGCCTATTGCAGCAACGTTACCAGGGCTGCAGGTGAACCGGTCCATTGCCGCCCTGTGCAAGATCCCCAGCACAGTGCCAGGGATGCAGAATCATACATGGTCCACTGTCCCTTACCTGAAATCTATGGGGCCAGATGTGTGTCAGAGTGCAGTGTTTGGGGGCCTTAGAAAGGCAGTGAGGTCCAACCCAACTCCTGCGGGGCCTGGGGGAACGCCTCCAACCCCTCACGATAGACCCTCTTCAGGAAACATGGGAGCAGTCCCCGCTCCAAGGTATAGAAGGTGACACATCCTTAGCAACAAACCTCGGGCCAATGCTCCAGCCATCCAGGCTTTCGAGATTTGGGTGCTGTGGGCCAAGGTATGGAGGGGTGGACACACCAGAAAGCCGCAGAGAGGCCAAACGAGCAACAGCGTGACTCTGAGTCACACCCGGGCCCCTGCACAGAAGAACCTCCGGCGCTGCACTAGGGCTGGGCACAGATGGGGTCCATGAAGGCAGAAGCGAACCCGTGACTACTTCAACTGCTTCTGGACTATTAGCTCCCAAAGCCCCTGGTCAGGGCAGCAGCAGCAGTGAGGGTGTGCCACGGGGCCCTACCTTGTCACCCAGCACCCCACCCCTCCGCCAATACGTCCCCCTCCCAGAAGCCATCTCTTCCTCCTCCCTCTTGCCCATATTTCTTCTTGACTCCACCTTCACAGTCACAGCGAGTTGGCTCCGTAAAGAACACATGACTGAGTCAGAATCGTCTGAGATTTTTCTCGGTTGCTGGGCAAGAGCTTGGCTCACCTTGCCCAGCCATCGCAAACCTCTAGGGAGGTGGCTCGAGATGCCTCCAGCACTGTCACTTGGCACCCAGGTGGCCAGAAGAAGCTGAGGAGGAGGAGGAGAGAGCAAAGCTGTCCTGCAGAAGGAGACATTTTTCTGGGTGAACTATGCCCCAGACACTGTCCTATGCTGGCCTCCCTGCAGTCTGGGTTTGAGTGGCGCTAGGGAGGGAACAGCCAGGCGCAGCCGTCCTGCCCTGAATGGGCACTGTGTTGAGCGCAGGCCCTGCCACACGCCCGGCCCGGCCGACACCTGTCGGGAACACTGCCCGCATTGCATGCCTGCCTCGCCCTGACGCTGGGTAACACCTTGTAAAGAAAGCCGCTGCTGCCAAAGATTAAAGGGCGCCAGTAAGGAAGTTGTGTTATTTCTTCTGAGACCCAGGACAAGCTGAAAATGCGCAAGGAAACATGGGCGAGTTATTTACTCCCAGTTACCAGGGAAGAGCACGGCCTCCCCAAGGCACCTAGCTGGTCACGGCAGTGGTTTATAAGGTGCAACCCTGCGGGTGCGCCAGTCAGCCTAGAGGGACACCAGGGGAAGTCACGCAGGTCAGGGTGGAAACTTTGCACCAATAAAAGTTCAGGAGCAGCCTGGCGGCCCCAAGGAGGCCTGCTCAGAAAACAGCTCCCCCAAGGCCCCGCGCATAGCACAGCTCGGCCTTATGGAGCCTGCAGACCCCGAGCCGAGGCTGGGGCCACAGTGTGGGAGGAAGCAGCCCGCCCACTGCACAGGCATGAGAGGAGGAGTGCCAGGAAAGGTGCCACTGACCTCCTCCCCGCCACCCCGCAGCGCCAGCGTGGGGCAGTGCAGACCTAGGCAGAGCTTGGTGGGGTTTAGGACAGGACTGGCAAGCATGGAAGAGCCAGGCTGGTCTCAGCGGACGCCGTGGCCAGAGTAGGCATGGAGGCCTTAGGGGCCCCATCTCCTACCTCTCCTCTTTGCACACTCCACAGGGGGTGCAGCTCGGCAGCCCTCTCACATCCTTCCTTGCTGGGCCTCCCCGCCGGTCCGGCTCCAGGTCTGCTTTCTCTGGCTCTCTGCACACCTGCGACAGACAAAAGCCCCCAGCTCCCAGGCGCTGGCCTACTGCTAGGGAGCAGTGTTCCCGAGTCCCAGAGTCCTCATGGCTGAGTCTGTCCTCCCCAGCCTCACAGTGGCCCGGGGACCTCCTGGACAGTCACCACCTGTTCCTTTCCCTTCTAGGAGCAGCTGAACCTCGCTCCTCAGATATCCTCAAGGGCCAGGCACAGGCCAGGTGGTGTTCCAGGTGGGATGCCAGGGTATACAAGAGGCGTCTGTCCCTCAAAGGACAGGGCCCTGGGACAGGCGGTTGGCAGTGATGTGAGGCTCATAGGAAGAGCTTCGTCCTCAGGGCCACATGCTTGTGTGGCTGGGGGCTTTCAGCAGCGGAGGCGTGTCACTTCCTGTGTCCCCCAAAGGTCCCTTCCACTTGCAACCAGGTGCCTCCTGACTTGAGTCCCTCCCCGCCCGGGCTTTCCCTCCTGGCACTGAGCAGAGCATAGACCTTGTATTTAGCCCCATCCACTATGGACACTAATACCCGCCCCCCCATACCATGGGAAACAAGTGGAAAACAAGGTTCAGGTCCCAGCCCCACCCCAGCCTGCGCCTGTCCAGGGGAAGCTGCAAGAGGTACCTGCGCCCCACTCACTCCCAGTCGGGCCAGAACTTCTGACCCACTTCTGCCCTCTTCAGAGGAAGCCTCAAGGAGCTCAGTAGCCGTGGTGGCCTCACAGCATGGCCAGAGCATGTAGCAGGGGTTGGCTTGGCTCACGCCTGTGCAGTAGGGGTCACTATCTTGCCCACTCCATGGATGAGGAAGTAGAGGCACCAAGAGGAGAAGCCCTCACCCCCATCCCATTGCAGCGGGTCATGCGGCCCATGTGGAACCCCCACTGGGTCTCCTGAGCCCACACTTGCAAGCATTACCCACCACGACCTCCACCAGACACCCCATAAACAAGGCCCAGAGCTGTGAGGCTGCAACCCAATCAAAGCATACTATGGCCTCCCCTGCTGTCCTGGCCTCCCCGGGGCTCCTGGGGAGCTCGGGCATGAAGGCAGGCCCTCCCTGCACCCTGCAGCACTCTCCTGCTTCCCAGCCCTGTTCTGATGTTGTGTTGCCTCAGGCTCTGTGCTTTCCTGTGACCCAGAATTTCCATCAGGTAGGGGTTTCCATTCACTGCTGAATTCCCAGCAACTTCCAGGCATAGTGGAGCACCTGTAACCCAACACTTGTGAGGCTGAGACAGTAGAATGTCTATGTGAGGTCAGCCTGGGCTACATGGTGAGTTCAAAGCCAGATGGAATTACATACTGTAGCAGGGACCTGTCTCAAAAGAAAAAAGAAAGAGTGGGGAGGGGTCTAGACCAACCCACGCTTGTGACCCAGCCTGCATGTTCAATCCCTGGCACCACATGCTGCACCGGCCTTGCCCCTGGGCATACTAAGCCAGCCACTGAGACCAGGCATGGGCACTCACCTGTAATCCCAGTGCTGGGGAAACTGAGACAGGAGGATCACTATGAGTCCAAGCTGCATAGGGAAAGCTTGTACCAAATACAAAAAAAAAAAAAAAAAAAAAAAAAGATCTGAGGAGCCAGGTTCAGCTGCTCCTAGAAGGGAAAGGAACAGGTGGTGATTGTCCAGGAGGTCCCCGGGCCACTGTGAGGCTGGGGAGGACAGACTCAGCCATGAGGACTCTGGGACTCGGGAACACTGCTCCCTAGTGGCAGGCCAGCGCCTGGGAGCTGGGGGCTTTTGCCTGTCGCAGGTGCCCAGAGAGCCAGAGAAAGCAGACCTGGAGCCGGACCAGTGGAGGCCTGGCAAGGAAGGATGTGAGAGGGCGGCCAAGCTGAGTCCCAGAGCACTCTGAGAAACATTTCTACACATCATTTTTTTAAAAAATGAAAGATATCCAAAACTCAGAGACATGCGAGAAGAACACAGTGTGCAGAGGGCACCATCCATTCAGAGACTGCCGGCTTCTCACCCGCGTTTATTTAGATTTTTTACCCCTTCTTGGGTAGGCTGGACTTGAAGCTGATCAAAACAAGGTACCACTTGATGGCCTGGGCCCTGAACTGAGCTGGCGAGGTGGCACCCCAGAGTCGGCGCTGGCTCCCTGCGTGCCACCACCTGGACAGGCGCCACGCTTCGCAGTCTTCCTCACACATCCTGAGGAGTGCACCTCGGCGGCGCATTGAAGCCCCGGCTCCCCAAACACGCCCCTCCTCTCACACCTCCCTCACCAACGAGGCTTGTCTCCAGCATGTTTGTACTGCATGCTGAGCTCATGGCTTCAACCTTCTGAACAGTGCACCTTCAGGAATGTCACCAAAGATGGTGTCGCCAAAGATGGCATCATCAGAGGTGGCTTCCTAAGGAAGGCAAGTGACTCTCACAAGGAAAAATGCAAGTTACTTCTGTCCCGTGCAGATTAACTTGTCCCACAGAAAATACTGTTCCAAAATTACATCTTTAACCCCAGAAATACAAAGTAGCTATGCCCCATTCAAAAATTCACCTGTTTCCTGATCGCCTCCATATATTCTGATTCTCCCCTGAACCAGCATTCATGTCTGTCTCAGTTACCTTTTCCTCATTGCTGGGACAAAATACCCGACACCTAAAACTAACGAAGGAAGGGTTTATTTAGCTCACAGTTAGTAGAGGTTTCGGTCCATACTCGGCTGGCTCCAAGGCAGAGCGGCACACGGCAGAGGGCAGCCATTCATGGCAGCAGAAGACAGCAAAGAACAAAGGGAGGGGCAGCACCTGCCTCTCTCCCTGCCTTATGCTCTACTCAGGCTGCCTGCCCAGGGTGGGTGGAGCACTCACACCCATAATTCCCGCATCGGATCATGAATTACACAAACTAGAAGCTGCCCCATGATTGCATGAGGCTTTAAGGGACACCTAGACACCAACCATCACAATGTCTTAACCGCTACGTAATGGCCCAAAGAGAATATCTCTTATATACATTGTATATGTTTGCAGGATAGTCACAAGTTTACCTTTTAAAGATTACACTTTCTCATAGCTGGGACAAAATACCTGACATGCACACCTTAAAGGAACAGGGCGGGGTTGTCTGGCTTACAGCGTCAGAGGGTTCAGTCCATGGCCCACTGGCTCCAAGGCAAGAACAGCATGGTAGAAGCCTGGTGAAGTGAAGATGTTCAACCCATGGCAACCAGGAAGCAGAAAAAGAAAAGAAGTGGGGACGAGAGTGTGCTTGTCAGGTCCCCACTCCAGCCCCGTTCCTCCAGCCAACCCTATCCCCTTCAGCCGCCCAGAACCCGTGGAAGAATCCGGTCACCGCATACATAAGTAGGAGGTGATTATAGCACCCCTTAATCCAATCGCCCTTCAAAAGACACACCTCTGAGCGTGTGAGACTTCTGAGGCACAAATTTAGATGTAAACCATAGCACACATTTGAACATGGCCACACCAGGATGGAAGGAACAAGAGGCTGGCTCTATTCCACAGGTGTCTGATCCTAAGAAAGGAATCAGAGATGACCAGAACTTGGGCCTGACTGCTTTACGACTGAGTGAGTGGGGAAGCCAGAACCAAAAAGAAAGAAAGAAAGCTGAGACTTGGAATGCCTCCTGGAGTCCTCAGCAGGGAGTGGCAGGGAGGGGTGTCCGGAGGAGGCAGGAAGGGGCGGGGCGGGCACAGAGGAAATCTGACAATCCGATGCACAAATAGCCGGTGGACATGTTTCTGTAACCAGAAGATGCCAAGCAGGGCAGAAAGAAAGGAGAGGGGATGAGCAGAGGGGGCTGGGTGTAGGGAAACTTGTTATTCCTGAATCTGAACAATGAGGCGTTTTCTTAAAAGATAATCAGATAAGGGAGCAAGAGGGGGACTTGTTCTGAGCTGCACCCGCGGCCCAGGAGATCGTGCGATATCTACATCAACTGAACAGCCAAGGCAATGACAGCCAGCCCTCGTGGTTGGCACCCACTAAGATGCTCTTCCCACCCAGGGGCGTGTGGGAGGCTGCACTGCAGATGCTGATCCAAGAGCCAACGGGTGAGTTTCATGGGTAGAGCTCCACCTGAAGGTCACTTCCATGCCACGGTGACCTTCACAAGGAACAGAAGCATTCCATGGCTTTCTCTGGGATGGCTTTGGACATTGGCATCGCGCTCCTGGGAGAGCACTCCAAGGACATGCAGGACAGGAAGGGGCGGCCCGAGCCAGGCGGCTCTTCCAGCTCCCCTGCACCCCGCATGCAGAGCGGGCCGACCCCCATGCTTTTGGCCCCCACAGCGGACAGACCGAGGCCTCAGACTTCACCCTGATTTTCTCCTGAGCAACGCTTCTCCAGTCCTTAAAACGCTCACAGAGCCAGAAGTCACATTGCACATGGTTAAACACGGAGCTTGACGTCTGAGATCAGCCTCTCTCGGCTTGCACCCGCTGACCTGGGCTTGGACTTCTCTCCGAAACGCAGGCCCCATCTATAACAGGGGTTTGTGTGTCCCACACTGGGGTCAGGGCGTGGGGCGGTGCCCCGAGAGCGCCCTGCACAGAGCTCCTGGTGGTGCTGCTCAGACACTCCCGTGACCAGACCAGTGCCGGTGACTCACGGTGAGCCTCCACCTCACTGACACCAAGCTGGAACTTTCCGAGGTCCTGCATGAGACTCTGTCAGCTTCCCGATGAGTCTGATTTTTCAGCAGTCCTCCCGGCACGACGCGCTTGTCAGGCAGGACTTACCAGGTGAAGCACGAAGGTGGATAGTATGGCTGCCTCCAGGTAGTGGGAGACCACAACGCTGATAAGCATTTCTTTCCATTGTCTTGAATGTTACACTCTGTAGTTTTAAGTGAAACAAGACCTGGAGGGGGCGGGCATAAAGACAGCATGGTAGTCAAACCATAACTTGTGGCCCTGACCAAGAGCCACCCACGCTTCATTTCGCCCTGGACACATCTGCACGCTGGGTGCTCTCGTTGCCCCCATTGGACAGAGAGATCAAGGCCCAGAAAGGCAAGCCAGCCTGCCGGGAGGAGGAGGTGAGCCGAAAGCGAGCCCAGCTGTCCAGCTTCAGGCTGGAGAGTCCCTCAGGTTGTTCGATCAAGCTGGGCATGGTGGTGCATGCCCGTCACTCCAGCACTCTGAGAGGCTGAGGCGGGAGGATCACCAGTTCAGGCCCAGCCTGGACAATTCAGGGACTTAGTGATCAGCTTTTAAAAAGGCTGGAGACACAGCTCAGTGCATAGCCCTGGGTACAATCTCAGGTAAAGCAAAAAAAAAAAAAAAAGTGCAAGTCAGTGAGCAGAGGCCAGCCAGGGAAGCCTTGTGCGAATGTAGTCCTCTGGGCTTTGAGTGACCTGACTGATCTCAGCCGAGCTGAGCTGGGGACTCCAAAGATGCCCCACCTCCTGCACCTCACACTTCCATCAAGAACTGATCTGTGCCGGTGGCCAGGAACTGTCTACCATAGCACAGGAGAGCGCCCAGCTTCTTTTATTAAGAAAAATTCAGCCAGGGGCAGTGGCTTGCACCTGAAATCCTGGTACTCAGGGGGCTGAGGCAGGAGGACCTCAAGTTCAAGTCCAGCATGGGCTACAGAGCAAGACTCTGTTTCAGGAGAAAGACAGACAGACAGAGGAAGGGGAGGAAGAAAGAGAAAAGCCAATGCCATATGAGGACAGCAGTGCCCCTTGAGCTGGCGGGTATCCACGTGGACAGAGAGAAGGTCAGATTCTAGCTGGAACATCGAGGGACAGGCCTGAAGCCACCAAGCGCAGGACCACTCTGCTCACGGGGTCCTCGCAGCTGGCGGCCCAGCCCACTGCCCTCACAGTAAGCGTCCGAGGGTGCTGCCCAGCCAGGGACCCGGGAGAGCGAGCGGCATCTGGGATCAGAACACAAACACGGCCCCAAAAGGCTGTGCTTGGGCACAAAAATGACATTCTGTACGGAGCGTCTGGGCTCCGGGCTCGGCCTGCCCAGCCAACAGAGAGACCTTTCACCAGGCCTCTGGAGACGCGAGCAGGCAAAGCAGCACAGAGCCTTTCACAGGAGAGCGCCCGGCCGTCAGCAAAGCTGGGCTTTTTAAAATATATATAAATTTAATCAATTTTTGTGGTTTCAATAAAAGCAAAGGATTTTGTGCTTTTCCCTCAAATTTTTCACCATTTTCTATAAAAACAAAAGCCAGCTTTTGAAACCATTTTCTCCCCAATGAAAGTGGCAGTGTTTTTTCCCAGGGCCCAAGTCCTCGGAAAACTATCTTTGCAGCGCTCCAAGCTGTGACCGTTCCGCTGGGCCCAGAGGCAGTGCCATGCTGTCCTTGCCACTGGTCCCCCTGCTGCCCGTTGTACAGCTCGGGCCACCACCACACGCCTTGGGTGGAGAACTCCACGCAAGAAAAACTCTTTCTTCTCTCCATAGGTTATGTAAAGGGGGCCAAGTTGCTTCGCAGGGAGTCAGGCCACAAAGCCTCATAGTGGTGCAGGCCACGCAGGCTTTGCGGTTGGCAAGCCACATGCACCCACCCAAGGTGGCCACCAGGACCAAGACCTGTGAGGGGCCTGGCTCCAGCCCTTGCTGTACAGCTGAAGACCCCGAGGCCAGCAGAGGCCGAGGCCTTCCCCAGACCAGAGGTGTAGTTCAAACCCAGCCATCACTCCACCGTCTTCTGTGGCATTCATCCTCTCTCATTAAAACTTGTTTCTAACCAGCTCCTAATTCCTGGAACAAAATTATCTATGCATTCCCAGGAAACTTTACTCCTGCTCAACTGCTTAGAAGTAGAATTATACAACTTTTAGCCTCCGTGAAAGACTCCTTGTTAGGTCTAGTGATGCACGCCGGTAATCACAGCACTCAGAAGGCTGAGGCAGGAGGACTGCTATGAGTTCGAAGCCAGCCTGGACTACAAAGTGGTCTCAAGAACCACCTCAGCTGCACAGTGTGACACCATGTCTCAGAAAAAAACCCTCCAGACACTCATCAAATATTCCTTTACAGGCTGGAATCAAGAATGTTTCTGGGACCAGGGCCAGCAAGATAGCCCAGTGGACCAAGGGTCTGCTTAAGCAATCACAGGGGCTCGAGTTCGATCCCCAGCACCACAGGCCGCACTGGCCCCAGCCCGGGCGCGCCAAGCTGTGCCGCTGAGTCCAGGCGAGGGGGCACACACCTGTAATCCTAGTGCTGGGAGGCCGCAAACAGGAGGATCACCAGAGTCCAAGCTGCGTAGTGAGACCCTTCGCATAATACAAAGAACGTTCCGAGGACTTCTGAGAGCTCACTGCTGGGGGAGCAGCCAGGCCAGAGCCTTCTCTTGGACCTCTGCTTCCATGCTTAACGTCGAGAACAATGTCCTCGTCCTGCTCCTTGCTCCGAGCAGGAGGCTTATAGCTGGATCGTGTCTCCATTGCCTGAACTTTCACCAACCTAGAATTCTGGATGCAGTTTCCATCTTTGCCCCTTTCCTGCCTCTACTCTTGCCTGTTACTCTGGATTAAGACTTTTCATGCTTTGTATTTTAAGCAAAACACTTTCTTTTTTTCTGAAAATGAATGAAGAATAAACAGTAAAATAAATATTCTCTCAGATCTCAAACCAAAACAAATGACAAATTACTCCATTCCAGATAGCCAATTGCAAGGGAAATTCAAAGCAAACATAAAAATAACTTTGAAAAAATAAGCCAGGGAAAGAAAACCAATAGGTTAATGGCCCATCTTTGAGGAAACCACAAGCTGTCGTTGCCGGTCTCCTCTCTCCCTCTCGCTACGGAGGCCACACAGGAACAACGAAGCCTCTCTAATCCCAGATCTCCAGCCTGGGTGCATCCCTCCTCCCCACAAGCCGGAGCTGGGAGGACCCAGACAGTGCCAGCCAGCCCCCTTCACAGATCAGGCGCCGAGGCCCGGAGACAGAGTGCTCCCTGTGGCACCACACCCTCTTCCTCACAAACGTCATGCCACAAGACAGACTGAAGGTGCTTATTTTTTCTTTTGTTGTGTTGTTGTTGTTGTTTTTGAGGCAAAGTTTTGCTGTGTAGTCCAAGTAGCCCGGCTTATCCTCAGACTTGTGGGGATCCTCCTGCCTCAGCCTCCCAAGTGCTGGGATTCCAGCCTGTGACACTACACTTAGCAGATTTAAGAATTTAAATCACCAACAAACACAAGGCTTTTTTTCCATACAAACCTAAAAGGTAAACTAAAAGAAAACTAGGCTGTTTCTACCTGCAGGAATAAGCTCTGTGTGTGTGTGTGTGTGTGTAGGTAGGTATTCGGTATCTGGGTTAAAACAAGAAAAAAATCTCTAAAACCTTTAAAGTTAAAATCCATTTAGGAAATAATTGCTAAAACAAGCTAAAAAAAAAAAAAAACAAGCTATTGCACCTGTTGGTTCAACGCACATTTGATGATTCCATAAATACTCAGCTGGAGGGCCAGGCAGATAGCTCAGTGGCATAGGTGCCTGCCTGGCAAGCACAAGGTCCTGAGTTCAATCCACGGTAAAAAAAAAAAAAACACCTCACAGCCTGAGCCTGGCTGGTATAGCAGAGGAGACAAACAAAACAGAACTGCCGGGCCAGGCCTTCCCAGGCCGCCCAAGGAAGCTTGTGTGTGGGAGAGACACACGCTGCAGCACAAAGCCTACGCTGCTTGATGCTGAAAGAGGAGCCAGCTCTCGCTCCCGCTTTTCCAGCTCTGTCTCCCCACCCGAGCCGTGACCCGCCCACAGCACCGGCCAGCCGCGGGCACCTGGGGGGCCTGGGCATCGTGAAGCCCCCTGGGCCCGGATGGGTCCCCACAGCCCAGTGGGTGCTGCAACATTAGGGCGCTGTGTGCTCTGGAGGGAGGTTGATTTAAACATGTCGAGGCCGGCTCAGTGGTCAAAGTGAGTGGATTTTTTTAAAGGAAAATTTTATTGGGAATATTTTTCCCCTTAGGTGTGAAATTTGGCAGGAACTGCGTTCTCTGACGGACTGTTGAAGACTTGGTTAATTAGAAACGAGCTCTCAGTCCAAGGTAAACATCTTGAGCCTGCTAAGTCTTCTTAGGATGTTTGTCTGAATGCTTCTGAAAATAGTATAGCTTTCTATAAAGAAATATTAACTGGTGCGCACAGATGCAGCTGACTACGTCCTAACTCAGCCCTTATAAATTGGTATTAGACGAAGGATTAGTCTCCAATTTTATTTGAAAATCCCAGGAGGGAAAGCAGCTCCGACCACCACCTTCTTATCTGTTTCTCCGAAATCCGGCCTTTGGCCGCAGGCAGAGCCTCCTCCCAAGCCAGGGCGGAGGGAGGTTGCTAGCCAGGCCCCCGCGGCCGGCTCATCCTCGGCTGTTTGTCCACACACCTCCAACCGGCGGGTGGAGACAGACAGCCGCCTCCAGCTGCGTCCTGGGGACCCTCACGCCTCCCAGAGCCCGGGGCACCCCAGCTGGGCGCACCCTGAGGGGGCCGCTCGTCCTCAGCACGGCTCCTTCCTTCTTTTCCAAGTCTCCAGGTTAGGAAGCACCGCATGGAGGGTGCGCTGGACAGCCGTGGGCCTGGGAGCAGGCCGCGCACCTCTGCCGCTGCCCTCTGGGGCCCGCGCCAGCACCCCCAGCCGCACCAGGGACCCTCAGGCCCGGGCAGGTGGGGCGGCCCTGAGCGGGCCACCGTGCCTGCAGCCCCCGTCCCTTGCGCCAGATGCCCCTGCGGGAGGCCAAGGAGAAGCGCCGCCCTCAGCCCCACCGGACCAGACCGAGGGCAGGGTGGGTGAGTCAGCGTGCGCGAAGAGGCTGCGGGAGAGGACCTCCGGGAGCTGCGGAGGAGCCGGCCCGCAGGACGTCAGCAGGAGAAATGGAGACACGGCACGGCGCCTTGACTCAGCCTGCAACTCCAGCTGCCAGCCGAGGCTGGAGGCCTGCGCGCAGCCTTCCGAGGCGCGCTCGGGTGCACAGCGCGAGTCCTCTCGGCGACCCCGGCCCGGGGATTCTCAGTCGACCGCATGCAGCAAAGAGCGTGGTGATGGTCCTCCCAGAACTCGCTAAGGCTAACTCTTTATCCGAGACCGTCTGGACGCGCAAGCACCGGCATTCGGGTCACAACTCGACTTTGGTCCTAAGGTCAAGCTAGCAGTCCTGCTGTCGCGCACGATGTTCAGTGTCGGTCTGGTTGTGACTCGAGGGTCTGCTCAGCCCTTCAAGAAGCGAATCCGCAGACGCGGGGAGAAGCGAGAGGCAGCCCCGCGGTGGGCGGCGGAGGCGCCGGTCTCTGCAGAGCCCTTTCCAAATCCCGTAACCCCGCCAAGCTGAAAGCCTCCCCGAGAGCTCGCACACGCTCTGCGGCGACGGGAAGCCGTGCAGCTCCACGGCCACCAGGCGGAGGTCGCGCGACGCGCAGGGGCGCTGCTGGGCGCGGATCTGGGGAGCTCGGGTCAGGCGCCCCGACGCCGCCGCGAGCTCACTGCCGCACGTCCGCGGCGGAAAGTCGGGGATCAGCCCAGCGGCGGGCGCGCGGGCGCACGCACACACACGCACACACGCACACACGCACACGCACATACGCACGCACACATGCACGCACACGCACGCACGCACACGAGGCAGAGAGGACGCGTGCGCGCACCGTGGATGCTATAATGAAGGGGACCCCGTCGCGTCTTCGGTTCTCTCCCACTGGACTTCCACATCTTCCCAAGCCCACGGTGGCAGCCCGTGGCGAGCACGCGGTCCCCGCGCCCGTGGCACACCGCGGCCGCTCTCCTCCGCTTCCCCTCCCCGGCCCTTGGTCCCCTTCCCGTTGGCAAACGCTCCAGCTCCAGGCTTCCTGTCGCCTGCCTTTTATTTTGCGCTTCATTTATACTTTGAGTTTCTCATCTAAGAGAAATCGTGCAGTATTTTAGCTCATGTGTCTGCTTTATTTCACTCAAGGTGATGGTCCCAAGGTGCATCCCTTTCCCTGAAAACGGCGTTTGCTCCGCTGCGTGTCAACGGCACGCTTTCTTTGCCCCCTCGCCCGCTGAGGCCACCTCGGCCACATCCGAATGCAGCGCTGGCGACCTGCGCTGCTGTCAACACGCGAGTGCACGGCCACTGTAACGCGATGTCTCTCACTCCCTCGGGAAGACGCCCGAGGGAACATAGGGTCACGTGGAATTTCCACTTTTAGTTTTTCAAAGAGTCCACACTGAAGCAATCCTGTCATTTGTGACAGCATAGGGGACCCTGGAATGCGTTATGTGACGTCCATGAGCCACCCAAGAAGGGCAAGCAGGGCTGACCACGCTTCCGTGCGGAATATACACAGCGGGGCTCCCGAAGGGGGTGGCCACCAGGGGTGGGGGCGGGCGCTGGTCAAAGACCCACGATTCCAGCTGCCCAGGAAAACAGCTTTGAGAGGCCTGCTGTCCCCGCCGCCACCGCAGCACACCTCCACACAGCGCCACACCACGATGGCAAAGAGCTACATGCTCAGTGCACTATGTGGCCCACGCCACTAAGAGCCCATCTGAAGCATTCTCGCTGTGTGCATGAGGGAATGCAGGCCTCCTCTAGCTTGTCGGAGCCGCTCTACGCAGACATGTTCCCCAAAACACCACTCCACAGACAATTGTACTTGTCCACGTAGGCAAAAATTTCAGGTCTCCTCCCAGTGGCACTGAAGAGCTCCCCTATGGCCACGAAACTGCCCCTCGTCCTGATGGTGGTGGCTGTTAAGAGGAGCTTCCACCAGAGATCACGCGCACTGAAGCGCGCGCGCACACACACACACACACACACACAGGAACACGCACGCACACATGAAATCTGAGTAGGGGCTGGAGTCTGGTGCTGTCCCCATGTCAGTTCCTGGCCTTGCTGCTAAGCCGCACCACTGCTGGGCACCGGGAAGGCCGGAGCCCTTGCACATGGTTTCTGCAGCTCCCTGTGGGTCTGTGATCATGCCCAAAGTAAGGGCAAGAAGCAGAAGCCGCCCCGCCCCGATTTCTCTGTCCTGTAGGTTTCCCTCTCTGAACTGGGTTGTGCTGTTTGTGAGGCATAACACACCTAAAATCACGTTGGCAAGGAGGCGGCTGGAGCGACTGGGCTCAAGCTGTGTTCTGGGAGGCCCCAGGGGAGGCTGGTCAGGAACGATGGGCAGCTGGGGCTTTGGAAGGCTCCCCCAGGAGATCGGACCCTGTGGGAGGGCTGGACGTGCTTGGCCTCACTGCCTGGTCAGCACTGTGCTTAGCACCTCGTGGATGCTGACAGCTTCAGTAAGTGAGGGCTTTAGGACAGCCGCGGTGACTCCCAAGATGGAGAAGCACCACACAGCCCACCAGAAACTGCCCTTCAGGAAGAGCCCTGGGCAATGCTGGTGGGTGCAGGAGGGTGCAGGAGGGCTCAGTCGTGGCAGACACCAGTGGGCATCTGCCTGCTCTGGCCCGGGCCCACCTAGCCACTCCTCTACACTGGAACTTGTCCCAGATGAAACCAGCCTGTTCCCGTCACTGTGAGGCTGTGGCCCTGCCCAGGGCCCAGGAGGGGTGGAGCCAACCTACCATGCTCACTGGTTTCCTCTGCTCCTCTGTCCCAGTGACAAGAAGCTGAGCAACGCAGTAGCTTAGCTCTGGGCTCTCGGCTTCTCCACATCGGCAATGAGAACCTCTGGGGGAGGAGCCGAGCTCAGCTCACACAGACGGGCCTCAGCGTGGGCCCTGCACACCACAGGCACGGGAGCCCGCGGGGTGGCAGCAACCCACGCGACCCAGGCAACTCGAGCCCAAGGCTCGGGCAGCGCAGGCCTCCACCCAGCCGGCACGGCACATGTCGCCGTAGCACATCACGGAGCACACAAGCAGAAAACCCACGTTAGGGCGCAGTTCATGAAGCGGGCGAGTCTAGGACTTTCAGTCACGCGCCTGTTCCCCTCCTAGGCATCTGCCCAAAAGCGTTAGAGGGCCTTTACGGCGACTCACGCACACCCACGTCTACAGCAGCAAAACTCACAATAGTTCAGTCTTGGAAGTGGCCTACACCTCTCGTGAGTGAACAAAGTGTGATGTTCACACACGGTAGAGCCCTGCTCCACCATCTAGAAGGGTACATCTGGGTCACTTACAGAAAAGCAGGTCACCCTGCGACCACACTGTTAAGTGAGACCAGTGAGACACCACGCCGAAATGTCCCACGGCTTCTCTTTTGTGAGAACACAAAGTGTAAATAGATTGAAGAATAAAACAAAAGACAGGAAACAGGGAGAGAAGGGGATGGAGAGCCGGGCAGGGGTAGGGGAGAGGTGAGAAAAGGGAGGGAAATGATGCGTTATGTGCGTACTCCAGCTCCCCACGCTCAACAGAATCATAACGTACTGCAAAGTACTAATAAAAAATGGAAAACAAATAAATAAATAAATGGAGACGTTAAATTAACAATGAGATATTTGCCAAAAATAAATTAAGTGTACACATAGACAAACTCCATTCAGACCGAGCCCTTCATAATCTGTCAGATTTTGAATCCTAGGCCACGTTTCTCTCCCTCCCCCTGAGCACCCTCAGCGACCTGCAAGGGCGAGGCCTCTGTGACACGACAGCTGCCACAAAGAAGCCTTTGGGCCGAGGTCGTGAAGCGAAGGGCCTTCCTGCCCCAGGACCCCAGGCCGGCCGCACAGTAGGTGCAGAGTGTAGGACCCTGGCCACAGAGTGACCGAAACATCACGACTGTGCACTTGGAGGTGGGGAGCGTGAGCCCCGTGGCAAGCAGGGTGGGGTGGGCACAGGGCTGCTCAGAGCTGGCCACAGTGCTTCGGGATCAGCGTTGGCTACCCAGGAGGCCCGAGCAAGGCGGCCAGTGACCGGCACAGGTGCTCCTGTGCCTTCTGTGTGTGCGCTTTACTTGTGGAATGTTTCTCGGGACATGCAGGAGTGCCTTCACCAAGAAGGCAGCTTGTATGAGAGGCCACGCACTGTGTCAGCCATCCTGTGCCATTCTGGAAATGCCAGACGATGATGGGGCTGGGGCATCAGGGCTGGAGGAGTGGGCAAGCCACGGAGGACTGGAGAGGGGGCGCGGTGGGCGTGGCTGTGCACAAGGAGGGGTGCAATCAGAGCACGAGGAGAGAAGCTCACACACTGGGCCAGAGCGTGGGGTGGGGGCTGAGGAAAGAGTGAGGACACGTTATGTACACGGCCAGCTCCCGTGGAGTGTGGTGGTTACGCGCTGCAAATTGTCCTAACAAAAATAAATTTTAAATGGTCTATTAATTTAAAAAAATAAAATATTTCCTGGTACATTCAGAGCCTCACACCACTGTGAGCTAGTTCACTTGCAAATAAGATGTGTGTGCAGAAGCCTCAGTCCACCTGCCTGCGACAGGTCCCAGGACAGGGTGGGAAGAGGACCCCAGGGGACATCTGGAATGGCTGCAGTTCCTCTCGCGCTGGTGACGCCCTCCGCCGGTCCTGGCACCCCCGGTTCCTGCAGCTGGCCAGCCTCGTCTTTGCCTTTTTCCTGTGTCCCTGCAATGCTGCACTCCAGTCGAGAGCCAACGTTGATGCAGAAAAGTGGTTTGCAGTGTTACCTCCCTGAGTGCTCGGCCTCAAACGAAAGTCGGGTGCACACTCCCGCTGCCGAAGGCCAGGAAATGGAACCCTTTGCTGAGTGTATGTCTAGCTGTTATAAGGCAGTATTCGTGGGAATGTGTCCACTTCCCAGCAGAAGCCCAAGCTGAAAAGAGCCCAGCCCTCGCCACTCCAGACCAGCACCCAGGACACCGGAAAGGACACAGCGCCCGGTGCCGGGCTCTCAGCGACCAGGTGAAGCTCTTGGGAAAGTTTCATCTCGGTTTTAGAAAGATAAAGCAAGAAAAGCCCTGGGCCGGAGCAGGCAGCAGAGAATGGCTGGTCAGAAGACGGCGGCGACGGCGTGCGACTAGATGCCCCACAAAGCCTCTTGCAGTCACCGTGGGGCTTTCTGAGGAGTGATCCTGGGATGAAGGGTGTGCAATTACTAAATGATTCCACTGCTTGCCCTGACACCCCCCCAAAGCCCAGTAGCTTAGACAGAGTATAAAAGGGGCCGAGAGAAGCTGCTGTTGCCGCTGGTGGGCTGCCTGCTTGGCTTGCTGCCTTCTGCCTGCCATGAACAGTTTCGCCTCCTTGGTGCCTCTCAGCCTTGGAGCCAGCTGACTGTGAGCGGAAACCTCCGCAAGCTGTGAGCTAAGTAACCCTGTCCTCGTCCAGCCTGAGGTGCGGGGCATTCGGTCTCAGCAGTGAGAAGAGTCACGAGGACAACGGCTCACTGAAGTCCTAGACCCAAAATCACCACCACAACCATCACTGCTGGCACACCACACTGTGCAGAGGTTTGGAGCCCCCACCTTCTGCTCCCCCTGCTTTTCCCTCCCTCCCTCTCTCCCTCTTTTCCTGTCTCCCTCCCTATCTACTACTGTGGCCTTACTTTCTCCACTATGGGTTGAGCTGTGCGAGATGTCCCCCCAAAGCCTCATGGGTCACACAAGGGCCTTGGAAAGGCGTTCAGACTACGGGGCTCTAGAATCAACTGCTGCTAAGCAGGGCCTGCTGGGCAGAGGCAGCCACGGGGCGTGGCCAGGAAGGCGCCCCTCCTGCCCAGCTCCTCCATCCTCTCTCAGCTTCCTGTCTGCCGCTCTGTGAGCGGCTCTCCTCCACCAGGCCCTCGTGCCGTGCCATCCGACCTGGAGCCAGCCAACCACAGAGGACTAAAACCTCTAGTTTAGAAGACACGAGCCAAGAGAAACCGCTCCTCCTTTAAGCTGCAAGTGTCAGATACCATGTCTCAATGGTGAGGGAAGTTTCATCCCCAGAATAGCTATGCTCAAGTCCCAGGCCCTGCCCGGGTGCTTTAAAGAGATCCAGCGAAAGGAACACATTTGGAAATGCAGAAATAGGGTGTTTGGACATAGGAACTCGTAGCTGCCTCAAGTGAAAGCCCACTCACAGGGAAGAAGGAGGCGCCGACCCACTGACAGGTGGCCTTAGGAGGGGAGCAGTGCAGGTGCAGGTGCGCCGTGAGGCCACGTCCGGCCCTGGCCCCTTCCGGCCCCACTCCTGGGTGCAGCCTTCCCCGGCAGCACAGGGAGGGACCTCCTGACACTGGACTTGAGGGCCAGGAAGCAGGGTCAGGAAGATGCTGCCTGTGCCTCCCAACACGTCCCGCTTGCCCCCCACCCAGCCCCTTTCCACAAAGCCTGCAGTGCCACCCAGGGTGCCATCCGAATGGGAAAGGAGCCACCTTCGATGGACGCATTCCTAACTGGACTGTAACAACCAGAAGCCAGGCCCACCGACACCTAGGTTCCAGACATAGTCAGGCCCACACACTGATATTTCCGGTCTGACCCCACAGAAGGATGGTGGCCCCATAAGGTGACGTTACTTGGTGACACAGAGCTGGCTTAGCGGGTCCACCACAGCCACAGTGACTGCACAGGGACAGAAACACTGCCAGTCGCATTCCTCAGTGCCTGCCCCCATCCTCAGGGTGCACAGTGGTATGCGCACTCCGTGCAGCCCACACACACCCTGCCGTAGATGCACCATTCCTGGGCAGGCATGGGACGCACACGCCTGCCCTCTCAGCACCTGCGGGACCAAGGCAGGAGCACTGCTGCAAGTAGGAGGCCAGCCTGAAGTACATAGCCACTCCCTGTGTGTTAGTTGATACATTGCGTCAGCAGGAAGCCGCGCTGCCTGGTTTCCTGCCATCCCACCCTGCTTATGTGGAGAAGTCTCAGTCTTCGGAGGAGCTTGATCTTTGCGGCTGAACCACCGTGGAGGAGCTCCGATCTTCACTGTGGAGCGCTGGTCTTCGCAGTCAGGGCAGATCGAAGAGAGAGGCCTGATGGACCCGCTGCAGCTGCTGCCCCTCCTCTGCTCTTGTTTTCTGCCACATGAACTGCTGTCGTTTGCCTTGGAGCCAGCGGAGTATGGACTGAACCCTCCAGTAACTGTGAGCTAAATAAACCTTTCCTTCCTTCATTTTGAGTGTCAGGTATTTGTCCCACCAACGAGTAAAAAGTAACTAAGACACCCTGTCTCAACCAAACCAAAAACAATCATAAATGCACTACATAGAAACCCTGATGCATCATACCACACATATAAATCCTATAGCTGTGTGTGTGTGCGCGCGCGTGTGCATCAGAATCTTAGTCCCCAAGGAAAAGTTTCTTAATTTGTTTTGGGGAAAGGAAAAGCACAAATCCTGAAGGTGGGCTCCAGATGATCCCATGGAGCAGCCACCCCAACAGGACTTATGAACACGTGGTGGAAGGAGTTTATGCACGACATGTTCCTGGCAAACTCACGTGTTTCAGAATTATTTTTTAATTAATTTCAATAATAAAAGAAAAAGTCATTGAGTAATTAAATTCCCTGCCTCTAAGCATTTTCAGCTAAATAGATCCATTTGTTTTACAACTGACTCAATGGAAATTCCTAGGCCAAAGCCTGAGGCCTGCGCTGGTAACCTCGGCCTCGACCACAGAGCCAGCTGCCGAGCTGTGCCCTGGTCCTGGGCAGCTGCTCCTGCCCGGCGTCCACCTCTCTGCAGGGGACACCAGTCACTGTGGGCTCTGCAGGGGTCACTGGCTGCTTGATACGGAGTGGCCAGGGCTAGGACAAGAGGTCAGGGTTGGGGGCCACAAACAGCGACCCTACCTCTGCTGTCCTCTCCCTTGGCCTCACTTTCCTCACCAGGAGAGCTTGGACAGCCTTCAGGAAAAGAAGACTGTCCCACTCATCCAAGGGCCAGGCCACACCCAAGCCCACAGCATGCCTCTGTGATGACGAGGGCACTCGCTCCACTCCAAATGCACCCATGGAACCCTTTGGGGAGCCTGAGAGTCTCCAGCGTTATTCTCTCCTTAGACAGACTGAGACACCAAGGCACAGTGTGGGGGAGAACTGGGATTTCAGCCCAGGCAGTTAGCCTCCAAGCCCACTGTCCACCCCACTCCCACAGATCTTTTGCGAAGAGGAAGGGGCAGTGTGAGTGTCAGCTCCTGCCCGAGACCCACAGGAACCGGTGCTGGGAGCATTCTGCCTGCACCGCAAGCCTGCGGCTCCAAGGCGCTGTGGTGGCAAGCGGCCCTGGCAAGCCCCGGCCTGCCTACTCGCGCTGTGACCCGGGTGGGTCATAGGCCTCTCCTCAGCTCTAGACAGCCACAGTTCCTGCCTCTGGGGCCACCGTGAAGAGCAGGGAAACCGTGCACAAGTGTGCCCAAGACCAAGAGACGCTGCCTGGTTCTGTGTACCCTCCCATTGGCTCTGCCCACTGGGAAGCAGGACAAACAGAACGGGAGCACAGCGAGCGGCCCAGACTGGGGTGGGGGAGCCCCACTCCCTGCAGCGCACCAGCTCGCACCCTCTGCTGCGGCCCTGGTCCTGTCGTCCACTGCGGCCTGCGTGGTGAGCAGGCGCAGCACTCCACACCCAGGCATGGGGCGGCAGTGTCCTGCAAGGGTGCTTTCTCCAGAGCAGCCCTGTTCCAGGCACAGAGGGTAGCAGCGTCTCCCGGGCCAGGTGTCCAAGGAGGAAAGGCAGGGGCCCAGAGGAGAGAACCAGCTGTGCCTTGGTCACAGACCTAAGGGGCTGCCACGGAGAACAGACAGGTCAAGGCCACCAAGCTCCCCCGGGCTCAGGGCCTACACGAGCCACTCTCTGGCCACCGCCCCTTCCCCTCTGTGCCTGGCCGGCACCTTCCTCCTCAGATTCAAAGGTCTCAGCAGCCAGGGACAAGCCCTCCCCCAGACATCAGTCCTCCTCCCTGCAGCTGAAGACTCCCTTTCATATGCCTGGACTCTGCACGTCCCCGCATGGTCCCAGTCACTGTCTGTCTCCGCCCTGGACACACAGCCTGTGTAAGATGCAGACTGTCACGGCAGGCTCCCTGCGGCCACCAGCTCTGAGAGTCTGACCAATGTTCACAGGATGCTACCAGAAGGAAAACAAAATACGCAAGGCCACTCCAAGGGAGGGCATTAAGCCCAGAGGCACTGCACCACTAGGACACAAAACGGCCTTTGAGCCAGGCATGGTGGCGCAGGCCAGCGTGGGCTACAACGTGAGCTGAAGGCCAATCTGAACTGCATAGTGAGACCCTGTCTCAAAAGAACCCTTCAGGGCCAGCAAGATAGCACAGCAGACTAAGCACCTGCTTAAGCAAGTGCAGGGACCAGGGTTCAGTCCCTGGCACTACAGGCTACACCAGCCCTGCCCCTGGGTGCACTGAGCCGGCCATGGAGACCAGGCATGGTGGGCGCGCACCTGTAATCCCAGCGCTGGGGAGGCCAAAAACAGGAGGATCTCTCTGAGTCCCAGCTGCATAGTGAGACCCTGCACCAAATACATAAAAAAACAAGAAGCCTCCAAAAGCAAGAAATAAATGTAGAAAATGGATTTGTCCCTTTTTTCTGGCCTTCTTTTCCCCACTCTCTGGCTTCCCACATTTAGAAACTGAGGCACAGCAAGCTCAGCAAGAACTGAGCTCTTTTTGAAAAAAAAAAAAGGTTTTCAGTGACTGATGTATTTAATTAGCATCACAAATATAGTTATAGTATACATTTTATAAAACTACTAATCCACATGTGTGCAAATTTGCCTCTAAGGACAACTTAGAAACTTTACGATATACTTTCAATATCTCCCCATTGTTCCAAAGTAATATTTTCTGCTATTAAAATACATAATAAAGTTCTCAAGGAAAAAAAACCAGGGTCACTCCAGGCAAGTAAAAGAAACTAATAACTTTATAACCACCTTTCCTTTGTCTTCAGCAAAAGAAAAGTCTGAAATTAATTTCACCTCCTTGATTAAAAAAATACACAAGATAGTCACAGGCAGCTTTAACTGGACTTGGGCCTGGCATGTCCTGTCACCTTCCTGTTCTCAGAACTGAGACCACGGTACCCCCCGGAACGACCCAGCCTCTGTCTATGCGGTCAGAAAGGCGGTGGCGTGGTGTGGACCTGCAGACCACAGTGCACTTCACGTTCTGTGGCAGCCTCGTGCAGGCACCGCGACAGTCCCCACTGTGGGCATTAGGGACGGTCGGACACTATGCCCTGCGGGCTGTCATCCCTTGGCCTGCCTTTCGGAGTGTAGCAAGCACTGTAAACATCTCATTCTCAGACCTGATGTCTGCCATTTCTGTGGCCACTGTTCCCACGGGAGGAAACAAGGTGCTTTGTAAAGGACAGCCCAGGCCCCCCTCAGGCCGGCTGACACCTGAGTCAGGGAGCCCAGAACACTCGGGATGGGTTGCGAAGACACCGCGAACCCCCAGGAGCTTCTGGGCCTGGGTGCTGGGGCCTCTGTGAGAGGCGGGGCAGAGGCCCCACGGAAGGGCTTCGGCTATGCCAGCCTCGCCACACACTGCGCTACCCTAGGCAGGCAGCTGGATCCCCATGCCTCGGATTCCTCATCTGTAAAGAAGGTGGGCACCTGCCACAGGCATGCAGGGGACGGGGGAGCAGGAGCAGGAGAAAAAGCACCACGAGGATAAGCTTCAATCAAATTGCAAGAAGACACAGAGGCCTGTGGCCTCGAGGAGCAGGGGACACGGGAGACACAGGCACCCAGAGAAAGCACCAGACCCCGGCTGCAGAGCACTGGAGAAGCAGCAGGCCTCGAGATGCGCCTGCAGTAGAAACTACACGCTGCAATTCAAAGGCCCTCTCGCCGCCATTGCAGATGCTGATTCTGTGCTATACTACGCCAATAAATCGCTCTCCTCACCTGAGCTTCGTTTTCACTCTGTAACGCCGCTGCTGGAAACTTCCCTCACATGTGTGGCCTGCGTGGCTTCTACTGGACATCGACGCTGGCTTGGAAGGACCATGGGCTTGCATACTGCGGCGTCCCTGGCGACCCAGGACAGCCACATCGGGGTCCCACTCTCCATGCACAAACATGAATGGCTTCCGTTAGCACTGCCTGGAGATAGTGCCGCCGCCGCACGGCTGTGCCCTGGGTGTCTCCCCACTTCCCCTCGGGCCCCCTAGTCCTGCAGGGCCCAGGGCTCTCTCATGCTCCACCTGGGGAAGAACTGAGGCAGGGAGACACAAAGCAGAAAGAGCAGACAGCCCTTGCTGTGGTCAGCTAAGCAGCACACTCAGAGACAAGCACAGGGCCAGGGAGATGGCTCAGTGGAATAAGTGCTTGCCTGGCAAGTGCAAGGTCCTTAGTTCGATCCCTGGTACCACACACACACACACACACACACACACACACACACAAAAGACAGGCACAGGCCCATGAGGCTTCCTTAGATCTTGCTGCAGGGCCCAGAGAAGTTGCTCCCACCAAAGAGCAGAGCAAAGGGGAAGCAGGTAAAGGAGGGAGGGAAGCGACCGGGGTGGGGATGAAGGAGGAAGACCCGGTTCAGGCCAGCAGAAGTGCGATGGGGCAGCTGAGGGGTCATAGAGTCTCCACATTTGGAAGTAATTATTTCAACATTTTGCACCTTTCATATCAGCAGAGAGCAATTTCCAGTTCCAAATACCCTACGTTCCCAGTGGCAGCGCCGCAGCCTCGGCATGGGCTGCTGAGAGGGGCTTTCAGCATCAGCCGCACGGGCCACACAGGAGGACACCCTGGCGTGGGCTGGAGAGTGCGCCATCATCCCACAGGGTCGCCCCTGAGCTGCCCCAGCCAGGAACACGGAGCAAGAACGCAAGGAAGGTCTGCCTGCCGCCGCTGAGCTGGAGCCAGGGGACTGCTCACATCCTGCACCGGCCAGCAGTCACACAGTGGCGGGCAAGGACTAAGAACAGCCCTGGAGGGGCCAGGGAGATGGCTGAGTGGAATAAGTGCTTCCCTAGCAAGTGCAAGGGTCTGAGTTCAATCCCTGGTTCCGCAAAAAAAAAAAAAAAGAACAGCCCTGGACCACATTCTGGGGCATGGCCAAACCAAAAGCCTGAGCCCTCCCCGAGGAAGGGGAAGCCAGGCACAGCTCTGAGCTGCAGACACCTTGTCAAGAGCAGTGGGAGCTGCCAGCTCAGCAGAATGGGGTCCAGCATCCCATACCAGCAGCAGGAACCAGTCTGCCTCAGCCTAGCCAGAGGCCCGGGTTGCAGCCACCCAGCTCCACAGTCAAGAGGTGCTCAGACAGGCTCAGAAGAATGCTGCCCAAGCTGGGCTCCTCTCCACCTCTGCCCTGCTCCCTCTTGGGACCCACCCTGATGACCACACCTCTGAAGGAGAAGGTGCTACCAGCCCCAGAGTTTCCCAGAATGCACTGTGCTGGTGGTATTCAGCACCCAGCCCCTCCTGGCAATAGCTGGCCTTCTGCCTCTGTGGCCTTAAGCGCTCCCCTCACCCCTGTCTCTGGTCCTGTGCAGCTGCCGCTGCCTCTCCTCCCGCAGCACCTCCACACCCACACGCTTCTGCTGGGGAAGGCACTATCTCCTCCTTTCCAGCCAGCGTCCACACATAGGGAGGCCTCAGCAGACGGGGAGAGCGAGGCAGTGGGCGCAGGAACGAATGACACCTGAGGAAGCAGAAAAGACCCGTGTGACCTTGAGCCCCACCTCTCTGACAAGACTCAGGGAGCAGGCTCCGATCTCCTGCCACGCCGTGGCCTCAGCCGGTCCCTTGGTTTCTCTGTGCTTGGCCATAGGGCACAACCCGGGGAAGGCGCCACCCCATTCCTCTACTCTAAGCAAGCAAGGCTGGGCCCGACACACAGATGGAAGGAGCACAGCAGCATGGGCACTGGTTAGGCCGAGCCCGAGGCTGTTCTAGGAGCTCCAGTGCCACCCCAGTGCCCCGACTCTCTGCCTGGGAAAGAAGGCAAGGAGTTAACCCCCTGCCTTGGGGAAGGGATTAGCAGTCTTGTGTCTGTTTAGTTACTCAGATCCCTGCCTCTCCAGAGAAAAATATCTTGAAAGATTAGATTATGTGGCGGGAACTGCAGGGCCACAGTGCAAAAAGCGGGCCCTGTCACTTCCCCTCCGAGCTGAGGTCTGGAGAGAATTTCCCGTAGGTGGTCCCGGCTAGATTTCCTGGAGGCTGAGGGACAGAGCAAACAGCCTTTCCTCCCCAGGGATTTCAGTGTGAAAGCACTTTTTAAACCTTAAATTAAAAAACTGAAAGGCCATGTCCATCTGCAGACTTGATTTCTAAAACAGCAGCATGTCACGGGCTCTCAAAAGAGGCAGAGCCGGCTTGGCACGATCGGAAAGTGCCCATTGTCAAGAAAAATAATTCAGGCCAGTGGCCATGCCTGACAACTCGACGTGAGGGCACCCCGGGCCGAGCGCTGCCAGAGGCGGCATTGGTCCAGGCAGCCCGACACAGCCATGGAATAGGGGAAGCCTTTGTTCCAAGGAGGGCATCTCCTGCAGAAGGCCGCAGACAGGATAGGCCACGTGCTCTGCGAAGTCAGAGGTCAGACTTGAGACAGAGAAGCTGGAAACCGGACGTGGCTGAAATAGAAGCTTCGAGGGCAGCACACCAGAAGCCCCACTGTGGGGCTTCGCTCTGCCGGGCCGAGCTGCGTGGCCCTAGGCTGGGCTCGTGGCCTCCCTGAGCATCCGTGTCTTCCTCCTGGCTCACAGGTCTGCAGTGGAGATTCAGGAGGACAGTGAGTGGGAACCACGACTCCGTGTCACAGAAGAGCTGCTCCTGCTGCCCCCACCCGGGAGAGGGATTTGGCCTTCAGGGGAAGGGCAGTCAGGGCTTCTCCAGGCCTCGGGTCGCCTGACACGCCCCGTGCCACTCAGGGACGGCTGCAGAAGGGAGACATGGGCAGGAAGGACATGGCTCCTAGAGCTGCCCAGCAAGCCCCTGCCCTGGGCCAGGCCACGGCAGAGTCAAGTGTGACGGTGGTCCTTGGAAAATGCTGCCCTGACCTGGTCCGGAGGCACTGCCTAGAAGCCGGCAGGTCTTTCCCGAGCCGCTGGCGTGTCTACCTCCCACTGGAGGCTTGTGCTCTGGACCGTTAGGCCCTGCTCCCCTGTGGCCAGGCACTGGAGCCCTCGGGACAGCCCTGCTCCCCAGGCCTGAAGTCAGTCAGGAGCCCATGAGCGGGCAGCCAGGACACCAGCGAGCCCGCGTGCTTGCCACACGCCCACTGCCCCCCGCCACAGCTTGCTGCACCCTGTCCCCAGCTGCCACCCCAACCTGGCAGCCTCTGTCATCTGGGGCTGTAGGGAACAAACCCTCCCCGTGGACCCGAGTCTGTACTGTGGCCACCATCATGACAGTGCCTGGACTTCCTGCCACAGCCAGGCACGTAGAGATGTGCACACACCCGCTGCCCCGGAGACTGCAGTGCAAACCAATTAGGAACGAGCTGGTTATCTGGAAACACTCAAGGCGACTTCTAGACACTAAAGAGCACAGGGCAGAGGCACCAGAAAGGCCTCAGGGAACCCCAGATAGCAAGTTAACCAGGAGGGGAAACTAAGTCCCAGCACCAAGGCCCTGTGGGCTGTGAGCTCACACATCTGGCGGTTTGTGCTCACTGTTGAGTCTGCGCTCCGGGTATGACTTCTGGCACAGGTGCCTCTGGGCAGGTGCTCAAGAACGCTGGGAGCCAGGAGCTCACAAGAGCCACCGCATTCACTTGGCAGCGCACCAGCAAGCCCGCCCTCCACGCTCTGCATGAGTGCTGGCCAGAGCCCCCAGGCCACTCGGCACAGCTGCCTGCACAGGGAAGGGGCGGCACCCTGCCCCCAAAATCCAGAGCTCCTCGAATCTTTGACCTTGAAGATCTATAACCTGCACTGTCTATAAGGAACCTACAAATCTCTCCCCACAAAAGAAACCCATGCGTGGCTCAGACCCTCTTCAGGGGTCACTGGCAGTCACAGGAGAACTGTAATTTCAAAGTGAATGCTAAAAGGCCCAGGGGTGACAATTGTACACCACCACCTAGCTACCTACCTTCTCCACGGCCAGCACACGGTCCCCACAGAACCAGGGTGGCAACTCAGTTCTTTCCTTGGTCTTCCAAAGCGCACCTGTCAAGAAAATGAAGATACCGAAATGTGAAAGACAACCTCTTTCTCCTCTACCCAAGCCAGACGCACCTGGACACACAAGAAAATGCATATAAAGGTTTTGTAAGAACATGATAGGCAGGGCCGGGGAGATGGCTCAGTAGAATAAGCACTTCCCTAGCAAGCACAAGGGTCTGGGTTCAATCCCCAGTTCCGCAAAAAAAAAAAAAAAAAAAAAAAAAAAAAAAAAGACAGGCTTTCCTCTTTCTTTGTTTTTTCCTTACACACACAACTGCCAAGGAGTTTCTAAAACAAATCAATCCAAAATCAGGGCTGGGAAGGAACTGTCCCACAGGACCCAGCCTCCTCTGATGTTGGCTTGCGGTCTGTCTTCACGCTCTTACGGTCTCCTTCCGGTCGGTGGGTGAAAGCACCTTTGGGATCAGGCAAGATGTGCTCTGGCTTTCAGTCAACCGCTGAGCAGCTGACCCAGCGACCAGCGCCGGGCCCCGAGCCGCTAGCTAGGCAACGACAGCAAGCCTTCTGGAGACCGCGGGCCCAAGTGCAGCCCAAACGCACTTACTTAGCGTCAAGTGCCAATGCTACAAGTGAACCTGGCCACTGAGGCTTTAGTTTAGAAAAAAACAACTGTTATCCAATGCTCGGCTGCTGGGAGGACCTGTGCAGACAGAGGGCTCTGTGCGCCTGCTGCGGCCTGCGTACCATGGGCTCGCCGCTGAGCTAGGAGTCTTCTGTAGACGCGCAGCCCCCAGCCCCGCCCGCAAGCCCACTCACACGCGCCTTGCAGCATCTCGCTGCTCAGACATGCCACTGCGGCCCAAGGCCTCAGGATACCCATGAGCTGCCCAGGTCTCCCCGAGCCCTTAGGCTTGCAGCAGTGGCTCCAGCCCATGGTCTTGCTGCGGCGTGAACACCAGCTGCGAAACCACAAGCAGGAAGCCAGCAGCCATGTCCTCAGGCTGCATCTCAGAGCCACCTTCCCCAGGCCCACCCTCACCGGCCACCCAGGACACCTCTTCTCCAGGTGCACCAACCGATCCTTATCTGCCACACTTGCCAGAGGCAGCCCCTCCACGTCCAGTCTTGTGACTTCTGCTACCTGCTCCAAGCTTTTGTAGGTAAGTGGATGGGATGGGCGGGAAGAAATGAGCCTGGAGAATAATCCCTTGGAAAGCCTGGCAGCACAGAGAAATGCTTACCCCAGAGCGCCCCAGGCGGAGCGGGTGCCCCAGTGCAGCCCGCAGAGCTGTCTTGGGCCGGCACCGTGTGCCCCGCACGCCTTCACACTGCGGCAGAGCCCCTCTCTGCTGCCTGGGCACAGGAGAGATGGGGCATGAGCTGCCATCAGCAGAGAAAGCTGAAGAGACAGGGAGTACAAGAGGTGGGAGGGAAGCCCGCGCACAGCCTGCAGCCTGCCTGCTCCAGCCCCGACTCCGCCTGCATCTTGTTCCAGTCACCTACACCGGCAGAGTCCCGTTGAATCCAGTTTTCGATGTTGTATTGAATGTCACACGAGAAATGTCCTGTTTGAGCTGCCTTTAAAGCATACAAATCAGCAGTGCCGAGCACACACTGAGGCCGCAGCCTTCGCCACTATCGGGCTCTAGAGTGCCTCCATCACCCCAGAAGGAAACAGCAGCCCTTCCCTCCCTGGCCCGGTCCTCTGGACAGGCTGGGTGTGGAGACTCCCTAGCTGGACACTGCCCACGGTGCAGCCACGCAGCCCTGGTCACCTGCTTGTTCCGGGCTTGGACCGGCGGCTGCAGGAGGGGCTCCCCCCTCCACAGAGTCACAAAGCAGGGACTCCTCTGGGGCTGTGACTGCTTTTCCTCACCCACGAGGCAAGGCCCCGCCCAACCCATGGCAACATGTGAGAGAGGCCACACGACGCTGCTGCACCCCGCTCACGTGAGGCCTGGCCTGCCACTGGGGCCCCACCCTTAGGCCGCTCTGGCTGTGCCGTGGGGGGTCAGCACTGCTTACGACTGGCCACCAGGAGACGCTGTCTCTCACAGTTGAGACACAGCCGGTCATGGCTGCTTCTTCCCACTTCCAGGGGTGCCACCTCGGACGTACTGTACCCATGTCACTAACATGATGCACTACCTTGGGGGACCGTGTGCCCAGCTCAGCAGGAAAACCGTGGCTCCGCGCCAGGCTAGCGTGCCGCTAGCAGCCGAGCACTGCACGCCATCACAGCCTTCCTCTTGCTGTGCTGTCCCCCAGGGGCCACCTCGGGCGCCGCGGCCGGCAGGGCCTGCCTCTGGTGGGTAAGCAATCCAGGCGACAAAGTTACTGAGCAAGGAGACAACAAACTCCCAGTCTCACACTGCAGCTGGCCCATGCGCCTGGCAGGACAAAGCCTTCTTTAATGAGTAAACTACAGTGGAATGTCCCGGAAGAGTAGAAAAGCTGCACCCTCATGGGCAGCAGGACCCCCATCCTGGCTACGGAGGAGAGCAGCAGAGGCTGCTGTCCAGGGACCCCAGGGGCAAGGCAGGGATGGAGAAACCCTAAGAGAGATCTTCGCGCTGACGCAGAGCCCGCCCAAGAGAGGCCCCTTCCCACGTGCAGGGCCAGGGCTGCGAATGCCCAGGAGAGAACGGCCACTGAGCATTCACGCAGCCCGTGAACCGCGAGGTGGAAGAGAAGCTGACTCTGCAATGCTGGAGGGGTTTCCCTAGGAGGCGGGAGGGGCAGGCCAGGGAAGGAGCCGCTTGGGATTAAATATTGTCATTTGAGTGGCGCAGCTGATGAAAGCCAGGAAATTCTAAATGCAAGCCCCGACGATCTGCCACTCCAGGGTTACACTCTGGAGCCCCGAACAAAAGCCGCAGTGTGCAGCGCAGGCGACCGCGTGACCGCCAGGGAGGGCTGCAGGTTTGCTTTCACTTTAATGACTTTCCAGCCTCAAGTGTGGAAACCAAGACGCTGTTCTGCTGGGTGAGCGCTTGTCGCTGTCTGCAAGCAGCGAGCCTGCAGGACTGGGATCTTCCGTCCTGCGGGCCCCTGGCACCCCTCCACCCACGACTCATGGGCAGGCACTGGGCCTAACTCACCCGGGCACGGAAAGCCCAGCACGGCTGTCTGAGGATCCTGCTGGAGGGGACAGAGGGTACAGGCGGAGACAACAGGCTGAGGCACAGGGACTCGGCCCAGCGACAGCCTCAGCAGAGCCCTTCGAGCGCTAGCCTCAGCCCCCTCGAAGGAGCAGGGCCCTGGTCTGGAGGGACACAGCAGGAGCCTGGGCGGCCACGCCTCTCCTCTCCACACCCAAGCAGAGGGCCACTGGAGCGATGTGGGCACCCGACCCGCGTGGCCTGCAGGCAAGCGGAAACCACATCAGGAGGGGCAGCAGACAGGTGCAGACAGCCGGAGCTGCCTAGAACCGGACGACAACTGCCCTTCTCTGCACTCGAAGTCCGAGCCGCGGGCAGTGTCCCACGCATGGAGTCCCAGGGACAGCACGCATGGGGAAGGCTGCCTCATTCCCCAAAGGCTCACCAGGCTGTTCTCTAGACACTGCCCCCCCAGTCCCAGCACTCAGAAGGCTGAGGCAGGAGGATCTCCACAAGTTTGAGGCCAGCCTGAGCTACTCAGTAAGTTCAAGGCCAGCCTAAACTACATAGCAAAACCCTATCTCAAAAGAAATTTTTGTCTGAATTTTTGAAAATGCGGGCACCATGGTCCCAAGACAGCAGTAGCACTGTGTCCCTCTGCCTGGCCCTTCTCCATGAGGCTGTGTCCCACAACCACCCACCAGGTCCAGCCCGGCTGCAGGGCAGGCACCAGTGTGTTCCCTGAACCCCCAGGACTCCGACTCCTACCTCAGCCTCTGCTGGAGGACACTGAGGCCCGGCGTGGGCTCATCCTGGAGCTCACTTGTCCCCTTCCATGGGTTTCCCCACCCCATCCTGCAGATGTCCAGGCAGGGAGAGGTGACACCCTCCTCACCAGAGACAGGCTCCAAACACAGAGCAGAACCACTCGGAGGCCTCGACGCGCTTTTACCTCCTTCCTGCCTTCCCTTCCAGGTTACAGGTCAGACATCCGCTATTTCCCTCTGATCTGAAAGCAGCAGTTTGGGATAAACCTGTTCTCAACTCTGTCTTCACCATTAAATGTAGGACAGCGTCACCTGCTGGCCAGCAGGCAGAGGACCATGGCATGTCCTTGCCACCTACTGAGCAGGACACTTCTGGTTCCAGACAGGATGGGAACAGGACAGGAGGGCCATAGGCTCTGGATGCTAGCCTCCGGGACTTCCTTGCTTTGAGGGCTCAGATGTTCATGGCCCCGAGCTTCAAAGGGCAGGCGCTAGGGACCAGGGCACAGCCAGCACCACGGAGAGGGCCAGGGGCAGCAGGGAGCTTCCGGTGGAGCTTACTGCCCAGAGGAGCCCTGACGCTGAGCAGGGGGAGCCAGGGGCAGCGAAGCCTGGTGGCGTAGATGCTGGTGTCCAGAGCTGGACCAGAAGAGATGAGGAAAGGCGCAGAGCCCACGTCCTGCTGCAGAGACCGAGCTGTGCCCACCCACATAGGCGGGGGCGTGCGCCAGCCTCATGCCCAGCTGTGTGCAGGTGGGGACATGCGTAAACACGGGCACATGCGCAGCAGCAGTGACACTGGACTTGTTAAGCTCAAATGTCCTGTACGTCCCTCCTGACACTCCCAACGACTGCTGCAGGATGGGGGCCGAGGCCCGAGGCAGGCCCCTCCGCAAGCTCACTCACCCGTGAGTGCCCACGGTAAGCAGGAGCCTCTGCTGGGCTGTGTGCAGTGCGACCTTCGTCACGACACCCATGAGGTAGGCTCAGAGCCCACATTTTATAGAGGGAAGCTGTGTCTCAGAGAGGCTCATGACCCTATCCCAGACCACACAGCAGCTCAGTAGCACAGCAGGAGTCTGAATTAGGTCAGACCCCAAGGCCCAGTGGTCAGCACGTGAGGGTCCTTGAGGGCCCCTCACCCAGAGTGGTCACTGAGTGCCTGGCCCCGGCGCCAGCGTGGACAGGCGGGCTAGGCAGGGGGCACTGCCGGGTGGGCCTGCTTTTCCTCAATGCCTTCCTCTCTCCAAGCCTCGGTCTCCTGGTCTGTAGCAGAGGGCAGGCGGAGGTGGAACAACCCTGGCACTGAGGACAGTGCCCCACTCACCCAACTCTTCAGGGGGGGTTTCTGAGACATGCTCCGCCTTAGCATGTCCCCAAAAGCGGGCCAGCCACTCTGACACAACGCTGCCATCTACTCTGCTGCCTCACTCAGACCACATCAAATGTCCCACTCAAGCCACCTGCACCGAGAAAGCCCCACCCCACGGGCCGCGTCTGTCAAGCCTTCAGTCTCCTTCCCCCGGAACGCTGCTGCTCAGTCTTTCTGGCTTTTCCCAGGCCAGTTTGGCTTGCTCTGCTGTCTCAGCTCGGTCAGACCCAGAAACTCCAGGGAGCCCATGGGGTTCACTCGTTGCCAGGCGACGTCACTGTGGTGCCCTGCAAGCTTGTCCCTGGGAAGCAAGCGCTTTCCTGTGTGCTTCAGGCCTGGTAGGGAGATCCTGTTAACACCATGCTACATCAGGGCCTGGCGAAGCGCGCCTGTCACTCCAGCCGGGGCAGCTTAGCAGCTTAGCCAGACCTTGTCTCAACACTTTAAAAGTCTGGATGTAGCTCAGTGCAAAAGCCTCGAACTCAATCCTCAGTGCTGCAATAAAAAAACAATAAATATCCTATTGCAAAATTTTTAACCACTAGCTTTACCATCCGCTGCCAATTCTTGCCTAAAACAATTATCCCCGTGACAGCTGCACTGGTCTTCAGCTTGCGCTCTCTAACTCGCGAGCGGGAAGCTGTCCTCCTGCTTCCTTCTCGGCCCTGTGACCCGTTCTCCACACAGCAGGCAGAGCCGATCTCGAAACAAGGGAGCCAAAACCGTTCACTGAAGAAGAGTGAGGTTCCACCCTCTCTGCACACCACTCGCAGAAAACGAACTCAGAGCAAGCCCCAGAATGTAAGCGCTACAAGCTCAAGTTCCTGCAGCGTCAGGACCAGTCCTCAGCACCTTGGAATTTCCACAGGTTTTTCCGATGGGACCCAGAGAAAAGCAGATGTACTGGGCTCGGTCAAACTTAAAGAGCCTCAAAGGACACCATGCAGAAGTGCCGAGATGGCCTGAGAACGGGAGGTGACACCCGCAGCCTCGGGCCGAAGGGACGCTGGGCACGGAGCGCTCCCTCCCAGCAGCTCCAGAGCAGCTTGCAGCGCGGACCGTCCTTGGCTCGCCAACTCAAGGCCCCAGCATGGAGGGAAAACAAGGAACAAACTACCCACAAAAGATGGGAGAAAGGAGCTGGACAGACGTCGGCCCCCAGCACCACCTCCAGGCCAGCGGGTCGGGGAACCTGCTCCCTGCCGGGCACCAGGGGAACGAATCAGAGCCCGCGCAAGCCAGGGCTGCGGCGGCGTGGAGAGGGGAGCTGGCGCCCGCTGCTGGCGGGAGGGGAGCAGTGCAGCCCGCGGGGCAGTCGGCGCACCCCGGACGTCAAGCGCCAGCAGCGCTGAGCGCCGGGCCCTGAAGGCTCCGCGCCGGAGGGAGCGGAGAGCTGCACCTCGGCTTCACCCGCGAGTCCGCCGCAGCGGCCTTCCGCCCTGCGCACAGCGGTACGCGCACGCTGCTGCGCGCTTCCTCTTGTCCCCTCCACACCACCACCGCGTTTCCTCTCGCTTCCAGCGGACGTGCGCGCTACTTGGGCGATTTGTTCCCATCCGGGACTGCTCCTCACGAGATGTCACTCGCAGCTGTGCAAGTGCACAGCTCGAGTGTTTGTAAGCCGGGACTTCCAGTACAGAGTCGCTGTGCGACCTCGCAGTTTCTCTCCTAGGTATACAGCAAAGGGAAGGGCTGACGTCTGTCCACACCCAGACCTGCGTGGCAGAGCCCAAAGCGGGAACAAGCCCACTGCCCCCTGCAGATGAGGCACGGCCTAGCTGTGCCGTGGAATGTTACTCGGCCACGGGAGGAACTGCCACACTGCGACACGGATGGACCCCGGACACAGATGCTGAGGAATGGAAGCCAGACACAAGGGTCATACGATGCCATCCACCTGCGAGGCCCAGGGTGGCAGCTCCAAAGACAGAGAGCAGGCGAGCACCGGCCTAGAACGGGCCAGGCTGTTGTGGAGGGGGCGGCGCTGAGGGGCAGGCAGTCTCACTCCAGTGGCAAGAGTGCCCCAAATGATGTGGTTGTGCCGCTGTGTCAGCACACTAAGCGCACTGGGACAGGCAGCCACCTCATCCTCTGAGCTGGGAACGCAGGCCAATGGCACGCTTGCCCCGACTCTGAAGGCAGAGGCATGTTTGAAGCAACGGGCTGGTCCTGGCCGCGACAGCAAGTGAGCACCAGGGTCACACACCTCACACAGGAAAACAGGCAGAGCTGTCCAGGGTCGGGAGCACCCCACCTGGTGGGAGAGGCCAGGCAGCCTGCAAAAGGAAGAGAGCTTCCTGCTTGGCTCACTGGGGGCCACAGAAGTGAAGGGGCTGGAGGAAGGAGGAAGGAGCAGGAAGGGGGCAGTTTGAGAAGGGCAGCAGGCGTGGCCACGACAAACACCTTGGTTTTCTTTCTTTCTTTCTTTCTTTCTTTCTTTCTTTCTTTCTTTCAGGTTGTACAGGGTCTCACTAAGTAAAGACTTGTAGTGATTCTCCTATTTTCAGCCTCCTGAAGAGGCGGGATTACAGGGGCGCGCCCCCACACCCGGTCTCAATTGCCCATCTCAGCACACCCCTGGGGCCAGGCCAGCACAGAACACCGGGGACTGAACCCCAGCCACTGCACCTGCCTAAACTGGTACTTTAATCTGCTGAGCTATTTGGTTGGCCCTGATGAACACCTTTTAAAACCTGAGGGCACTCCCTGCTCTGTGAGGAGTGGACACATGTCCCCTGAGGTTCATGCGTAGCAGCCTGGACCTCAGGCCGGGGCTATGGGAAGGTGCTGTGGACCTTGAGGAGGTGAAACCATCCTGAGGTCACTGGGGTGTCCCCAAAAGGGGATTATGGGACCCTGGACCACCCTTTTTTCCCTTTCCTTCCTGGCTTGTGAGGAAAGCAGTTTGCTCTGCCGTGCATGCCCAACAGGCAAGGGCCCAAGGCCACGAAGCCAGCCAGTCTTGGACCACAGCCTTGATGACTTTGGGCCACGACCAACCCGTTTACTTTATAAATCAACGTCCTCAGGTGTTTTGTTGTAATCACATGAAGCTGAAAGCACATGCTAACACGTGTGCAGCTGACCCTGCACTGGGGAAGGGCAGGAACAACAGTGATGCCAAGATATCCCAGGAGACAGCAGCCAAGACCCTTCCAAAGCTAGCGAAAGATCTCGAGACACAAACCCAAAGAGACCAGAGAACCACAGGATTACTTTTTTAGAAAAGAAAGATATTATACAGAAAAATAAGAGAAAATGTAAAGGCAGCCAGAGAAATGAAAAACAAAGCTTAGAAGGAGAGCGGACCTCACCAGAAACCAGACGATAGGGCCGAGCCAGCGGCCCAGGCACAAGGGAGGAGCTGACCGTCGGCACAGGGTTTTTGTCAGAAGCAAGCAATTGCTATTTCAGAAAAATAAAATCTTAGTTGACTACCTGCGGACCTAGGCTACAAGAGGGGACAGGAAGATTTCTTGGGAGAGAAGAACATGGAATCAGGCAGAAACGTGGCTCTCAAGATTGTAAAAATGGAGATAGGAAAGACTTCTTTAATCACTCAATCGCTCAAAATATTGAAAGTCTAAAGAAAATATAAGGGGCAGCCAGATAGCTCAGCAGATTAAAGTGCCTGCTTAGGCAGAGGCAGGGACCAGGGTTCGATGCCTAGCCTGCCGTGTGGCCCCCCCAGGGTGTGCTGAGACGGAGACTGAGATTGGGCATGGCGACACACGCCTGTAATCCCAGCCCTTGGGAGGCTGGAAAACGGGAGGATCACTACCAGTAGTCCTATCTGTGTAGTGAGACCTTGTAGGCCTGACTAAATACATTAAAAAAGGGGGGGAAGAAAATACAGAAGCAAAGCGTTATGGATTTGTAATACATGAAAAAGGGAATGTGTGGCAATGATACACAATCGGGGAGGCAGAGCTGGAGCAACAAGGCTCTTAGGGCACGAAACAGCGTACTACATGGAGGTAGCTTACGATAAAGTGAAGATGCAGATTGCAGACCTTGCCGCTAAAAATATCAAACATATGAGGACACTTTGTGGAGTTTCTACCAATGCAGACATGAAATATAGAGAAAAACAGCGTAAAGATGGGGAGGAGGTTTGCATCACATGCGTCTGACCGAGCCAACCACGTCTGTGAGAGCCCGAGGACGCACGCTGCACGGGGCTCCTCCGCAGGCGCGCACTGCGCAGAGCCACGCCCAGCGCCACCCAGTGCTCAGTCCACGCTGAGAACCGCCGCGTGAGCCAGTGAGCCCCTCGCAGCACGTGCCCACTCATTGGAAGACACAGCTGGGATCGCTTCCAAAGCAGAGATCCCGTCTAAAGGGGGGCAGGTTTGTTTAGCTCACAGCTTGTAGAGGCGTTAGTCCACATCGGCTGGCTCCAAGGTGAGTGGCATGGCCAAGGGGCAACAGCTCAGGACAGCTTTTTAGTGAGGCAGATAGTTGAGTAAGTAATGGCAGTCAGGAAAAGCAAATTCACCTAGGCAAAAAGGACAGTGAGGACCACAAACAGCTGGTGCTCAGAGCAGTGCTTTCTCTGTGCATGTCTGTGGCGAGCTCTGGCCACTGTGGGCCCGGCTCGGAAGGCCCTCTGAGCCAGGCCTGCAGACGATGCACTGACTGCACGCGAGCTGCAGTGACTCGGCCACAGACGCTCTCCAGTCCACCGGCAGGTAGCCCCGACGCCGAGCCGCAAGGGCGTGGCTCCCAACCGGGCCAGGGGCGAGCCCTCGGGAAGAGCCTTAGTGGGTGTCGGCGCACGGAATGTTCCACTTAGCACCAGGAGAGATGTGGCCCCGTGCGGCATGAAGGGAGGCCCCAGGCAGCGCAGGGCACAGGCAGCTCGGCCCTCGAGGCTGGCACGCCGGGCATGCTGCACCCCACTCCACCCGCCCAGCCACCACTTCGCTCTGCACCTTCCACGCCAGGCTGCGCTGAGTGTCTTGCTTTCTGCCAGTTTCTGTGCTGTGGCCTCACAGGAGGCCTGGGGACACTGGGAGCGAGTGTGGCCACTTCTGTCCCCAGAAGCTGAAGTCCCCAACAGATCTGGGCGCCAGGCACCCACAGCAGGACCAACAGCAGCCCTGACTACAGTCACCTCACCTCAGGTACCCCAAGAGGTCATCTTACTGGAGGACAGACTTGCAGGATGAATGGAAAGAAAG
>NW_004524791.1:1764034-1766185 GCF_000260255.1 Octodon degus
AAGAAAATACATAGATATACACACAGGACAGCTTGGACAAGTGTACTGCTGATTTCTACTGGTCTATGAAAAGGAGCAGTTAATGCTTAATTTTCTTTCTTTTAACATTTTGTGACCAATTTTTCATGCTTATATCTGATAATCTGAACAACTAATTTGAAGGCAACAGTATGTACTATAACATCCATTGTCGAATTCCTATCATTTTGTTTAATGAAATTCTATGACGTTTCTAATGTTTGTTACTATTTTTTATTCTCTTTATAAAAATAAAAAAGAAAAGAAAACTTCAACAACTTACCAAAAATGTGTTTATTTTAGCCCTGTGACATGTATACAGTAATTTATATAAAATGAGATGGTTCTAATAGGTTTTAGAGACTTCTGCAAAGCTCTGTGTCTTCATTTTCTCATTGCTAGGACAAAACACCCAACACCTGAAGTTAAAGGAAGAAAGGCTTACTTCAGCTCAGGGTTTCTAGAAGTTTCAGCCCGGAGTCGGCTGGCCCCGAGGCAGAGCCGTGTGACAGAGGACAAGCAGTCCACGGCAGTGCGGGAGAAAGGCAGAGCGCAGCAGCCAGCCTCAACTTGGGGCTGCCAGCTTTTGGGGCGGGCCTGCCACGCCATGTGGGCCTTCCCATTACGCACACCCAGAAACCTCAAGCCAATCAGTGGGCTGACGCAGCACCCACATGCCCTGGATCCGTCAGCTGCAGAAGCCCAGCATGATAGCGTGAGGCCCAGGGGGCATCTAGACACAAACTGTAACACTTCAGGAACTAACTTTTCTTTTGCGTTGCAACGTTACAACAGCGTTTCCCGGCAGGCAGCGCGGGAGGTCAGCTCATACAGTGCCGCGCTGCTGGGCCTGGGGGGGACACTGGAGGCGGTGCCAGCAGCCCGCACCACTTTGGCCCCAGTGATAGCGACACAACACTGGGAGCCGGTGCTCTGCGGCAGTGATGGGCTTCCGCATCAGCTCTCTTGACCACATCCGGTCTAGAATGAGTGACCAAGCTTGTAAGGCCTCCTCTAGGAAGAGGTGTGCCGCCTACCCTGGGGTGGCCATGAGTGGGAACCAAGGCCCCATGCGTGTCTCTTGGTGCCCTCGACGCGGGGGAGGTCAGCGCTGGGCCACTAACGTTCCTGAGGGGCTCTGTCACTCTGGGACAAGTTTCTGGGATCTGCTCCAAGGACGGCACCCCAGCGGGAAGCACTGGCAGGAAACCCTGTCTCCCTCTGCTGCCCCTCCGTGTGGCTGCCGTCACTTAGGACAAGGACACGTGGCAGGAAGGTTTCTCACTGACTGCAGGACTACGAGCCAGCACAGATCTAAAGCATTAACACCTCCTGGTGAGGGCAGTGGGCCCGGCACATTAGCAGGCTGGGCCAAAAGGCTGTGCGAAAATCAAAGGCCAGAGGTCAACCTGGCAAGTCGTTTTAGATGGTCTTAAATTTTATTTGAGGAAGAATGTGGGATCGCCCAAACAGGGCCCTTCTGTGCCTGACCTGGCCATAATCAGCTTCTCTCCCACTTGGGAGGACAGAAACAGGAGGGGAGCTTGGAAACCCCGTGTGAAATGAATTTGAGTGTTAAGAAAAGAGTGGAAAAATAAAGGAGTGGAAAACAGTGGTAAGAAATGTAACTATTTTAATAGGAAAACAAAAGATGAAGTGATAATCTTTTTTTTTTCAATCTTCTCACTGTTTCTAGAGGTAGAGAATTAATCTTTGGTTTCCTCCCAAGCAAGCTTAGACCCTGGGCCTACAAGATCCCCAGAGATCTAAAGGGAAGTCACTGGGACTCAAGCCGCAAAGAAAAGGCCAGGCTTCTGGGCTCTCCCCGGCTCTCACACAGTCCGCAGCCACAGCGCGCGCCCGAGCACCATGTGGATGACCTGGCCCAGCAGAAACCAGACAAGGGCACAACAGGTAAGAAAAGAACCTGGGCAGAGTGAGGCTTGCTGTGGTACTGTGGGCAGCCAAGATGGTGGACGGCTGAGTGGCTGTGAGTGCCAGCGGCTAGGTGGATGAACTGAAGGGTGATAGGTATATGCCTGAGCAGGGGGACAGGATAATGCAGGGGTTCATGCACGGGTGGATGGATGGTGGGTGGGTGGATGGATGGATGGTGGGTGGGTGGGTGGATGG
>NW_004524791.1:1767129-1771064 GCF_000260255.1 Octodon degus
TGGGTGGATGGATGGATAGATAGGTGGATGTATGGATGGGTAGAGGGTGAATGAGTGGCTGGGTGGATAGGTGGGTGAGTGGGTGGATGAATGGATGGGTAGATGAGTGGTGGATGGGTGGATGAGTGGGTAGATGGATGGATGGGTAGGTAGATGGGTGGATGGGTGGGTGGGGATGGATGGATAGATGGATGGGGTGGATGGATGGATGGATGGATGGATGGGGGTGGGGAGGTTGGGTGGATGGGTAGATGGATGGGGGTGGATGGACGGATGGGTGGGTGGATGTATCAATGGGTAGAGGGTGGCTGGGTGGATAGGTGGGTGGGTGGGTGGATGAATGGATGGGTAGATGGGTGGATGAATGGGTATGAGGATAGATGGATGGGTGCATAGGTGGATGGGTGGATGGGTGCATGGATGGATGGATGGATGTGTATAGGTGGGTGGGAGGGTGGGTGAACAGGTGCGTGGATGGATGGGTATGTGGGTTGGGGGTGGATGTGTGGGTGGATAGGTGGATGGATAGGTAGATGGGTAGGTGGGTGGAAGTATGGTAGGTGGGTGCATAAACAGACGAGTGGTTGGTTGTTGGACTGGTGAACAGGTCAGGAAATGAAGGGATGGGATGATTGTTCTGATTGTAGCAACCCAAATCCTTCCTCTAAGGGAAGTACTGGACATTTCCACAGGTTTGCTTTTGATGGTTTGGTGAATTTTTCCTGGCAGCGCAACGTTTGACTGTGAATGCCTCTTCTATTTCTGAGGAAAATAGCACTTCTTTTTTCTTTCTTGCAAGTGACACCAAACATTTCACACAGCCCCAAACAGACATAGCACCTAAAGGTCAGGAGCTCCAAACACATACAATCATTAAAGTCCCCCTGAAATTACTGTCGCCACCACTTTGTGCCTGTGAATAAAGCACTAAGCAAATAGTGAGAGGAGTGAGCTCATTACCCTCGATCGTTAACCGACTCAGGAAGACTGCAGTGACCCTGGAAGCCAATTAAGAGGTCTCACACTGGCTGTCAGCAGCACACGAGGGACCGGTGTGTGCATGAGCTCCAAGTAGGCACCCCATAAAACACATCGTCAGGCTCAGATTAGCAGGCTCTGTCGAGGGTCCTGTCCCTAGGCCACATGCGATGTGACTTCGACACTCAGGATCTAGGACCATCCACAAACATAAAGCAAGCGGTCTAAACTGCCGATAAATGCCAACATTCGGTTCTTTGTGTTTACTTCGCACCTTCTTGGTGCTGATTCACACATTTCATCACCAGAGTGGCCAACGGGGGAGCAGCTATGTTATCCCCACTGTACAACAGAGGAAACTGAGGCACAGAGAAAGAACACAGTGAACAACGGAGCCAAGACTTGAACCAGATCATTCAGGTCCTCATCCATGTCTGGAGTGACCGGAAGCACAGAGCTGGCCTCACCCCAGTATCATGTGTCTCCCAAGCCGTGACACAGCCATTGACCATGGAGGGTGCTGGGGGCGGCAGCTTAGGAAACTTGCCCAGAATTTGAATTTAAGTCTCAGAAACCACCAGGCCTCATGGCACCCACCCTCCAACCCCGGGGCAGGTCCAGCGCCACGCTGTCCAGGACAGCATTAGCCATCTGCAGCCAGCCTGGAACAGCCTATGCCACGAACAGAGATAAACAAAATCCATCATTAAAATTAGCTTTGCTTGTTGCCCTGGAGCTTTCCAGTGCGGCCACCCGAGAAGTTTCAGCACTGTGTGGCTCACTTTGTCCCGCTGCCCGGCACCCTCAGGGAGAGCCAAAGACAAGTGCCGGAGGACAAGCCCCAAAACAGTGCGTCACCCATCTCCTCCCCCACACGCCCCAGCTCATCACTCCTGGAGGCCCAGGGACCTTGGGAAAGGGCTCAGGCTGCAGCAGTCCCCTAGGAAGGCCAAGGCACTGCCCTCAGAGCCCCTCCTGACCCCCACCGAGCCACCCGCGCCTTGCATCCCAGTGCAAGGGCACATGCTGGGTGCCAGATACGAGCGCTCAGGACTCCCAGTCAGACAGAGGCTCGCGGGACTGAGAGATACAGCCAGCACATGATCCTCAAAGGGCAGAAATGTGACCAGGGGGCCAGCCAGGGTGAGAGGCAGCAAGAGGAGGGAGGAGGCCCCGAGACCAACATCTGCCCAATGCACCCATGCCAGCTGCCCGACTTGCATTCCCTCACTGACTGCCCCACAACATGGTCTCTGTCTCCTGTGTTTGACCAGCAGTGTGGCCCCGGAGCCTGCTGCAACGCTATGATTCACCCTCACATGCAGGGGGTACCAGGGCAGCAGATGGGAGGCGAGAGCCCTGCTCTTCTGACCCTCGGGAAATGGTCTTTCTGTAAGCGGCCTGAGCTGTGACTGGCACATCAGACCCCTCAGGGTAGAGAATGTCCCCCAGTGCATGTGCTCAGGGACAGGAGCTCTCCTCCCCTAGAGCCTCGGACACACATCCCAGCAGCCCGGCCCACAGCACCCTCCGAGGAGGTCAGCAGCTCACGCCACGCACGCCTGGGCCTCCTTCCCGCGTCCCCAGCTCAGGACGCAGGGACCCAGCTCCCAGTCACTCATTCGCCAGCCGCAGGCGGCTGCCCTTAGCTCCATCCTGAGCCCCCACGGCCTGGGCTCCTCCCTGGGGCCTCCCCAGTGTCCAGGCCAGGCCAGCACCTCTCCATCAGGAGCCTAAGGAAGAGCCTCCTCCCTCCCTCTCCCTCCAAGCTCTCCCTGGACCCTCTTCAAGTCAGCCTGTCCCACCAGTTGTACCACCCTTGCTGTGTGGCCATCTCACTGGCACTGCCAGGGACAGCAAGATGCAGTGGCGCGCAGCCGAGCCACCCCCTGGGCTGGGACACAGTGCTCTGTGCTACAACATAACAGAGGGGCGGTCTGCGCAAGCTCGTGTGTCAGCCCATAGGCATCAGCTCCAGGGCAGAGGCCGACGAGAGCTACTCAAGGCCTGGAGGGCAGCAAGTAGGGCATCATGGAAGGAGCTGGACAGGAGATACTCGCTTCTGGGTCACACTCAGTGACCCACCAGGAGCCGCTCCTAGCAGCGGTCAGCTATAAGCCCCCATAATCCGATGGCCTTCCATAAGTAGGGGACAGCTAGATATAAACTGCAACACCCCCACACCACCTCCCAGTTCTGCTGACTAAAAAATGCAGGGACCTGGGAGGGCCGTGGCTCTCCCGTCTTTCAGGAGCTGATAGCTCACAGGCTTGCTGCTCTGGGGTGTAATGTGCTTACACCTGACTTTCCACGTGTCCCCCAGGCCATGGCGGTGACCTCAGGGCCACCTCCCAGCCCAGCACTGGACTTCTGGGTCCTCCTCCTGCCCCAGACAGGGAGGCGGGGAGGCAGGAGCACAGCCTGGGGCTGGGGACACCCGGGCAGGAGCAAGTGGAGAGCCCTTCACATCCCAGGTAGGCGGTGCAGGTGAGCTGACCCACACAGCCTCTGCGCCTCTCAGACTCACCAGGAGCGGGTGGGGACCAAGCCCTGGGGCGGCTGACTCCCCTGTGCACACCTTCCTTTCCACACTTGCACAGACAGTGGGAACCCCACACAGACACCTCAGAGGCCCCCATAACCCGCAGCAGACAGTAACGGGGTGGACTTTGTCTCTGAAAGCTCCCTGCAGAAGAGGTGCTGGGGTGCACCTCGGGCAGACAACACCAGAAAGAAGCGGGGTTGCAGGACACATCCCCGCTGCCTGCAGCCCCTCAGGCTCCATGTGACCTTGCGACCCTCGTGGGCCTGCGTGGTGCTGTGAAGCCAAGGTGCTTGCTGGCCATCAGCTCCCTGCCTGCAAGGCAGCAGAAAAGCTACCTCAGAGCGGCTACAAGGGGTAAGCCAGGTCCTGCGGCAGACGTTTGTAATCCAGAACCCCAGCACCCTGGTCCACA
>NW_004524791.1:1771659-1804463 GCF_000260255.1 Octodon degus
GAGAGAGGAGAGAGGAGAGAGGAGAGGAGGAGAGAGGAGAGAGGAGAGAGGAGAGAGGAGAGAGGAGAGAAGAGAGTTCTCCAAACCACCAGTGGAACGCCCCCAGAGGAGACAGTGGATGCCCAACCCCCAACGCCAAGCGCAGGGAGAGTTGCCAGGCAGCCCTGCCCTGTCACTCATCACTGGCTGATCACAGCGCGCTCCCCCAGGGCCCACGAGGGAGCAGTCTCACACAGCCAGGTGGCACTGCCGACTCCACCAAAACAAACCCACCTGCCTTCCTCTGGCGGGAGTTCGTGGGAAGGCGTGGGACGAGGCAGCTGGAAACCTGGAAGCCACGGAATGTGGTCAAGCACCACAGGCCCTGGGGGGACATAGGAGGGCCTGGATCTGGTCTTGCTGTGTGGCTTGGGATGTGGTGTCTCTCTCAGCCTCAGTATCCCCATCCGTGAATGTGGGGGTTAGACCTGGGGTCCCCAGAGTCCATCCCAGGCACCATGACTCAGGACACAGGTACTTGGTGAGCTCATGGAGGGGCCTGGTAGGGACAGCAGAGGAGCCCCAAGTGCTGGGCTGGGCTGCGGGGTGTCAGGTCATAGAGTGCGGCCACACTGGCTCTCACGCACCTGACTCCTCCCTCCAGACACAGGCTGACCCTGGAGGGCAGAGGAGCCGCCCCTGGGCACCCAGCAGTGTGCAGCCAGAACTTCTAGTGTCCAGTCCTGTGCCCAGCGGAGGTACACAGGCCCGGCCCAGGAGTTATCCAGGGATGGGCAGAGACCACCAGGCATGGCAGAGTATGGCCAGGGTCCCAGGAGCCACAGTCGGGGGAGCCACCAGGCAGAGTGTGTGACCTGGGGCTGTGGTCAGCAGCAAAGCTCTGGACAGGACTTCTTGGAACTGGGGTCCTGGGAGGCAGGCTGGGACCAGAGGGTCTGCTTCGAATCCTGTGACCCAGAGCAAGGGCTTTCTCTGAGCGAAGCTCCCTCAGGGGATGTCCAGATACGAGGAGCGAGGAGCGCAAGGCAGTGCAGCCTGGGGAACAGCCGGCCTCCCAGTCATGGGCTGGGACCCCAGCTCTTTCTAAATGGCTGTGCAGCAGGAAACAAGCCCGGAGCTCCGGGGCTCCCCCTCCCCGTCTGCCTGCTCCTCTGCCCTGCCCTCTCCCCTCCCTGTAACCCTGGGATTGGCCTTCACATAGAGCCCCAGCCCCAGCCAATTGTTTCCTCTTTAATTTTAAAACAGGGCTCTAGCACGAAGTCTCTAAACAGCCCAGGCCTGGCTAAAAACTGTGACCCTCCTATTCCCACCTCCCAGGTGGGCTGACAGTGCACATGGCCACCAAGCCCCTGCTGTCCTCTTACTCCTGGGGACACTAAGAACAGACAGAACCCACTGGGCAGCGATCATGCGGAGGGATAGCACCTCATTCCAAAGGGGGCGCTGGGAGGGGCCAGCAAAGCGAAGGGCGAGGAGAACCGAGGACAGGTGAGGGGCCTGGCCACCCACAGGCCGCGGGGCAGCTGAGCTTGATCCTCACTGCGCCACCAGCCGACTGGGCAGATTCCAAGCGCAGCTGGTGTTTGTGCTACTCAGCACAACCTCGGGGTTGTGACCAGTGTTTACAGAACCTTAGAGAACTACTGTGTCCTGAGAGCCGGGCCTGAGACCACCCCTGGGTGAAGAGGAGGACTCAGCTCACTACTCTCCAGTTAGGACTGGGCATCCCTGCCAGGATGGGGCCCATGAGGCAAGCGACACAGAAAATGCTTCTACAGTGAAAACAGGCGTTAGGATGGTCCTCGGGGCCTGGCATCCTGGGCAGGCCTTGGTGCGGGCACTGGAAGCCGGAGCGGGAAGGGCTCTGCTGGCTGCACCAGGGCCGCCGGGTGCCTCCCTCTGACCAGAGGAAGGCACGTGGTGGGGACCAAAACCCGGCCACCTTTCTGGGGGTGCAAGTGCATGAAACACTCTTGGAATAAATGAGGGGCTGCAGAGCCGTGTGGGCACAGCTGCGTGGCAGGTGCAGGCGCAGCTCCTCGTGGTAGAGATGGAGTGCCAGGTTTTAATTTAGAGAACCGAGGCCTGTGGATGACACACGCTCCTCTAAGACCGGCAGGCCTGGGCCCTGCAGCCAGTGAGCGGCCCACTCGGAGGCAGCTGGCCGGGCAGGGCAGGCCGGCGAAGCGGGTGACCTGCTGTGCGGGGCTCAGAGGCAAGGCCTCCACAACCGGAGCACGGAAGCAGATGCAGGAAACAGTGAGAATGCGGCCAGGGACCTCCCCCCAGGGCTGGGCCCTGCTGTCCCCCTCAGCCTGGCCCTTCTCTGGGAGGGGGCACAGGCTGGCTGGCATCCCTGGCACTATGTGCTTCCTCTACAGTGGCCCAGATGGTGCCCACGGTGCCCACAACACAGCCATGGTTTCTTAGCCCCCCGCCTGGAAGCACTGAGGAACCCGGGCCTACATGTGTAGCCCAGGGGACATAGAGCCTTCCCCTTCCCTGCTGGCCGCCCATCCACCCAGGTCTGAGGCCCAGTGCGAGAGGGCCACATGCAGAGCCTGGCTCCAGGCCCCAGGCCTGACCCGAGTGCTGTCTCTGCTGTCTGTGAGCCTGAGACGCAGGGCAAGTTTCTGAACCTCCCTGGCCTGTTTCCCTCAGTGGCCACAGAGAACTCATGGGCAAGGCTAGGCGACATGGGGAGGATGGGGGAGGAGGTGGTCAGGGAGGGTGGGAGAGGAGTTGAGGGGTGCATGCATCGCTGAGTGGAGGGCTGGGTCGGAAGGTCAGAATTCTGCACCCCAAGTTCAGACGACTGGGAGAGCAGGAGCGCCTTTCGCAGGCCGTCTTGGACAGCCCCCACACCCTGATGTGGACACTTCCAGACAGTGCCCTCGAGGGGCACCTCGTGCGAGCGGTTACCCTGACACTGCACTTGTCAGGACATGGCCCGGGAGTCACTGCCAGGGACACAGCGGGGCACCCGCGCACAGCCCAGACAGCATGCACGCCCCCAGGTGTGCTGCTGCAGCAACAAGTGCAACAGCACACACTCGGCCGCACACAGGCCGCACACCGTCACAAGGATGAGCCTTGCAAGCACGATGCGCAGGTGCAGGTGCCGGTGGCCATGGTTCTGCCACAGCGAGCCAGTCAGACAGAGCAGGGTGGTCCCTACCTTCCAGGAGCCAGGAACAGAACACAGGAGGACTGTGCAGTGAATAGGGTTTCCTTGTGGGGCCACAAAAGTGCTTGGGGACAGGAGTGACAGCTGCTCCACGTGTACATACATTAAAAATCATTCAGACGTATACTTTTGTGTACGTGCGTCTTCTTCAGATAGGGTCTTACTATACAGTTCAGCTGGTCTTGAACTCACTTTAAAGCCCAGGTTGGCCACAAACTCACTGGGATGCTCCTGCCTCAGCCTCCCGAGGGCTGGAATTATAGCTGTGTGCCACCACACCCGGGAGTTGTGTACCTTAAAGGGGTGGATTTTGTGATAGGTAAAATGTTAACTGTGCTTCAAAATTTCAACTGGTCATTTTTCTCTCAGCTGGGTGTGGTGGCATACACCTATCAGGCCAACACTCAGTAGGCTGAGGCAGGAGGATTCCGGGGACCTAAAGGCCAGCCTGAACTGTGTAGCAAGACCTTGTCTCAGAAACAAACAAGAAGTGAGACGTACCTGAAATGTGATTCCTGGCACCCCATCCAGTGACCTGTGGTCCCGTGGCTGAAGCAAGGGATGCACAGCAGTGCCCCTTGGCCCAGGGCCCAGGGCTGGGAATCTCCTGCCGCAGGAGAGTCAGCGGTCATCACCAACAAGGGTCACGAAGCAGCAGCCAGCTCACAGGCTCACATCACAGGAAGCGTTTATTCTCCGCCCTCACGCCGGAGCCTCACCGACGCATGCACGCCAGCACAGCAGCGGCTGAGAGCCGCCAGGCAGCAGCAGCAGCGCTTGGGCTGAGTCTCAGGCGGGAATCCATCATCCAGGAAAGAGTGGGCGCCCCAGGCTCCGCCCGCCGAGGCCTCTCACTGGCACCCTGACTGCGCCTCGGGTTTCTACTGCTGTTCTTGTGGCCAGGTGCAGATCATAAGGTCAAACCGGAAACCACCGACTAGAAGGCAGAGTAGAGACTGTCCCCAGGCCGGAACCCCACCCTGGGTGCGCCCTTGGGACTGAGGAGTCTCGGGCTGGAAAGTGGCGCCAAGCGGTCCAGTGGGGACCCTGGGTGCAGGACGCCCACTCCCTCCACTGCAAAGGGTACAAATCCCTGCCAGGGGGAGTTCAATGAAGGGCCCAGAGCTCAGGGCAGGGCAGCTGGGGGAGCAGGGCACCCCACCCCAGCCAGATGAGACCCGCTCTCGATGCCTGGGGTGGTTGCCTGCACCTCCAGCCACAAGCTGGGCATAGGACAATTACTGGCCCCAAGTCCTGGGCCGGCCGGGCTGCTCCAGACAAGGCTTTGATAAGGAGTGGCAGGCTCTTGGGACCAGGGCCTGCGGGTGGGCACTCCTAGGCCTGTGTCCTCAGGACAGTATGTCTAAGGAGGGAGTGGTGGGCCCAGGGCCATCCACGCTCCTTCAGGCCCTACTTGCTCTCCACATAGCCAGTTTCACCTGGGATGGCCTGCACGAGGGTCACAGGCTGAGGCCGAGGGCCACGCGGGGCCGCCCTGCCCCAGGCCCACAGCTGCCGCTGGAGCAGATGGTCCTGGTCGCAGATCTGCTAGCAGCTGGGCCGGGAGTGGGAGTCCAGGGAGGCCCTAGGGACGAGGGGTGGAGTGAGGACACGGCCCAGGAAGCAAGATGGGCAGCGCTGCGGTCTCCTCTGCAGGCCACAAAGCTGCAGGGGCAGCTTCTTCAGTGCCCTGCTCTAGAGCACGGAAGGCTCCCAGGTGACACAGCACTGCACCAGGATGGGGGAAGGCTGAGTGAAGTTTAGATGGAACCAGAGTCCCTGGTGGAGCCACCATGGGCCACGTGTGAAGGCAGGGGCCGTGCTGCGGTGGACACGCACCAGTGACGTCAGTGCCGTGAGATCACCACTGGGGCACAACACACTCTGCAGCGACAAGGGGAGCCACGCTTCAAACCAGCCACCACACCGTGAGCTTGCTCTTATGACTGCACTTGCATCTTTAGTAGAGCCAGCACGCAGCAGCCCGGACGGAGCATGGCACGCACCTCCAATCACCCTTTGCAGTGGGGGCCACTCACCAAGCTCAGAGTCCAAGCCTCGAGCCCACCGAGCTGGGCTGTCAGAGGACAGGGCAGGAGGGGGTCTCGCCTGGACAGTGGGGGCTCCTGGCGAGGGGCTGGCTAAGACCTGGCAGCAAGCAGCCCTGCACAAGGCCATGACTGCCCATGCGCCCACGCTCGATCACGTCACCTCCGTGGCTGGGACAGTGCTTGCTTTTTTTTATTTTTCACTTGTTACAAGACAACATTTTAATGAAAATTCAGCCTTTTTCCTCTTCCGGGTACAGCGTCTAGAGGCCTTCACATGGCCCAGCGCCTGACGTACTGTCGCAGGCTTTCCTACGACACTGCCTCTAACAAAGCTAGGCTGTCCTGAGCCCCAGGGAATAGAATGGTTTACCTCTATGCCAAGAAGGTTGGGAAGGCCCCCAAATCTGCGTATGGTGTGTGCCCAGGCAGACTTTGAGGGGTTCGAGCCATGCGGCCTGAAGTTTTTATGAGATTGTCTAAAACGAGGAAGTATGTAAGCAAAAAAAAAACAAAAACAAACAAAAGTTCAGTGGTGGATACGTATAATCCGGGGGCCAGAGTGACTGTCACAGAAACTGAGGCCGGCTGGACGCTCACCACCTGACTCGGCTTCTTCCCTCAGTGACTCCTCAGTGTATCTTTTGGAACAATTTCACATCTTCCTTTAGTTAATTCCCCAACGCAACTGAGCTCGAGTTCAAAAGCTTTATGCTTGGGGCTGGGGAGATGGCTCAGTGGAATAAGTGCTTCCCTTGCAAACACAAGGGCCTGAGTTCAATCCCCGGTTCCACCAAAAAAAAAAAAAAAAAGCAAAGCTTTACGCTTAACTTCATCATGTACTATGTAAATTATTTTCGCACCTTCCTTAACAACACCACGGCAGGTCATTTCTTCCATCTGAAGCTTTTCTATCCCGTCTTTGCAGCTTGCTGGGCTCTGCCAACAGCGCAGCCCAGGAACCATGGGAAACACCTGAAGGTTGCATCTGCGGAGTTGCGCCCGTCATTCACGCTGTATGACCCGAGCATGTCTGAGGGCACCGCAGAGTAAGCACGTACGTGCCCGGCCTCTTGGTCTGCAAGATGCCTCAGGGGAACGTTACAGCCACAGTTAGGTCCAACGTCGGAAGCTGCTTCTCTTGCTGTGTCTGCCAGGGACCAAGCATCTGCCAGGACGCCTGCTACTGCCAGCCCGACATGCCAATCAACGTTAAAAAGTCGCTTGTTGGGGGCTGGCAGGTTAGCTCAGTTGTCAAAAGCGCCTTCTTGAGCAAAGCCAAGGGACAAGGGACTGCAGTCTGATCCCCAGCACCACATGCTGCACCAGACCCGCCCGTAGGGTAGCCTGAGCCAGCCAAAAAAAGTCGTTTGTTGGAACCTTCTTCGTAAAGTTTAGAAAGAACTTGCTTTTCTACGCTGGAGGCAACACCTCCCTTGCAGCTAAGCCCAATAGCCGCACTACTATCTCCACAGCCTTCATAGCATGCTCAACTTGCAAATTCTTCATCAGGAGAGAATGCAGAGGCTGGTAGGCCACACCCGGTTCTCATCGAGCTCATCTTGTCCACACCGAGTGCATGCTTTACACCATGAAGAGGTATGTGCCTCCCAAACGCCTCCCGTGCCCCGCAAATCCCACCCCGGTCACCACTTCCCCAGAACACCACCCCAGAGCCTCTCATTCACAGGGCTGTCCTGGAGGCTGGCGGCACGGAGCTGGCCCACTGCCCCAGCCACGATGCCCTTCCAGGTGGAGTCCAGCCCACTCTCCTTACAAACAAGCCACCGCTGGAGCGAGGGGCTATGTGTAGAAAGGTTTATGTGTCCCATGTCCCACATTGAGAGTACACACGTCCATGCACATATGTCCCATGAGGACGCCAGTGTGACCCCTGGGAAACCCCTCGGGCTGGAGGAGGGCTGGCCTGGCAGGTCCCAGCAGGCCCTGCGCTGCAACAGCGGATGGCCGAACCTCCCCTCCCACGTACCCCTCTGCCACCTGTGCCCAGGGTGCAGAGGTGCAGAAGGCCATGGAGGAGGGGCAGGGCCAGGCGAAAAGGAGATGGGAGAAGACAGCCAGGACGGAGGGAATGGAGGATGAAAAGGGGCAGAGCAGAGGGCAACAGGGCAGCAGCTTGGGAGCCAGAGCAGCCCCACCCCACCCGGAACAGGGCCCAGGCGTCCGTCCTGGCAGCCCCAGCAGAGCCAAGCTGTCTCCACCTCACGCCCAGCCTTCTTGGCATGCAGCCCCTCGCCCTCGCTAGTCCAGAACACTCAGCGCTCTGTGGGGAGGATGCTGGCAGCCTGTGCCCTTCTGCCCTTGTGCCCTTCCCTGGCAGCGTTTCTTGTCCTGGGGGCCTCCTTCTTACCTTCTTCTGCAACCTCAGCCCCCGGGGTACCCAGTAGGGCATCACAGCCTGGTCCCTGGGCACCGGGAGCAGGCCTCCAAAGCGATGGCATGGGCAGAGGCAGGCCTTGGTGGGTGTGCAGATGTGGGGCTGGACCATCTTCAGGGCCTACCAGAGGAGGGAAGAGAAGGTTCACAGGGCCTGGGATCCAGCCTGACCACCCTAGCTGAGGGGCAGCACCAGGACGCCCTGCAGGGCTCCTCTCCAGTCCCCTCCACAGGCTCGCCAGCCACCCAGCTGAAGGAGCATGGCCTCCCTACCCTGATGCCCCAGAGGTGGCGCTGCCTGGCCCAGCACCTGCAGGGACCCTGGCATGGTGGCAAGGCAGGCTGCATGGGCCGGGCTTAGAGAATAGGCTGCCCCAAGCCGAGGTCTAGCCATGGCCTCCGTGCACCTCAGCATGCCTGGCTCTGCAGAGGGCTCTGCTGGTCTCCTGACAAAATGTGCCAGTTCCAAAACAGACACAGCCTCAGCAGTCCATTCCGAGGGACACAGCCCATAAGGACGCTCAGCGGCTGCAGCCAGTGCGCGCGACACGTGCACCACCATCAGCACTGCCCGAGCAGCTGGGTGCCCACCGCAGGAACAAGGAAGCACTGCCTCTCCGTCTCGGCACCCTTTCCACCACGGGGCCAGATGGCCCTGCCTGGGCTGGTGGGGCCCAGAGAGCCCCACACCAGCACTCACTAAGCCCACTCTCCCAGCCACTGCTGCGCTAGGAGCAAGCAAGGCGCTGTCCTGCCCAGCGTGTGCAGCAGGCGCTCATGCGAGCGTGGGGCTGCAAGAGCATCCGAGTTGCAGAAGTCCTCCTCCAAATCATCACGAGCCAGATCACAGCGCGCCGGTGCGCAGGGGGCCAGGACAGCACACACCGTGGGACACCAGAGAGGCTGTCACTGAGACCAGGCTGTGCGTCACCCAAGCAGCTAGCACCCCCTGCCCCACCACCCCCAAAGGAACCCTATTTTGCTCATGACCCAAAAGCGCCCTGACCCAAGTGAGAAGACGGCACACTTCGGCAAGATTTGGGAAAGACCAAGCTGACGGAGTGAGCCTTATCGGAATTTAAAGCCTCTCTTTGAAAGGCACTGATAAAAACAAGCCAAGGCAGACACGAGAAAGCACAACCTGAACGTCTGATAAAGGAACAGATCCAGAATACGTCGCCACAGTAAAAAAAAAAAAAAAAAAAAAAAAAAAAAAACACTTGTTTCCATCTGCACAGCCACTGCATGAAGTACGTCCTTCTGAGGAGGAGCGTGTGGCAAGGCTTCAGCCCCATCCCCATGGCACACGCACCTCACGAAGACACGTAAAACTTAGTAGATTATGTACTCATTTTGGTTTGTGAGACCAAGTCTTGCTATGTAGTATAGACTGGCCTTGAACTCAGTACGTATGGAGCCCAGGCTGACCTGGAACTCCTGACAATCCTCCTGCCTCGAGATCCAAAATGTCACTAAAGATTTATCCTTTTGCTTTGAAAGTGAAGGAAACATTATCAGTCTGTTAGCCTCGGTTGGATCGGGTTTCTTTTTTAATAAAAACTTACAACTTTTCTAAAACTTAAGGAAGTGATACTGGTAACTAGCTTTAGAAAGTGATTTAATTCCTCCAACCCAAAATTTATCACATGTCCCATCTTCTATGTGACCATTTACCGCATATATTTTTTAAATGAACATTATTTCCAGGTTGCTGTTTTTTTTTTTAATCCTCTTGCCTCAGCCTCCCGAGTCCTAGTATTATGGTTATGCACCACCACACCCAGCCAAACGCTTGATTTTTTTTTTTTTTCTTGAGACAGGGTTTGGAGAAAGCAAGCCCTGGAGAAACAGTGAAGGAAGGAAACGGAACATTATGCACTACTGATGGGAATGTCAGGTGGTGTGACCACTATGGAAAACAGAAGTGTGAGGAAAAAAAAAAAAAAAGTCAAACATATGCAGGCAATTCCACTCCTGGATATTTATCCAAGGAAAACAAGGGCAGATGTCTTTCTGAGACTGGTATGCAAATGCTCATAGTGGCTTTACCTGCCGCAGATAAAGGGCGGAAACAGTCCCCGCGTCCTGTAGGATGAGCAGATAAACATCCATCTGCTTATCTAACAGAACACTAAAACTGAATGCGCAGCCACACGCCACGCCACGTGGACACCTCTCAAGGTAACTGCTGAAAAGAGCCAGACAAAAGAAAGCCCAGTAAGTAGGCGAGACCATTCACATACAACTCTAGAAATGCTGGATAAGCCAGCGGCAGAAAGCAGGCTGCCTGGGACGCTAGGGCATTACCTGGGACGCCAGGGCACACTATCTGGGATGCCAGAGCACTGCCCGAGGATGCCAGGGCACTGCCCAGGGATGCCAAGGCACTGCCTGGGACCTGAGAGCACAGATGTGAAAGAGAGCTACACACTGGCACAGGAAGTCTTTGGGGGCCAGGCGCAGGCTTGTCCTGGGGATGGCGGTGTGGTTTCCCAGGACGTGTTTGTTGGCTGTAACATAACACACCCTTCCACATGCACAGCTAATCGCTGTCAATCAGATCCCCACAAATACACTTTTATCTGTTTAAAAAACACAGACTGTTTCTCAGAAATTCTCAACTATCAATCATACACTGCTTCTAATTGTGACGTTCAAGCTGGGCCCCTAGTGCAGAGCCTTGGTAAGACACCTACCTGTTTTCGGGGCCTCAAGGACAGAGGGACCCAGTAAGGCAGCGCTGCCTCAGCCCTGGGCACAGGTAGGTGGCCCCTGAACGTGGCACGGCACTCACAGCAGATATGCTCTTGGGAGTGGCCAAGGTTAGCCACCTGGCTGGAACACTAAGCAAGATCCAGAAAAGACAGGTTTAAGTCTTCTGCAGCACTGCTAATGCAGGCCAAGGAGCCGTCTCGGACATAAATCAGAGGCCAAGGGAGAACGTCTAGGACAAGGAGCACGAGCTCAGCTCCCACTGTAGCTCAGGAAAAGGCAGAATACATGGCTGGCAGCGAGGCCCACGAAGCCCACAGGCTGGGTGTTGGGGGGTCTCAGCCGCATCACATCCTGCTGCCCGAGGTGAACAAGTCCAGTTCCCTTCTGCCAGAGGCAGACCAGCCAGCTCTGGAGGCAAGTGAGGGCTGGCTGCTCGGTTCACCGGGCATTTTTCACAGAGCGCTTCCTGTCATCTGCCCTAGGGGTAGATGAAGACACCGATGCCAGAGCTAGCAGAGGGGCTCTGCTGGTTCCCCTGGACTCCTAAGCACTCAAGGGAAGAGGGCGACCCTACACAGACACTTGTGGGGATTGGTGATGACCCCTAAACCAAACTGCCATGTCTGGTGACCCTTTCATGAAACACAGCCTTTGCTCCCATATCCTTCATGACTCCCACCCGAGCTGGGACAAGGAAGCTAGAGTTTGTTTCCTTACTGAATGAGCTGTGAAGCACACTTTTTTCCTGGAGGTTTGAAACGTGCTCTTTCTGGAAAAGAAGAACAGGAGACTTGAGGACACGGAACTGTGGGTCTACTGGGGGCAGCCTGCCAGAAGAGTCTTGGGCCTGACTCTTGGCATGAGTCCTTGAGGAGCTGAGGGTGACAAGCCGGAGGAGGGCTCCTACGGGTGCCACAGCTGGGCTCCTGAGTACTGGCTGCCACAGACTCCTAAATTCCCCAGCCAGCTCCCCCCAGCACACTCCAACAGACTTGTGCCTGGCCCATCAGGAAAGACAGGAGGGTTCTAAACTGGTGAGGACTTCCTAAGACATGGGGCCGCCAACTCCCCGCCTAAGACACTTGATCAGACACCCCAAGCTTACTGCAATAATGCAGTCAAACTGCACAGAATAAAACTGCCAGCATACAAGCTGGGGGCTTTGTCTCTAGAATGGCAAAGCATGTGGAGCCACCCAGCCTCGGTCGTGCATCCCCGTTGTTTCCCAATGCTCCGTTATTGGCTATAGAGCCCTCCACAGATATAAAACAGCAAGTAAAGTTGTGCTTCCCTACAGTGACTTGTCCCACTGCTTTTTGGGGGGGGAGGGGGGAAGCGGGGATTGAACTCGCCCTTGCGCTTGCCGGCGCAGCGCCTATTCCACTGCGCCATCTCCCGGGCCCCGTCCAAGCGCGGGAGTGTGTGCGTGTTTCACTAGGTCACACTCATTACTGCTCTCTTATCTGGAGCAACAGCTTCAGGCTGACGGCTGACTACAGCTACGCGGTGGCTTCTGCCACGGGGCTAGCCCTCGCCCTCCAGCGACGGTGACCGGCGGGATGCGGCCCCGCCGGGAACGGCGGCCGCGCGCTCGGGCGGAGCCGCCGCCTCACCCCGGCCTGGAGGGCGAGGTCCGCCGGCCGAGAGGTGTCCGCGGCGGCGCGGCCCAGCCAGCCCCGGGGACGCTACCGCGGGCCTCCGCGCTCGGCTCTGCCCGCAGTGAGGCGGCTGCTCTGCCGCACGGCGGCGCGCCGAGGTCCTGGCCGACGCGGCCCCGCGAAGCAGCGACTCCGGGGAACGAGGCGGCCCGCCGCTGACGTCTGAAGCTGTACGAAACAACAAGCCGCCTTTCCGCGCCTCCTTCCCGCGGGCGCAGCCCGGGACCCGGCTCGGCCGCGCGGGGTCAGCGGCGGCCTCCCGCGTCACCACGCGCTTCGGCGAGCACACGCTGCGGATCCGAAGCGCCTTAGCAACTTCACGGGAGGACCACGGGGAAATCGGCGCCCAGCTCCGGCGCGCCCCAGGATCCGGCCGCCTCCCGGCGTGCACCTCGGCCACCCGCGCCTCAAGCCGCCCTCCCGGCGTGCACCTCGGCCGCCCTCCCGGCGTGCACCTCGGCCGCCCGCTCGCCCCGGACGTCCCCCTGATTGGCCCGCGCGTAGCCATTCAGGCGAGGCCTCGTCGGGATGTGCCTTGGCTGGCTGCTGATTGGCCCTTGGGCTCCGCGGGTCCGACGGACTGCGGCGCTGGCGCTGGCGCTGGCGTCGCTCGCGGGGACGTTGCCCGGCCCGTCTCCACCGCCCTCGACCTGACCGACTCACCGTTTCCGACGGACGGGCATGTGCTCCGGCAGGGGCGCGTCCCAGCCGGGGTCCTGGTCCCCTGCAAGGAGAGAGAAATGTGGGCGTGGCCCGCTGGGGCGCGGAGGCTTGGGAGCGGAGGGCTAGGGTGGGAACGCGGCGAGGGAACAAGGTTTCTTTATTCTTTGTTCTTTCTTTCCCCTTCTTTCTGTACTGGGAAACCCAAGATTTTGCACCGATCCACATTCTCTGCCACTTGGGGGCCGGGGAGATGGCTCAGTGGAATAAGCGCTTCCCCAGCAAGCACAAGGGCCTGAGTTCAATCCCCGGTTCCACCCCCCCCCCAAAAAAAAACCTGCCATTTATTTATTTATTACTTTAAGGTAGGTTCTCCGAGTCACTAAATTTCCCAGGCCGGGCTCCAACCCGAGATCCTCCTGCCTCGGCCACCTCCGAGGGCGCTGGGATTACAAATGTGTGCCTCCAAGCCCCACTGAGGCTGACAAGTTCCTAGGATAAGCATCCCGTCGGATATCTCGGGCATGCGTATATTAAGTCCCTTTCTGTCAGAACTTCACTTTCATGCGCTAAATGTGTCACCCCTACCAAAGGGCCTTGTGACCTTCAGGGAATTTTTGGGGGGGTTTTTTGTTTTTGTTTTTTTAAATGGAACCGAGGATTGAACTCAGCCCCTTGGCAGCGAAGCGCATATTCCACTGAGCCATCTCCCCGGCCCTCAGGTATTTTTAATGGTTTATTTATTTATTTTTTGCGGAACCAGGGATTGAACTCAAGCCCTTGCGCTTGCCAGGCAAGTGCTTATTCTACTGAGCCATCTCCCTGGCCCTTTGGTTGGTTGTTTTTTTTTTAACAGCCTGGGGCCTAACGGTTGTGGGCTCAACACAACCGTCATCTGGTCTGGGTGCTCCTTGAACCCAGCCCTCTTAGTCTTTCCTTTGTCCTTTAGTCTCTCCCTTCGTATGTGTGTTTGGGCAGTTGTGGAGTGGAAACGTGTATGACTTCACATTTTAATACAACTCGGTGCGTTCTGCCTCTCGTTTTGTTTTGTAAATTATCTCATGTTGCAGTTTATTTCCTGGGAATGACGGGACTCTAACACTCTCCATCGATGTTGGTGTTTGCCAAAACGGTCAGGAGCAGCTGTAGCCCTGAGGAGCAGCCCTCTGTGCTGCATCCCGTTGGCCAAGAGGAGGCGCCCAGGAACAGCATCCCTCCTGACCCTGCCTGCGGCCTTCCTCCTCTCGCCTGTCTTCCAGATCACCTCTCCATGAACTCCCTGCAAATCTTCATCTCACGTCTGCCTTTAGAGCTGGAACCCAGACAAGCCCCTTCCCACCACCTCTGACATGTCACACTTGCTGCGTGGAGCCCTGTTCGACCTGCGAAAGGCCTGGTGCCACCCCTGTGTGTGCTGCAGGCCTGTGCTGGAGTCCAGAGCCGGGGCTCTGGCTCACCCACAGACAAACGCAGCTCCCTCTGGAGACCTGCTGGGCTGAGGTGAACTCGCCCGTCAGTGTGAAAGCGATTGCTAAGGAACTGTTGGGAAAAGCTGGGCAGAGGCAGGGAAACGAGTGGATAGGAAGGTGACAGCAGCTGTGCTGGAGTCTGCAGCAGGATTTCATCTGAGGTTTCCAAAGTGCAGGAAGGGGAAGGCAAAGGACACCCCTTCCCCGACCCTTGTTTCACACTGGATACTTCTGCCACATTTGAAGCTCCCCAGGAGACAGGAAGAGACGGCCCTGGTGGGGGGCTGTGGGGGGCCCTCTGCTGGGCTGGGGGGCCACTGGCAAGGGCAGAGTGCCAACTCCACAGTAACAGCCACCAACACAAAGGGTCCCGGCTCAGCCCCAAGGGTGGGCAAGCAAAGGAAGAGACACCCACCCTCTGGGAAGGGCGTGCTTCAGTGCGGCCTGTGGCAGGCACCCAGAGTGACCTCTGCACGTGCACAGAGCAGGGGACCTGAGGCGGAATGGCCCTGCGCCCTCATCTGCATGGGGCCAGCTTTGGAAACATCCTGCAGAATACCACACCGCGAAGCCAGTGGAGAGTTCGGCCTCTGCAGCCTGGTTCTGACGCTGGCTTGCCGCTCCAGGATAGCCTTGCCTGATCTGACCCGTGATGCGTACAGGAGAGGGGCAGCGGAATCTACCAACTGCCGCTGTGAATTTCACTTCCCTCAGGGAGACGGTGTGGGGGTTTCCCAGTCACGACATCACTGACCTGTGGGGGTTTGTGCTCCACGTCAGCTGCCTCCTGAGCTGCTACTTGCTGGTCCCCACCAACCGGCTCTCCTGGCTTACACCCTTACCCTCTCCTCGGGGAGTCTCTGACGGCATCCTCACGCCTTAACCTCTCCATCCCTGTCCCGACAGTGACATTTTGCAATTCTCAGGGTTGTAAGACACCTCACATTCTGGGCTTCCTTCACTTTGTCCTCCTGCAGCCTGTGCGGGGACACAGTGCCATCCTCCTCTTCCTCAGGAGGATAAGAAAAGGGCGCAGCCTGCACAAGCCAACAAGGTTCTAGGACAGTGTGCTGCCTCCCAGTGCCTGTCACCCCACCCCCACGGCCCCACCACTCTGGGAGCAGAGGCTGCCCACCTGCCGAGTATTCCGTTCCCAAAGCCCCTCCACAAGCTTGCCTCCCAGTAGAACTCTGGTGACAAGAGAGGAGCTCTGTGACAACTAAGCCACGCCCTCCTTGGCCTCCTGAGTCTTAAGGGGAGCAGGGACCCAGGAGCCCAAGGACAGGGTAGATTAGTCTAGTTCGGGGCTGGGCTTCTGGAACCCACAGTCAGGCATAGCGGTGGCTTCAGGAGGGCCATCCCTAGGGCCCAGAATGAGCACCTAGGTGGGGACAGTGGCAGCCCCAAGCCAGCCTCTCAGCTCTACTGTTGAGATGACTTCATGAGGCGGGCTTCAGGGCTGAGCCACAGGCAGGTAAGCCCTGGGACAGGGCAGTGGGCACCTGGGAGGAGGCACGGTCAGCCCCAGTGAGTTCTACCACACACCAGCCAGAGGGCACTGCCTGAGGAGCAGGAAGTCTCTGGGGCTGGGGCAGCAGGGCAGGCATGGAAGTCGCAGGCCTGTGTACGCACCACGCGGTCCTGCAGAAGCTGCCTGTGGGTGCTGCTTCGACGGTGTCTAAACGTCCCCCCAAAGCCTCATGAGTCGGGGGCTTTCCGTGGTGGCTGGATGTACGGCGTGATGCTGGGACCACAGCCGCACAGTGAGTGAAGCAGGCGCTGGCTGACTTGCCAGGTCTGGCTAGAGGTGTGGGTGTGCATGCTGGGAGCCTGCGTGCCACGTAAGGGACACGGCACCTGGTCTGCCTCGTGTGGCCTCCACTACACGTGGGCGCCGTGAACTGTTCACGACACCCCTGTGCCATGGCACCCCACCTTGGAGCAGCCAGCTGTGAGCTGAAACCTCCACACATCACGAGCCCACAAACTTTTCCTCCTCTAACGTGGGACGTTGGGTATTTTATCTGGGCAAATGAGAGAAAACATAGATGTTACTTGGTAAGGACTTGGCTCATAGAGAATCCAGTGGAAAAAGCTGGTGCCACTGCCAGGAGAGGGCTAGGCCGCCCTGCAGTATGGCCAGCCAGCTGCCAAGGAAGGGGCATTGGCCTCGTGGTGAGAACCCCCGGCCCAGCCTGCAGGGCTAGCACTGGCCCGTGGAGGGGGTGACCCAAACCTTGCTGTTGTGAAGTGCGAGGCACAGGAGGTAGACAGCATGTCCGTGGTGTCACAGTGTCAAGGGGTAGAAGGTAGGGAGCTTCTCCTGAAAGGATGGTCATGAAAAAAAGCCGAGAGACCCCGCCAGGCACCAGGCCACGCTCGCTGGGTGGGGCCCCAGGCTGTACCTTGGTGAGAGGAAAGCTGAGGCGGAGGCCTGCCCTGGGTGCAGCTTACACTGCTTCAGTTCAGAAAACTGCTCGCAGGACGGTTCCCTGGACACAGATTATATGTCAAAACCAAGCACTGTTTCTTAAAGCCTCTCTGGCTGCGCGGCCCCAGGCATATTACTCAGCCTCCCTACTTCCCACTTACATGGGGCTGGCCTTAACCAACCTGCGCCTCCCAAGTTGTTTCAGTGAGAACACCTGGTGAACGCCTCCCTGGTGGCATTCGGCATGGATGGAGAGCCGCAAGCCACTCCGGGGCCCAGGGGACTCTCCAGGGCGCCTCAGGACGTGGCCACAGCGGCCGTGCAGGTGGACGCACTGGGTTAAGACCAGCAGGCCATGTGCTCAGTGCAGGCGGCACCCACAGGGCATCAGCCTCCCGGGGAGGACGCAGACCTGCCAGCCCAGCACCACACAGAGCCATTCAAGCCAAAGCGGAGGGTTTGCAAACCACTCAGAGGGCTTTTCTTTGCCCGTTGCTGACTGGGATCAAGACCTGGGGTGGGGGGAGGTGGGGGAGCCTGCCCGTTAGCTCAGTTGTTTAAGTGCCTGCTTAAACAAAGCAGTCAGGCTCAGGATGCTGTGGTTCGATCCCCAGATACTCACCTGCCCTGAAGGCATTCTGAAGCCACCAAAAAAAAAAAAAAAAAGGCCAGGGAGATGGCTCAGTAGAATAAGCGCTTGCGTGGTAAGCACAAGGGCCTGAGTTCAATCCCTGGTTCCATAGGCAGAGACCCCGCATCCCCACTAGAGGTCACACTACAAAGAGACTCCCAGAGAGGGAAGATCCGGGGCACACAGCAGAACACCAGGCCTTCAGGGCAAGGGAGCCACACAGGAGACGGGCTGTGTGAGGCAGGTGACCACCACGTCCCCACCTCAGCTCCCCTCTGTACAAGCTTCGCCCATGGGAGTTGGACACGCGGAGCTCTGCAGTCCCCAGTACACATGCGCAGGAGACAGAAAGGCCTGGTTCAGATGAGGACACTGGCCTTGCACAGAACCCAGGAGAGCCGCGGGCTCACGGGCCCACCGCACTCCCCACGTGATGAGCCACCTGACACGTGTCGGGGCGCCACACAGCCACTCATCCTCAGCCTACTCCTCCCCGCTGGTGTGCTTGGGTGATTTGTGAGTCACTGGTCACTAGGACAACTAGCATTTCAAAGACCCAGAGCCCCACAAAAGGCCCTGATCCCCAGAGCCTGGGAGCAGACCTGAGGGCGCAGAGGCGCGCGCCAAGGGACAGAAAGGCCCAAAGACTCGTCCGCCTGCCCACCCCCCCAGTCCTGCAGTCCCACTACCAGCGCTCTTCCTGGGAACCTGTAAGACCAACAACGTCATCAGCCATTTGTTCGGTTTTCACTGTGGGAGCCTGAGTCCAGGGCCTTCACACCGAGCCACGTCTCTGGCCCACCTTTATGTTCTGGGACACAGGCTGTCACTAAGCGGCCCAGGCTGGACTCAAATTTTGCAATCCTCCTGTCTCAGCCTCCCAGAGTGCTGGGATCACAGGTGTGCACCCCCACACCCGGCTCCACCTGCCACACTGGAGCCTGACCTGTAGCACGTGGCAGGGCTTGGCACCTGGGGAATTTGCCCTGTGCTACTGCAGAGGTTGGCAGACACACGCAGCATCCTTGTGGGCAGCCGGCCGTCCCCTTCCAGGCTGCAGGCCCTGCCTGGTGGCATCCAGGCCCAACAGTGGGGGATACCCACACTGCCCACAGGCTCCCCAGAGCCTTTGGTATTTTGGAAATTAGTAGAAACCATTTATATGCCCAAACACTAGAAGCGGACTACGCAGTTTAGAGAATTTTTTTAATCAGTACTTCTCTTCAATGCTGAAGGGACTCCTCCAGTGGAGAAAGGCCCCTCAGACAAGCCACAGGCCCTTCATAGAAAATGCATTCTCTTGAAGTTCTTTCAGTAGTGGTAAAACTTACAGCCACAGTCTCTGCACCCAACTGTCCTTACAGCTTGTGGTCAGGGCAACCACCCTTCTCGGGCTGCCTTCTCCGACAGGGAAGTGACAAAGACGTCAGGCTCAACCCTGCACAGAATGCCAGAAACGGGGGCCAAGCCCTCGAAGCTCGCTGGAGGACCCCAGAAGAATCCGGGAGGGTGAGCCCTGGTGTCTCCCACCGCCAGGAGGACAGTGCTGCTCTGCCCAGGAGGGTGCCCCTGCTCCGCCCCTGCCTCTCCACCTCCCAGGGCAGTGTGAACACAGGGTCCCCGCCAGAGCTGCTTGGTTCTGCAGTGGGAGTGAAGCTGGTCGGGAGTTGCCAGTGAACAGAAGCTAGGACCATGGAAATTTTTTTAAGGCCAGTCAGGGAGAAATTAATTAGCAAAACACTGCATGGCATGTCCTCAGCTGATCTCTAGGCGAAGGCACCACATGACTGCCAGGGGATCTCTCAACAGCGGGGTAAATCCCAAGCACCCCCAGAGGAGGGCTCAGAGCGGCCACCAGGGGCCTGCACTGAGAGAGGGATGCGCATACTGCAAGTCGGCTCAAGGCTGAACAAACCACAGGGCAGGAAGGGGGCAGATTTCAAGAGTCCCTGTCCTTCCAGGGACACCGATGGCAGCAAGACCTTGGTAGAGTCTAAAAATGCTGGCGTTAACTGCAGGGAAACCATGCTGAAGACACGTGGGCACTCAGCATCCCCACACTGACAGGACACTGCAGGGTCCTGAACAGCTCCCGGCCTCTGACAAGCAGACCACGTTGGAAAGGCTTCACAGGGTGCCAGAGTGGCCACACTGCAGAACTGTACCTGCACGCACTATACAGTGAAACGACACCAGCACCCCACAAGTGCCGGGCAACTGGGCACGGAGCAGGTGCAAAAGAGGGGCAGTGGGGGAAGGGCACAAAACAACACACAACTCCCAGGAGTTCTGATCTGGGGGCAAATCCTCTCCACACCCACTGGGGGGAACCACGCCCTCACCACCTCCTGGGCCCTCACAGGCCATGGCCACATCTGCTCCGCTTACCAAGCGGCTGACAGGTGTAGCAGGACACCCCACCCGCGCTCGTCTCATCTGCTCAGGGGAGAACGCCTGGCTGCCGCCCAGATCTTCCCCTGGAGGAGCCTGTGCTCTGGAAGAAAGCCAACGCGCCGAGGACACAGCTCCTGCCTCCACCCCACATGCCCTCGGCCTCTGCTAGTCAGATCACTCTGCTCACCCACTCTTTCCTTTTCTCTGTTTTGACATGCTCAGCTTTTTCCTTAATGGCTACCGACAATGTACAGGAATATGTTACACGCTATACAGAAGGTGTCTGAGGGGCCGGGCAGGGAGCCTGGCGAGAAGGCCGCATTTCCAAGTGCATGCTGCTTCCATTCACGGTGGCAGGGCCCGCAAGGGGCACTGGCTGGCGAGGCGCTCAGGACGTGAGGGACTGGATGTTCTTGAGCATCTCATCAAAGGCCTGCAGTGACGGCGCGTCTGCATTCCGGAAAGCGGCCTGGACCCGGCTGTACAGGCTGAAGGACTTCAGCTCCAGCCAAATGAACCCAAAGCGGTCCTCATCGAACAAGATAAAGACGCCTGGTGTGCGCTCTGGGCTGGTGAAGCCATGGCCAGCGATGAGGCCTGTGCCATAAAAGCTGGAGAGAAAAGAGGCACAGCATGAGGGGAGAGGGGGCCTTGGGCATGGCAGGCACCCTGGGCATCCCAGAGCACCCTTCTTGCCAGGCCGGTCCCCACGGTGTGCGCCAGGCACAGGCCAACAGAGTCTGAAGAGGACCTGTCTTTGCAGGGGTAGCTGGAGGCCTGGTGCCATCTTCACCAAAGACCAGCATGGCCAATGTCCTGGAGGTAGAGGCCTGGGCTCGGGGCTCCTTGGGGTGCTCGTGGGCTGAGCCCGGGGCTGCTCAGATCTGGGCCCTGAAGACCACACCATCACCCCACCTTCCCCAGCTGCAGCAGGAGCCCTGGGCAGGCACATGGGAATTCTGCTCCAGGAACACAGCAGGCCAGTGGAAATAAAGATCTTAACTTCTGGGATCGTTACAGCCCTTAGAGAACACAGACATATGAGAAATGGAGCATGCAGCTGACGCAGAGACCCACTGGCAGCTCTGAGCCAGGCTTCGTTTAAAACACAGCCCTGGGGCTGGAGAGATAGCTCAGTGGTCTAAGGCACCCGCTTAGACAAGCTTAGGCAAAGCGCAGGGACCACACTTTGATCCCCAGAACCACATGCTGCAGTAGTCCCGCCCCCAGAGTGGGCTGAGCTGGCCACCAAAAAAAAAAAAAAAAAACAGCTCTGTGTCTTGTGAGGACTGCGTGGCCCTGGCAGCAGCAAGGTCAGGGCTGGCCTAGAGCCTCCCTCTGAGGCCCTGCAGGGCAGGGGAAGAGGGGTACAGTCCTGTAGTTCTTAGCTGGGGAAGGAGATGCCCAGCCGGTGCAGGGCAAGCGGTGGCCACCAGCACAGAGAAAACGCCACCACAGGTATTCCCGGCACAGGTCACAAAACAGCAGAAGGGACCCAGCACAGCTTTCTCACAGGGCAGAGAACCGTCCTGCGCTCCAGCAGAGGTGACTGGCAGCCAGGTCGCCACAGCATGCTTGGGACCTGCGCGTGGGCCGCAAGCTGGCCACGGGGTCCTGGGAGCGTGACATGTTCATAGAAATAACAAAGCTCTTTTCCTTCATGGCCATTCAAGAATTTTCAACAGCTGAAATCACCCTGGAAAGCTATCTGTAGGCCTCTATCTGCAGAATCAGCCCTGTCCTTCTTGCATAAGCAAAGAAAATGATTTCCCCCATAAAGATCACTGCGGGGGGCTGGTGAGATGGCTCAGTGGTCTAACGCACCTACTTAGAACAAGCTTAGCAAAGCACAGGGACCGCGGTTCAGTCCCCCAGCACCACATGCCAGCCAGCCCCGCCCCCTGGTGGGCTGAGCTGGCCACACACACGCACACACACACACATAAATTAATTAATTTAAAAAAAAAATCACTGCGGGCCTGGGACAGCAGCCATCCAGAGGCAAAAGGGGACGGACAGAACCACAGCAGAGCCGGGTACCTGCGGTACCAGGAGATGGATGTGTGGTCCTGACCGGGCCACAGTGCTGCAGCGTGCAGTCGCACACAGCAGCTGTGGGCAGGGCTACCCACCAGCACCGAAACGTGGTCAGCATAACTGGGAATGGGAGTTTTCATTCCACTCCGCTTCCAGAAACGTTTAAACAGCCCTGGAGTGCAGGGAACCGGGACACACGAGCAGGGGAACAGGGCCCAAGGTGGCAGCCGGATGAGAGCACACAGGAGGAGCCAGGCGAGGGGAACTGGCAGACCCTGGGCCCGCAGGAGGCCAGCAAGGACAGCGAAACACAGCAGAGTAGGGTGGAGGCGGAGCAACCGCAGGACCTGGGGCCACATCCAGTGCACAGCAGTGGCAAACACCAGCCACGCGGAGTGCCTGGACAGGCTTCCGACAGGGCTCCTACGGGACGGACCCTGCCTCTTGCTGTCACCTACCAAGCTGGGGGCATTCTAGCTTGCCTGTCTTCACCTGGCCAGCTACAAAGCTGCCTCAGGAGCGATACTGCGTGTCCCATGAGACATGCAGAGGAGCCACTGCACAGTCCGGGCCGAGGAATGCCACTCCAGCACTAGGCCACGGGGCCCGCCCCGCGCACGATCCTCACCACATGCGGCAGCTGCGGGGGTAGTCCTCGTTCCTTGAGCTCACACCCATGGGCAGCACGAAGGGCTGCCCCTTGCTGGACTGGTCGGGCTGCTCAGCCGCAGCCGCTCCATCTGCTCCATCCGAAGGCTTCCCGCCGCCGTCCTCACCAGGCCCCGCCTCTGCCTCCCTGGCCGGCTGCTCCTGGGCCAGCACAGGATCCTCACCGGCCTCCCGCTGCTGCTCCTGCCGCACCTGCTCACCGACCTCCAGGACGATTCGCGAGAGTTCGTTGAAGTTGCGGAGATTCTCGACATCAGGCAGCTGGATGCGGTGCCTCAGATCAATCTCCACCGTCTGCTGCCCGGCGGGGATGTTGGGGTCCCCCTGCGGAGCATGGCAGGCACTCAGACACCAGAACACTGCAGCGCTTCCCAGCCAGATGTGCCCTGGCAGGCGCACGGCGAGGCCTATAGACCAGGCTTCTGATGCCATCCTTGCAGGGCCCATCTGGGGTCTGCCAAGATGGAACCAGGCAGCCTGCTGGGCACCCGGGGACCACGCACATCCCGCCCGTGCTCACCTGTGCTCGAACCCTGGGGTGGGAAGCGGCAGCAGGCCCAAGGGCAGCCCAGACTTGCGTACCAGGGAGGCGTGGCTCCTGAGCAACTCAGGAATGCCCCAGCCCTGCAGCTATGTGGGGACGGGGAGTCAAACCTGGGGTGGGTTGAACCCCACCCTGGCTCCAGCCCCATTCCATGAGGCCAGCCATGCAAACCTCCTAGAGCCCGCAATGATACAAACCGCCCGCTGCGGCATGGGTGCCACCAGTTCGCCACCACTGCACCAGGAGCTACCTGTAAGCACTGGGCTCAGGGGACAGGCTGCACTCCTCCAGGACATGGGAGCAAACCACCCCAGCAACTGCTGCATGACGTCAAGCGCAGTGTGACAGAGACCCCCCCCAGCCAGTGGCCTGCTAGACCCTGGGGAGGGCTGTTCCTGAACTCACAGCTGGCTGCCACGGACAGCTTCTCTCTACTGACCAAGCCGGCACACCCACAGCTGTCCACACCCGCACGTGTCACCTGGGCAGTGTGGAACCTTCCTACCAGGCCCCTGCAGAAGCCTATGCTCAAGGCACCCGGAGGAGGAGATCAGGCGGGGCCACCTGTGAGGCCCCAGCCAGCCCCAGCCCTGCAGGTGGCCAGGGCTGCACACAGCATGCAGCCACTGCAGACACACACGGACCTGGAACCGTGTACACTGGGGGCCCTATGCCACCAGCGCTGGGGGGGCCTGACAGCTTCAGGGCCGTGGACCACAGTGACCCTCACATGTCACGTTCAGTGACTGCATGGACAATCGGACAGAGCCCAGCTGGCAGTGACAGCGTAGCAGCGCTTACCGTGATCTTGGTGCCCCTAGCACGGTGGCCGTGGAAGCTGAGCATCACGATCTCCAGGCCATGGCTGCCATAGGTGCCCTTGAAGAGGCCAGGCTTGATGAGGTCGTCAGGGTGGCTGGGCGGGAGGTAGATCCGGCGGTAGGTCAGGCAGTTGCTGTGGGAGCGGGCAGGAGGCCATGGGGGCTCTGCTCAGCCGAGCAGGTACCCAGCATCCTGGGGTGCGGCACTCAGCCCCGGCACGGCACCCTGCGGCTTCGCAGGCCACCCCGGCAGCAGAGTGCAGGGCAGCACCTGCTGGCCGAGGCCTACAGAGGGGCACACAGCACAGCGGAGGGCGTGCGGGGTGGGCTGACTCACTCACTCGTACTGACTGGTGTAGATGAACTTCATCAGGATGAGCTCCTGCATGTGCTCGTGGAAAATGTCCTCCAGCGTGCGGCCCCACTCCTCCCTCAGCCATGTCCGGAACTCCTGCACAGAGGAGGACACTGTCACGGGACAGGAGTGGAGGAGGGGGCTGCTGCTGCGACAGCAAGCGCCTGTCTGCCGCAGCTGAGGGGCCTGCTGCACTGAGGTGCGCCCGCCGGGAAGCCAGCGGCCAGGCCACAAGGGTCTGCGAGGCTGGGCAGCAGTCAGGGACAGGAAGGGGCTACAAGGACCCAGCACCACACTGCACCACTCAAGCCTGGTGCTTGGGCTCCAGGGAGGGTGGGCACATGGGCCCCTGTCGGGAAGCCCTGCTGGCAAGCCTGCCGCGGCCACGACCTCGCTGCGGGCAGTGTGGCCTCACGCAGCCTCGGGGCCTGGCACAGTGTCCTCTGGGGCCTCCACGGCCTTGGCCCACTCTCTGCGAGCTCGAGCACAAGCGTGACGGGAGCAAGGGCTCGCCGCTCTGGAGCTCTCGCATGCCCCACATCTGCGGCACCCAGCGCACCCGGCACGGAGGCGTCTCATTCCTAGCCCTGCTGTGCAAGCCTCTGTGTGCCTCGCTCGCAGTGGAAGCCCTGACTCCTTGGCACGGCTCCACACTGGAGGCAAAAGCAGCCTACGGAGTAAAAGGAAACACACCATTCCTAAACATTCGGCTGTTTTAAGAGTTCTGCTGCCCTACTCCAGGAGCTCAGGAGTCCCCACAGGGGCTGACCCATACGAGAGCCACAAGGTCAGCAGCCGGAACCAGCTGGGTTTTCAAGCACCAGCAGTACAAACTGGGGAAATGAAAGTTTTAAAAATCCTCTTTATTATTCACTCAATAAATTTTTTACTGATTATGTACAATGTGCTAAGCATAAAAAAAAAATTAAAAAAAAAAATCCTCTTTATTGCATCCCAAAAGCTTGAGACAAAAATGAATGTTACAGATTATGTGTACCAGTGAGACCTCTGCTCTGGAAGCCGCAGGGCAGAGCTGAAGGCACACAGGCGGCCTCCGGGGCAGAGGCGTGGGAGCAAATGGTGGGGCCCGTGGGCCAGGACGTGCAGCCAGGGCCCTGCTAGGCTACAGTCTGAGCTCTTCCTACCCCTTACTGTCCCAGACATCCTTAGCAACCTGAGAACAGGTTATTTCATCAAAGCTGGGGAGCCTCCAACCACAGAACTCAGGAGCCCCTACCTCCCCATTTCCTGTTGGGCAGCTTCCCGTCACCGGCACAAGGTAACAGGCACATGCCACTACATGACAGGTGCATCTGGCTCAGGCCATGGTCACTGATCCCAACAAGAGCGTCATGCAGGAGGGTGTGGTCAAGGACAGCTACTCTGCCGCGGCATCCAGGAAGCAGAGGACGAGCCTGAGAGCAGGAGCCAGGGCCAGCGTCCGAGGCCATGTCCTCATACCCTCCCCCACACAGCCCGCAGTGCACTGTGCTCATCTCCCAGGCATCTCTCAAGCCAGTCGAGCTGGCAGGCGGTGCACTGGTCACTCCCACTGCCGTTGGTCGTCATCATCACAGCCAGCACGGTAGCGGCAGACGCAGCTGGCAGCCCCACTGATCCGGTCGGGTTTCAAGCCAAGTGCACAAGCTCCCTAGAGGGGAAGGAGTCTTCGCCCAGAGGTGCTCAGGCAGCTGGACACTACTGGGGCACGAAGACACTGGGACCCCCTGCCTCATAGCACATGCAGGACGCGGCCACCCCGACACAGACTAGACAGAAAGCAGGCTGCTGGGAAGCCGCCAGTCCTCTGCTTCAAGGGGAGACACCACCGCTGGGGCTACAGCAAAGTCTCTCAGAACACAGCAAACAACCAGAAAGGCAAAGAATGAGACAAATCAGACCATTAAAATTAAACTTTCGGGGCTGGTGAGATGGCTCAGTGGTCTAAAGCACCTACTTAGAACAAGCTTAGCAAAGCACAGGGACCGCGGTTCAGTCCCCCAGCGCCACATGCCAGCCCGCCCCCGCCCCCGCCCCCTGGTGGGCTGAGCTGGCCACACACACACGCACACACACACACACACACACACAAATAAATACATAAAATTTAAAAGTAGATAAATAAATAAATAAATAAATGGAGACACATGCCTGTTCGTGGGTTGAAAGTCTCAACATTGTAAAAAGATGGATTGTTTTCTAAACGATATACATGTCTAACATAGTTCTCATAAAAAAAAAATTAAATTAAATTAAACCTTCTATTACAATGACTGACCCCTGGCAGGGAAGATTTAAAACCTCAACCATAAACTGGGCGTGGTGGGGCACACCTGTAGGCAGCACTCGGGAGGCTGAGGCAGGAGGATGGTTGCAAGTACCAGCTCAGCCTGAGCTACAAAGTAAGTTCAAGGCTACCCTGAGCTGCCCAGTGAAACCCTGTCTCAAGAAGACAAAAAAACTCAAACATACAAATGAAAAAAATGGCATGAGCTGAGCAAAGACTTTACCACCACCTGCAAGCTGCCGGCAGCTGGGTGCCATCCCCGTGCCCAGTGCACAGTGCAAACCTTACCTGCCTGGCTTGAAAGGTCAGAATCACCAGGAATACCACCAGGCCCCACTACTCAGCACAGAAGCCCGAGTCCTTCTCTGCAAGCCCTCTCACAGGAGGAAGCATGGACCCAAATTACACCACAGCTAGCTCTGCTGGCACACGCCTGTGATCCCAGCACTCAGGAGGCTGAGGCAGCAGGACTGCTGTAAGCTCGAGGCCGGCCTGCGCTACACAGTGAGACCCTGTCTCTAAAAGGTGGGTAGGGACATCGAGAGCCTGGACACAGACCGAGTAACTTATTCACTACTGGGCAACATCCCCAGCCGTTTTTTTTCTTTCCTTAAGACAGAGTCTGGCTAAGTTGCTAAACTTCTCAGGCTGGAATCAAATTCACGACCCTCCTGCCTCAGCCCCTGGAGTGCTGGGACGGCATGGGGGCCCTCTGGCAGGGGTAACCCTCACATCGGGCGGAGCTGCCCCTGTGCAGCCCAGTGAGCTTCATCCTATCTCAGCTCATCTTCCCAATGCCCTGGGGGCTGAGGGGGCTGAGGGGGCTCCTGGAGCCACTCAGGGAACACCAGTGTGCCCCACTCTTCCACCTCACCTTAGGGTCAGGGTTAGACACCCAGGCTCGTGCTCACAGACAGGGCCTTTGGAAGGTGACTGGGTCGTGGGGTGCTGTAGCTGACTTGCTCTCAAGAAATGAGCTCTGGTGGTCAGAAGAGGGGGTCAGCTGAGGTGTGACCCGGAAGGATTTCTCTCCCTTCCCGGCTCCTCCCTTGGTGCCCCTACGTTTCCTGTCCACCATGATGTGAGCACCATGCCGTCCCGCCTTGCAGCCCACCGATGCTGGACTGAGACCTCCACAGACTGAGCGCCACAATGAACCCCCGTGCGCTGGGTGCTGGGTGTTGTGTCTCAGGGAGGGAAATGACCAGGACCCTCCCCGTCTGTTCTTCCTGGCAGGCACCAGACCTCAAGGGGCTGGTCAGGCAGGGCCAGGACCAGAAGATGATGGCGCAGCCTGGGGATCAGTACTTCTCACAAGGACCAAGGCCACAGAAACACAGGACAGTATACTTGGCCTCGCTTATAGCAGGAGAAACAGCAACAATCTCAACCAGGGGCTGGATGACTACAAAGTAAGTTCAAGGCTACCCTGAGCTGCCCAGTGAAACCACGCCCGGTTCTGGGGCTGGCACGGCACATCTAGGTTCTGGGGCCCGCACAGCACGTAGTACCAGGGATCAAACCCCAACCCTTGCTCTTGCCAGGCAAGCCCTTAGACCACCGAACTAGCTCCCCAGCCCCACTTGTCTTTTTTATTTAAGGCTTTGCCATCCACTCAGGGAGACTGCAGGCCTGCTCAGACCAAATAATTAAGGGCTGTCCTTAACGTGACATCACAGTTACATATGTGCTGTTACAAACACCTGTACACAATCACTTTTTTTTTTTGGCAGAACCCGGGATTGAACTCCGGCCCTTGCGCTTGCCCGGCAAGCACTTATCCTACTGAGCCATCTCCCCGCTCCCCTATCACATTTAAACTCACAATGTTATCAATGAGAAGCCATCTCTGCTACTTCACCTGCCACCGACTTGGGAAAGCGGGCATCGTTTACTTTTGAGGGTCCCAAGAAGCACACACGCTTTTGCCCCGCTGCTGAGTTCTGTGGCTGACGCAGTACCACTGGCAACCACTTGAGAAATAGAAGAAGCACAAGCCACCCGGAGCACCCTGCACCTGCCAAGTGCAAGCTTCCCCTGAACAGCTTTGAGACTGCAGTATGACTTACACCTTTAAAATTCTAAAACGTAAGAGCCATGTGAAAACACTTCCATGACAGGAACCACGGCATCCTGGCTTCCACCGCGCAGCCATAACCCAGAGGCCTGGGCCATGAGGTCCACCAAGGCAGGGAAAACGTGGGCCCTTGGCCATGGCCTTAGGTGCCTCCCCACGCCCCTGGGGAGCAGCCAGTGTCACCCCTGGGGGGAGCTGGGTAACAGACGACCTCCAGATGCCTCATGCACGCCCACTCCGAGGGACTCCAGGGCATGCCTCCACAGGGCGCTGTTTCTGTGAGCCTGTCAGGCTGCTTTCTGCAGGGGCAGGAGGAGCTGAGTCACACCAAGTGAGAGCCAAGCTGGCCGCACAGTGGCAGTGAGACCACACAGCCTCACGCCTCTCCCCTCCGCTCACCACAGCCAGCCAGCCCAGCGCTCTGTGGAATACACAGCCGGGACTGCATGTCCCCGGGGAGGCTCACCTCCTGCCGCCCTCCCGACATCCTATGGTGGTCCGTCTGGTTGCACTTGGTGGAGAACTCGTCCTTCTTCACTATCTTCAGTGTCCCGGTGAGAGGAAGAAGGACCATGAGGAACAGCAGGTTAGTCTCAGCCCGTGACCCACCACGGTGCCCCCCCCCCCATGTGTAGCCATGTATGCCCAAGACAGGCTCCAGCAGGCTGTCTGGGGGCGCTCAGAACCATCCAGGCAGGCCTCACTGGTCTGTACAGGCCTGCAGCTGAGAACGCCCAGCACACTCGACTGGCCCCTGCCCAGGATGGCACAAGACTGTGGTGGCCACAAAGAGCCACCCCTTGCCTGCACGCCCCGTTGAGGTCTCAGGGAGACCCACCTGGATGTGGCCATTGTGGGGCCCCTTGTGGCCGTACATGCATTCCACTGTGGCTGACTTCCGCTCCATCAGGTGGATTCGAAACAAAGGCTTGAACCGCATGGGGTCATCCACGTGGGGGTCGTGGGGTGGCAGGTACATCCAGCCGATGATGAACAGGCCATCCACCTGGAGGAGGACAGGGAAGGTCACTCGCGGATGCCAAACTAGGGCCACAGGCGACAGCATCTGAGCCCAGGTCCTGTGGGCCTGAGGTGAGGGCTGGTGGCCTAGAGGGCCCAGGCGCAAGGCCCCAGAGCCACCTGATCCTGCCCTCCAAAGCCAGGGATCCAGAGCGAAGGCTGCAGAGGAACACACAGGTAAAGCCTGGCCACTCAAAGTCACCTGACAAGAAGTTCTGAGTTCTCTGTGCTGTCACAAAGATAGGAAGTAGGAAGCTGTACCCACAGAAAGAGCACTGAAATCCCACCCTGTAGTGTCCCCAACTCACCACCACGTTCAGGAGCCCTCCGTACGGCCCAATGTCTGGCTGCCACAATCCCAAAATGTGTCGGTATCGATGGAGCACTGTGAGGAGAGAGGGGCCGGGCATCGACTTAGAGGCGGCCAAGGAGGGAAGGGGGGGGGCACTGAGACCCTGAGCCCTTGGCTCAGGAGTGCTGCGGGGAAGGCAGGGGATGGGGGTGACCCTCATGCCCTGCACAGGCATGGCACGCTGGGTGCTGGTCATCTGCCCATGAAGCCTGTGTGCCCACTGAGCAATGAGGGCAGGAGTGCGCAGATGGGCGAGGGCACAGCCTGGGGGACAGCTGTCTGCATGAGCCCGTCTGTCCACCCCCCACTGCAGGGCTGGGGTCTCTGCAGATGCCGGCCACAGATGTCCTGGGCACTGACTGCCACAGAGGGCAGGGAGGGAAGACAACCTGGCAGGCCACAAAGGGCCTGGGGACAGGCAGCAGCCAGAAGGTCACTGCCTTCTCTGGCAGAGGGAAGGGAAAGAGCCTGGCCTGGGGTGCGCACAGCTGGGGGAGATGCCCCCACCCCAGGCCCAGCCCAGCGCTGTCACTCAGGAGGGCTTAGAAGGACCCGCAGGACGCCGGCCACCCGACCCACGCAGGGCTCCCCTTCAGATGCGTTCATGGAACGGTGAAGGCAGCCTCACTCCGCACAGCCATCCGCCATGGGTCTGGGGCTGCTAACACGTAGGTCCTGAGCCATCAACACACACCAAGCCCCAGACAGCGCGCTGCCTGCAGAAGCGGCCAGGGTGAAACACGCTGATGACGGCTGTGACTTGTGACAGAATGTGAGTCAACACAGGGATGGCAGAGGGTGGCGGGGTGGCCAGCCAGCCAGCCACACGACACCAAGTGCTGCAGAACACGAGGAAATGGGTGTTCACTGTCTAATTCTTTCGTAAAATATTGGAAAAATAAACACCACCAGACAGCATGTCTCTCCTCCTCTCTCGTCTCTCAACTTTACTGCCGCAACCTCCAGCTCTCTGCAAATGTAACACGACGCTGGAGCCTCTACAAGGCCCACGCAGGCGACGCACCCATCACTCACGCTAAGTCCAAGCCGGGTTCCCTGTTTTACTGAAAAGCAGCATCAAAAGAGTCCACAGCCTCCCAGCGGCCAGCAGCCCAGGCCCCGCACAAAGGCAAGCATCAGGCGGCCCACCGCTCAGGGAACCCCTCCCAGTGCGCAGCCGAATGGCCGAGAGCACGCTGGGCAGGCGGCACAGCTTTCTGACAGGCACAGCCACCAGCTGCTGCAGGAAGGGCTGCTCTCAACAGTTCAGCCATACCAAAAGGCACCCTCAAAACCCAAGGTTTTCCCAGGAGCAAACATGGTCAAAAGATCGGAGGGGCGGGGGAGCTAGCCCAGCCCAGCGGGGGACGCGCCTCAAGTGTAAGGTCCTGAGTTTGATCCCCTGTACCAAAAAAATATACAAGTTGAGGAGTCTGGCCAGGACCCGCTGCCACTGTAGTGGGTAAGAGTGGCTGGGAGTGAAGTGTGGCCTGCACGGGCCACTTCTGGGCGTCCACGTCGGGGCCTCAGATGGCCACACTGTGCTTCTGTGTCTGGGTCCCCAGACAGCAGCCCCCCACCAGCACCATGGATGGGGTCTGGGAGAAGAGTCTGTTGTTAAGGACAAAAAATGAAAACAGGGGGCCGGGGAGATGGCTCAGTGGAATAAGTGCTTCCCTGTCAAGCACAAGGGCCTCAGTTCAATCCCCGGTTCCACAAAAAAAAAAAAGAAAACAGTAACATTTTGTTGCCATTTACAGTTGAGAAATTAAAGAAATTGAAGTTTATTTTTTAAAAATGCTACAAGTCACATAAATTGAATACTGCACGCTATGATGGGGGGAATGTCTCTCATAGGTGAATTTTAACTCCGTCTGATGGTACACTGAATTATAAATAACCCATGAGCAGGAAACTCTCTCCTTCACCTTCAACTGATGTAGCAACCGCAGAGCACTCCGGCAAACAGGCACTGCAAGCTGGCAAGAACTGAGCCTGCAGAGCAAGCCGACTGGCCCCACCACACGCCTGCAGAGGGGCGCTCGTGCCACCTCCCGGGGCAAGCCAGGAACTCACCCCAAATCTGTGTGCTTCCCGCCCTGGGGTGTACCCAGCCCCAAGACAGAGCCACCTCTGAACCAGCTGGGGCCTCACAGCCCAGGGCTGGCAGGACACCTGCCTAGGCCTGTGGCTCTCTCCTGTCCAGGGCGGTCACTGGGTGAGCGGGTGTGACCCTCCAGCACACTGGCAAAAGCGGTAGTTAGCTGGGCAGAACTCAGCTCACATGTTAAGGATGGGAAGTAACCGAGGTGTCACCATGGTGGCCCCACTTCACTCAAGCAAAACTGCAGAGGACAGGGTCTCACGGGTGGCTTCTGCATACAATGCAAGACCTCGTGGCCCGGCCTCTGTGAGGCCGCCCCACCCAGCACGCTCGCGGGAGCAGTGTCTGTGCTACCCAAGGCGGTCCCGCTTCACCCAGAGGGGATGCTCGTGCCGGCTCTCCAGGAAGCAGCGGCATTGCCGAGCCTGGCAGCGGGCGGGCCCGTGAAGCCCCGGTGCCCGGTCACACACCAAGTGATTTTCGGTCACTGTCCACACAACTTGCCGCCAACACGCAGCCATAGGAGACATCAACGCAGCACCCAGAGCAGCTGACCCAGCGTTCCTGGGTCCCTGCGGACTCTGTGGCCAGGATCCACAGAGCTCACCCCTGGCCTGAGCTGTGCCAGCTTGCTCCCCTCGAGTGCACCCCACATTGTCTCGGGCAAAGGCTGTCCATCCTTTCTCACACAGCAAAGACAGACCTGGCATTCCAGGGGGCCCCAGGGCTAGTCCTGGCTAGCTATGTCCAGGGAAACTGGGGATTCACCCAGATTTGCTGGATCTCCCCAGTGTCTGCAATGTGTTTTCAAAACTGCACCAAAGGTGCTGGTGAGATGGCTCAGTGGTCTAAAGCACCTACTTAGAACAAGTTTAGCAAAGCATATGGACCACAGTTCAATCCCCAGCGCCACATGCCAGCCAGCCCCGCCCCCTGGTGGGCTGAGCT
>NW_004524791.1:1804563-1807385 GCF_000260255.1 Octodon degus
AAAAAAAAAAAAAAAAAACTGCACCAAAGCCTCAGGGTTTGGGCCTCAGGCTCCAGTGGGTGCAGAATGCAGGACCTACACGCAGGTGCTTCCTCATGCACCACACTGAGACCCAGCCATCCTCCCTTGCTCCTGGGGACAAGAGGACACCCAGCAAAATTTAGGGACCTCTGGGTCACGGTGGCTAGGGCCCCTCATGATGGGCTAAAACTGCAGGGCAGAGGCAGGCACCAGGGGCAACCAGCACCCAGCCATCCATTCTGAGGCAGAGGTGGCACACAGAAGGCTGCCTGCTGCTTGCCCACCTGACCTCACAGCCCATGCCAGGCCATCCCTGGCAGCACAGCGGAACTCACTGCTCCTGTCAGCTCTCACCGCACCAGCCGGCCTCTCCCACAGCACTGGGGGATGCTGCCTGCACTGCGTGGGGAGGGCCGGGCGGGCTGGACAGAGCGTGCTGGAGAAGCTGTTTCCTCCCAGGTGTGAAGAGCAGCATTCAAACCTCCCAACGGTCCAGGCCTTTGCCACACTTGCTACCCTCCTGCCTCAGCCTCCAGGTAGTGGGTTCACGGCTGTGTGCCACCATCCCTGCTAGGAAACTGGGTGCTTCCAAGCTCAGCAGGGCGCCCGCTCCAAACAGCCCGACTGAACTGAGAGTCCCAGCCTAGGCAGGAGGGCTCATGTGCGCCTGGAAGTGGAATTCGGCTCTTAGTGCAAGCTGGGTGTTGTCCATGTTTTTTGTTTTGTTTTGTGTATCTACTGCAGGGTCTACAGGGTCTCACTACACAGCTTGGACTCATAGTGATCCTCTTTTCACGATCCCAAGAGCTGGGGTTACAGGTGTGCGCCACCACGCCGTCTCACTCGCCATCTCAGTGCACCCTGGAGGCGGGGCCAGCAGGGCAGGCTGGGAATCGAACCCCCGGCCCCTGCGTCTGCCTAAGAAGGCGCTTTAATCTGCTGAGCCCTCCCCTGTGTTTCTTGACAACTGAAATTCACTCTCTCCGTCTCACAACTCCAAGCTAACAAGAACTGGAGAAGGCCTTAACTTCCTGTAACCACAGCTTGCTCAGTAGAGGATTTGGTTCTAAAGAGTCAACTGTAGCCGCCTGCGTTTGTCTGTGTGCACCTGACTTCTCTTTAAACTTCAATGTGCTTTTCAGATGGGGCCAAGGGACCTTAGAAGCTTGCCTTTCACCGCAGGGCAGAAAAGACTTCAGGTGTGCTGCCAGAGTGCCCTCCACCGTGGCTGCTGCCCAGGCTGCCCTCAAGGTGGCCACTGCAGCACAGAAGGCGGCGGAAGCTCCGAGGCCCGGGGCCGTCGGGTGGAAGCGGTCAGTGTGTGAGGCCCAGGCCCCCATGCACCCGCAGCCATGCCACCCGTAGCCAGAGCAGCGGGTACGTACGGCAGGTGTACACGTCCCTGTACTCCATGTGCTCGTAGTCAGGAAGGATTCTCATGAAGCGCCCCGACTTCACGCGCGGGTTTATACCTGAGCAGACATAGTGGGAAAGGGCTGAGGACGGCACCTCCTCCGCACCACGGCACTGCACATGACACCACGCCCTCCCGACGTACACCAGTGGAAGTGCACAATGATGTGCAAGCTCACAAGGCCTCTCCAGGCTGCCACTCCCGGGGGCCAGTGCACAGGTGCAGGGTGGGGGCTTTCCCCACTGAGGGAGTGGAGGTGTGGCAGGGGCACCTGCTGCGACCCAGGTGAGCCCCGCCCCACTGGGACCTTCCCCAGGCCAGCCTAGTGCTTCCGAGTCAGGCCACGCAGGCTAGCCCACTGGGTCCTCTTCATCCCCTATTTGTCCCCACAGCTAGGTGCTTGCTCTTGGAGAAGAGTTTCAAAGCAAACACACAAGCACAGGGTTCCTACAAGATGCCAGAGGAGACCCAGTGTGTGTGGCCAGGAACAGACCTCAGGAACCACTGTACCACGCAGACACTGAAGGCCTCAAATACGCAGGAAGAGGAAGTCCCTGCTGGCCTTGCTTGCCTGTGGGTGCCGCTCGGGCCAGGCCACCCCGCATTGCCACCCCAGGGCCACAGAGGCGCCCAGCTGCCCCTGCCAGATATGACCTGGCCCGAGCTGCTCCACTGAGATGTGTGGCAGATGCCCAACAAACCTGAAGAGCAGCCAGGAGGGAGCCTGCGGGCCGCACAGAGGGAGAACCGGATGGTGGCCTGCACTGAGGGCCACATGGGAAAGCAGGAGACACTGAGGCAGCTTGGGCTTGTGAATGCTGGGGTGAATTGGGGAACAAAAAGCAGGAGACTTGGGGGCTCAGCCTGCTTAGAGAAAACACTGGGGAAAACAGCTACAGGAGGCAGTGAGGAGGGTGCAGGCGGCCTCTCTGAAGGCTGCTTTCTGCATCCAGGAGAATGGCCAGCAGCCAGGGAGACGCGGACCCAGGGTGGTGGGCGAAGTTCCTCCACAGCTCCACAGCTAAGACCTAAGGTCCTTGGGGTGGGGCCAGCTGGAGAGCAGGAGTGCTCTGCCTCGGGTGCTGTGGCCCTAGAGCACTACTGCGCTGCAGGCAAGGCCCTGTGTGTTTCAACAGTGCAGAGGGCTTTCCGCATTCCCACGTGCTGGCGGGGACAGGCACACTGGCCAGCCTTACCTGACCAACACGCTGCACACAGGCACTGAAATGCCACAATGTGCCCCATGAATGTGCATGGTTATTATGAGTCAGTTAAAACAAAAAGGAAGCTGGGCTGTGTGGCACAGGCCTGCAGCCCAGCACGGCTCCTCCTGTGGCAGGAGCATTCCTGCAAGCTCAGGGCCAGTGTGAACTGCACAGCGAGACCC
>NW_004524791.1:1808631-1812169 GCF_000260255.1 Octodon degus
GCTCAGGGCCAGTGTGAACTGCACAGCGAGACCCTGTCTCAATAATACACACACACACACACACACACACACACACACACAATATAAGGGATGGAAGTGTGTATCAGAGGCTGGTGCTTGTCTAGCATGTACGAGGCCCTGGGCTGGGCTCCCGGCATCTGCAAAAACTAAAGATAAATAAAATAAATAATAAAATTCTTGGTGCCATACAAAAAAAATGTCTTGAACCATGATGGGCTAGAAAATGAGGTTGCTGCCGGCCCGAGAGAGCAGAGCCACACCCGCTCTCGGGCTGCACCCCTGCGCAGCACAGGGACACAGCTGGGCCGCAGCTGGCACCCGAGCAAGCGCAACGGCAGTCACTGCACAGCACGCACCGGCAGGCTCGGCCCGCGACCTAGCCCCTGAGGACACGCAGACGAACTCACGCTTGGCATAGACATCCCGGCAGGACACGCCTGTGATCTCCAGCTTCCGCAAGTTCTCACAAACGCCGTACTCTGCAAAAGACACACACACGCAAAAGGTCAGACATTACAAAGCCACAGAGACAGACGGGGCTGTGGCAGGGAGGCAGGGACAGGTGAAGCCCCGGCGGTGGCAGGTCTGGTCCCAGCTTCCCCAGACTTCTCACTCGGGCACCAAGGCAGCGCTTTCCTATCTTCAGCAGCTCCACCTTCTGGGAGACGATGACCCCCTGTGCCCTCAGTCTCAAACGCAGCCTGTCAGGCTGGGGTTCAGAACAAGGTGGGCAGGAATCCAGCTGTTTGGAGACAATACCTCATTCCTATGGAAACGGTCAGCACTGGGAAGGGGTCGGGATCCGGGTGGCCCCGGGGCCAGGCCAGCCCCAGGTGCTCAGCACTGCCAGCTCTGTGCCAGTCAGCCATGAGGCTGGGAGAGGCCGTGCATGTGACAGCACCGCCTACTTCAGCCTCTGCAGCCCCTTCGTCACTGCCACACCCCCAGCCACCAGCCACACATCCCACCAATCCCGGGACTCCCCTGGCTCAGGTGAGACCCGCCTGGGCAGGGAACAAACACCCAACCGGCCCAGCCCACAGCACACACTGCTGGCCGCCCTACGGCCCCCACCATCAGCACCAGCACTGCCCCCGCAGGGCCTGCCATGAGTCATGCTGCTGCAGGCCAGAGGACACTCGCCTTACTCGAGGCAGCAGGAGCAGAGCGGTGGCAGCGTGGCTTCCCACAGGGGGCCTCAAGGGCAGCCGACCCAGGGTCCAAAACTGACGCCAGGTCACATAACACACCCTCAGCGGTATGTGGAGGGTTGGGGGCATTGGGATCCCCAGGCTCCAAGGTGGCCCTTGCTGAGTCACCCCCGGCGCAGCACCAGACCAGGGTACTGGGGCACAGCCAGCAAATCCTGACAGTGACCCCGAAGGCAGCCAGGGAAACCGAGGCCCCACGAGGGCAGTGATCGGAGTACCTCCACAGATGCCTGCACCGTGGCCACAACGCAGCCTGAGAAATGTGGTGCCTCCGCTACTCAGTGCCAGCACCACACAGGGAGACAGCCAGGTCCCCTCAGCCCAGCCCAGCCTCTCCCACATCTGCTGCTGTTTTGTGTCACAAAGTCCCAGTCCCGGACAGCAACGCCCTAACCTAGAACACGAAGCCTGAGCCTGTCTCCGCACTCCTGAGAGAAGGACGCGCTGGCTGGCGGCCTGCCAGCCATGAGCGATGCACAAGCACCCTTTCCCTATGGGCGCCTCGCTCCCTGGTCCCCATGACAGGTGCTCCCAGGTGGAGGAAAGTGCTCCAGAGGGCCGCAGCGTCCTGTCCCTGCACTGTCGCCTCTTGGGGAGCTGTGCGAAGTGAAGTTGTTTTAGTTTTAGGGTTTTTCCCACCAAGTGCTTACATACTCTCTCTCTCTCTCTAAAAGTCCTCCCATGCCCGTTGACTGTTCTGGCTGAATCAGTGTCCACATGTGGCCCCAACACAATCACTCTGGCTTTGGGAAGAAACAGCCTCTCGCGGCGCAGGACCAGTGTGCAGGCCGCATGAGGACATGCTACAAAGGCCCACCAGCCCTCCTCGGGGCAGCACTGGCAGCGACATTCACGGCGTTTTTTATCACACTGTGTAAGACAGGAGAGGCCTTCTGGAGCTGCTTCAGAAAGTGGCAGAAACAATGGGCTCAGCGTGCTAGGATCATGAGGGAGGCCAGCGGCAGCAGGCTTCACCGCCGCATGCCTGCGCAACGCCAGAAACATTCACTGTTTCTCCACCGTGCTGTGTGTATTCATGTGTCTGTGATTTTACTTTTTGTAGCACAAGGGACTGAACCAGAGCCCTCAGACTGAGCTACATGTCCAGCCCTTTTACTTTCAGACAGGGTCTAAGTTGCTCAATTTCCCAGGCTGGGCTTGAACTTGCCATCACCCCCACCCCAGTCGGCTGAGTGGTGGGGTGACAGGCAGAATACACTGTCCTTTAGATTTGCCTTCCCTTTGTCTCAACAGTGGCTCATGGGAGATGACGCCAAGCCCACTCACCCACATGGGAGGCAGAGCCTGTGTAGTGAGATCCTATACCAGATAAGTAAATGATTAATAATAATAATAACTGTTGTGTGTTGTGATCAGGTTCTCATAAGTCACCAAAAATTAAGATAATTAAACAAAAATCCCTAGGGTGGGGAGAAACTATTGGTTAGGACCCCAGGTGATGAATAAGGAGGATCCAGTCTTTGTTCACTAATGGGAGGTCCCAATCGTCTCTACAGCCTTTATAGGAGACACCTGAAAACTGTTGTTCAAAATATGCTACTGTAATATGTTTACATTGACCATTGTCAAATGGTTAAGTTTTCTAGAAATAACACAACAAGGTTTTCTCACTTAAAGATGCTCTGAGTCAGGCACAGCGGTGCATACCTGGGATCCCAATACTCAGGAGGCTGAGGCAGGAGGATCACGGCAAGTTCAAAATCAGCCTAGGCTACAAAAATGTGCTCAAAGCCAGCCTGAACTGCGTATCAAGACCCTGTCACAAAAAGAAAAAAAAAAAAAAAAAGTGCTCTGGTATAAAATTAAATTAAGAAATAAAACCATTTATATCACCACAATGATTGTTACTAATCTCACGGTGCACATCATGTATCCACACCGTCTCGATACAGAGGGCTTCCACACTGCAGAACTGGGTTTGGGGTGGTATTTTCCTCTCCGATCCAGACAGCCGCCTTTTTCTTGTGCTCTAGCTACTTGTGACAGATTCATGCCAAGAAAACATGAGGTCACCAGTCAGTAACGCGTGTAATACGCATGTCACGTAGGTGCCACTACACTCAGAGATGTTCAGACTTGAAGCAGTCCAGGTAATGTCACACACTTCAGTGACATCGACTAAAGGACAACCAATTAGGCGTGAGCATCATATGCAACAGACAACTGACGAAAAGTGCTACTCTCTGTGATTATGGACGCGTAAGTATACTACAGCAGTGTCACCACAACTGTCACGCTAAAACATTAGGTACGGCTTTTCATCTCAGTTTTCCTGTGTCTAACAG
>NW_004524791.1:1814291-1825168 GCF_000260255.1 Octodon degus
CTTTGTATCTCAAGATGCTTTATATTCAGATAAAACTGTAACTCTAAGCTCACTCCTCCCACTGTCACATAACACCATTAACATTCTCTTCTGGATGTTCAACGCCTGAGGTTTAGAGGTCAAACACGACAAAGATGGACTTGAGGACAGCCAATATTTTGATCCTCACCCTGTGAGGTCAATGAGGACCAGGACATAAGAGAATCTCTGCGGCAACCTCCCAAGAGTTGGTGGGTCCCAACCTTCTGACAAGGACATGGTGGGACCACAGAGGAAGGAGATCAGCAGTGTACAGGACGCCTGAGGAGGGCCACACAAAGGAGAACAAAGCCCCAAGCTTTCACAGAAAACAGTTTGATCAAGCAGTGGCCATGACTCAGCCAGACGGCTGGCACTGACAGGAGAACTGAAAGGTGCTATACTTGGTTCCAAGGTAAATCCTGAGACTTAATTGACCTTGATAAATAGCAAGAAGTTAATTATAATTAATACAGATATACTTTTAACTTGGTCTTGAATATTCAGCAGAAAAATATGACAAGTTGAACAGAACAACGCCATGGGAATATGCTAGCTACAGAAGAGGCTCGAACCACTGACGCCTCCTAACAGTTTCTGGCTACCCTCGTAACCAACGGCTGGCTGTTATAGGCTGATGGACTGCACGGGATTAAGTTGCTGAACGCAGGGACCTGACATCCTTGGACTGGAATCTTTAGCCTGACCAAGCTGAGGTTCATGCAGAATGGAAAGGGTTCCAAAGGAAGGCCTTCACAGGAAAGGCCTGGCTGTGGACGCCTAGGAGTGGAGAAGAAAAGCTTCCACAAAAAAGCGCTTCCGCAGAGTCCTCCGAACACAGGCCCTCTGCCCGCAATGGACACATATCACCTACAACCACAGCACAGCAAAGGAGGTGGTGTGGGGCGCGGCCAAGCAGGGGACGACGGCACACACAGGCAAGGCAAGGCCAGCCGCGAACACGAGCGCCCAAGGCGAGCCAGACAAACACGCCGCCCGGCCAGGCTCCCACCGCTCGCAACCCCGTGCGCTGCACGTCGGGCAGCTAGGAGCGGGGCCCGCCTGACCTCAGCTCTCTGCACTCCGACTCTGGTCTTCAGTTCTTCATCCCCCACAGTGCTCTCGCTCAGAAAGCCCAACAGCCACACCGCAAGCAGCAAGCAAGAGCCCTCTCCCTCGCTCCCTCTTGCCGCTTTTGCTGTCTTCCACCAGCATGAACTGTTAAGCCTTCTGCCATGCCACCCTGCTATGGAGCCAGCTGAGTACGGACTGAAACCTCCACCAACTGTGAAATAAATAAACTTTCCTCCCTGAACGTTGGGCATCAAGTCTACGAGGGCCACACAAATTCCTGTGTTAAGCAGTACATTCCAGTGGCTGGGGACACAACTCAGCAGCATAAGCACCCACCTGGCAAGTGCAAGGTCCTGAGTCTCATCCCTAGTACCGCAAAAAAGAAAAAAAAAAAAAAAAAAAAATCCAAAAAAGAGAATTTGATGCTACGTTTCCCAAAACCAAGGAACAAAACAAGGAATTTGTGTGGCCCTCATATATTGAAAGAGTGGTCTGACATTTTTCTGTGTGCATGCCTGGCCTGCCTACCCCCAGCGGTGAAATTGAGCGCAGAGCAAGCGTGGATCATGACACCATTCTGTAACTAGGGTTGTGCTGTGAGAGAGGTGACCCGTCCCTTTTACGGCCTACCTGATCCTCACGGGCCGCAAGGCATTCCTGAGCTGACCTGCTCCCAGCGGGGAGCTGCTGCCTGGAGACAGCTGCAGCGCAGGTTGGCCGGCCGTCCACCCTACCGTCCACCCTACCGTCCACCCTACCGTCCACCCTACCGTCCACCCTACCTACGCATACCCCTCTCTTCTCCAGCGCAGGTTGGCCGTCCGTCCACCCTACCGTCCACCCTACCTACGCACACCCCTCTCTTCTCCAGAAACTCAAATTCCTAACTCTGAATTGTGTTTCCAAAAGCACAAGCTACAACTAATTCCCGCTTTAACAGCCACTTTTAAAGGAGGAAGCACTGGTAGGAAAATTAAACCAATGACCACGAGACCTGAACACCTGATCACCACTTCTTTGAAAGAGAGAAAAAAAAAAAAGGACAGACTGGAAGTGGCTGAAGCACTTCCCAGCCTCAAGAGACAGAGGCAAGGCACGCTCAGAAAAATCCTGCTGCGGGCCCTGGGCGAGAAGTCGCGGAGGCATGTCTGTTGTCTCCCTACTCAATACGCTCCAGGGGACCTCCCTCAGCAGCAAGACAAGGCTACGTTTTACTCAACATCCACGCTGCAGAAGCCATCTCCGTGTCTGTGACATAGTTATGAAACCAAGGTAGAACCTGTACTTGGCGTCCAGCAAAGGCGACTTGGACCTTCTTAGCAAGAGTACTCCCCCCTCTGCAGGCACGGTGACGAGCACCAGGCACAGCCAGGAGACGGGGCCGTCCTGAGAGCACGAGTGAGCCAGGAGTGTCTCGGAAATTCACTCCTGAACCGACGTGTTTTGCTCCTATACGTGCTTAGGAAACAGCTCCTTCTGATGTCACCCAGAGGTCAGCTCTGGCCACTTGGTCTCAGCTTTCAACCTCCCATACCTGCTGGACAGGAAATGGTGCCCACACACGAGGCAGGGACGTCACCTTCAGGTGTGTCTTCCGGGATGGTGAAATCCATCTGACCCAGAGACGAGGTATGTGCTCCTTGTCTGCGACGACTTCCCTGTCTCGGTGCTGACAAATGCTCATTTTCTATGGGCTCAGCCTGTTGCTGGACAGGAGAGAGGCTCAGACAGAGCAGGCCTGACCCTTTTCAGAGACTCGCTCTCTCATCCTTAGAAGAAACAGCCTCCCAAAAGGGGGAGAGTACGAAGTAACAGAAACAGCCCAGCAATGAGATCAGAGAAAAAGAAGTTGCCTCACGCTCAGGGCGAGCAGCACGCGTGCCCCCAGTCACTGCGCTCTGCCTGGCCCGGAGACGGCCCCTCACCAGATCAGACCAGAAAGGAAACTGAGGCGAAGCAGGCTCAACGGGCCAGGTAAGGACAACACTAAATTCAGGAACCAGTAAGTCCATACACAAAACAGAAATACAGAACCCTGCCTACAAAAATAAAATGCCCCAAAAGAAGGAAAAAATGCAAACATCTTTTGTAAATGGAGGGGCGAGAGACAGAAAACAAAAAGAAACAAGATATGCTGCATGTAAGTACAAATTCCCTACGATGAATGTGAACGTTACGCATATCCACAATGTACTAATACAGTCTGATTGGGGAAATCTTTATTTTTTTATTTTATTTTTTATTTTATTTTTTGTGGAATGAGGTATTGAACTCAAGCCCTTGCACTTGCCAGGGAAGTGCTTATTCTACTGAGCCATCTCCCCAGCCCCAGAAATTTTTAAATAAATTAAAAATAAAATAACATGTCACAGAAAAGGAACAACATAATCTTTCTGTGCTCTCAACTTAAATTTATCATCATTTGAAATAAAGGCACAAGGCCAGGGATATAACTCAGTAGCACAACAACTGTCTGGCAAGCACGAGGTCCTGATTTCAATTTCTGGTGAAAAAAGAAAAACAAAACAAACAAACAAAAACCAGGTATGGTGGCACATGCCTGTGATTCTAGCAGGAGGCTGAGGCAGGAGAATCATTGTGAGTTCAAGACCAGGTTGGGCTACAAAGTGAAATCAAGGCCAGCCTGAACTGCACAGAGACCTTGTCTCAAAAAGAAAAATAAAAAACACATACACACGCATAAGCAATTGGCAAATAAGAATGACAAGTTCTGATTACATAAATGAATCATAATCCAGAACCCAGGAAACAAAAGCAAATCCTTACCTCCTTCCAGTTATCTCAGTGGGACCTCCAAAATAGTACAGGAGAAAAATTCAGCTCCAAACCTTCCAAATGTCAGGATATACTGATTTTGTGTTCCCAGAAATCAAAGAATGCATGCTAGGAAAGAATGGAGGTAAGTGTAGGAAAACTTTTGAAAGAATAGTAGGAATACCTCCTAGGAGACAGGCAGGGTTCTGAGTGGGTTATCAATAAGTCCACTTCTCTGAGAAAGTTTTCTGGAGCAAAATCTCCAGGTGGGTACAATTATTACAGACAACGAAGCTGGGTAGAACTATTGTAGGCAGTCAGACAGGGCTGGACCCTTGAGGAGGTCTGTGCAGAAGACAGGAACTAATGGAGACTGGCTAGAGGCACATCTAAAAAGGACTGAAGTCAAAATGGCCACATTTCCATTCTTCCGTAAGGAATATTCGGAAGCTTGAGATTATTGGTTATCTCTGCTTTGAGATTTCCCATCATCTCACCGGGGTGGGCCATCGTTTCCCACCCACTGAGACTAGGACTAAGACCACCAAGACCAAGCTTGGACTGCCTAGTGAGACCAGTCCAAAGAAACTGAGAAAGAAGCTGGCTGCTGTGGCGCGTACCGCTAAGCCCAGCTCTCGCAACAGTGAGGCAGGAGGATCGCTGTGTAGCCTGGGCTCCACGGGGAGATCTTTCCTCAAAATACAAAAGGGAAGCGCCAAACACCACCTAACGTCGTCTGGCGTTTTACAACTTTTTGGGCCACTATTCATCAAGATTCTGCTTTTCACCTCGGGTCCCTCTTATTTAACGTGGTTATAAAGTAAAGCTTCAATATCGAGGACTTGCTAAGGCCCTTGTCCTTGCCACACTACCAGAAGCTGTTGCATCACACAACAGAACCCATCTTCACTGTCTCCTTCAGGTCACCAGGGTGACACCTCTGGATCAGGCCACCACTGCTGGGCAGGAAGCAGCCGTGGGAAGAGGGACCTGCAGCCCCTCTGCATCTCATAGTTAAGAGCAAGGAAGCAAAGGCCCGAGGGAGGGTGTGTGAGGTGGAAGAGAACAGAGAAGGGAGGAAGGCGACAAGGAAAACCACAACTCGTACCCTCAGACTACACCGCCAGGACTCCTGCTACCAAGGCTACCTGTTTCTGTACTCCCTGGGTTTGCTTCTGCTTTTTTTCCAGGCCCATCACACCAAAAGCTCGTAAGAATACTCGAAGTCTACCCTACAAATCACCTTAGTTGATAAAGAAAAAGAATGTTAAGATAAAGGAACAGGATGAGAGTTCAAAGTATTTTTTAGGCAGAATGTTAGATCACCCCTCTCGATGATGATGGTGGTGCTGGTGCTGGTGGGATACATCCTGCCCTTCTCTTCAACTAGCCATTATCTATCTGTGAATGGCCCGTCCTCCCCTCCAAACCAAACCCACAAAGGAACTTCCTATAGAATCACAAAGTCCACAGACTTCCACCCACACATAAATATGTATTTCCAGCTCCATTTTCTCATTTTTCTTTCTTTCTTCTCCTTTAAAAAAATAAATAAAATAAATAAATAAATAAATAGGGTCTTGCTATGTACATTAGCCCAGGTTGGCTTTGAGCTCATGACAGTCCTCCTGTCTCAGCCTCCCAAATGCTGGGATTACAGGAGCGGTTGAGCTAGCCTTGCACGCCTAACTCTTGAGGCCCTACATGTTATTTGTGTGTGCACATTTAAAATTCAGTCTAATACATCCCTTTATGCCTCTTAAAAAAAATTCTAGCCCAGCATGGTGGTGCACATCTATAATCCCAACACTCAACACTCAGGAGGCTGAGGCAGGAGAACTGTTGCAAATTCAAGACCAGTCTAGGTTACAAAGTAAGCTCAAGACAGCCCAGTGAGACCTTGTTTCAAAAACACAGACAAACACACAAAAACCTCCTCTGGCGGCATCACCCACACCTTCGGTTAACCCCTGCTTTGCTGAGCATGAGAACCGTATTTCTGCATGAGGCACCGTCTGAGCTCCATCTTGCAAAAGTGCCAAGCTCCATACTCCTACCAAACAGTGAAACGCAAGAAAAGTGGGCACTCTGTCCCAGAGGCTGTGTCCACTAAGTAGCCAGGCGAGAGCCTCCTCCCCAGAGAATTCCTCTGCCACCAGCCACTTGGCAAAAGCCACATCCCGCAGCTCACATCAGCAAGTCAGGAAGAACAGAAACAGCATTTTCTGCTGCATTCAATATCAACATCAATTGTTGGTTTTTAATTTCTGTTTTGTCACAACGATCCAACATTAGAGAGAAACGTATGGATGAACTTCACACCCACTTCTGACTTACAGCAAATCAAGACATTATGCCAATTTTACCCCAGCTGGACATGAAAGTACTTATTTTCAATGGCAGGCAAGTAATAAATGGCAGGCCCTAAGTGGTGGAGAGGCAGGTTAGAAGCTGAACCACAGGGGATAGTCAGATTCTGCCAATTGGAGGGAAAATGAATATATGAATACTTCCTCTTGTTGGACTCTATCTCCGGCAAATTTTGAGTGTTCTGAGTTAGGATTAGGGCCTGAGTTTCCACAACTCATTAGCCTTAGGCAGACCTACTGGAATCAAGCAAGTGAACCATGTCAAAATCAGCGCCCGTCTCAGAGCCCACCAGCGAGCACAGCACTAACCAGACAACAGGCGGGCAGGGCAGAGCGGGCACTCAGGCTGCTGGCTCTGGGAATCGATGGCTTATTTATAGCCCTCTGCACAGGCAGCTGCAGGGGCCAAGGCCAGGCCAAGATTCGTCACACCCTGGCCACTGGCCACCTGATTTGCTTAGTCACACGGTGACATCCCACAGGGCAATGTACCCAGCCTGTTAGACACTTGGCCCAGCATCAGGTCAGGCCTGGCTTCACCGCGGGAACTGGCTTTCACTGGCCTCACGTGACGGCCTCAATGTGTGGGGCGGGCAGGCCACTGTCACTCACTGGACACTCGGGCATGTGACTAAGGGGTCCCCTCCCTCATCTTAAGTGCCTCCAGGTGCCCCCTCCCCAGCTTCCCTCCTCCCCAAGAGAGCAGGGAAATGCTGGCCAGGACACCTCGCGGCAGGGCCAGCCCAGGTCCCCCCACACGCACTGCACGTGGCGGTCGGAACACACAGTCCCTAGGGTCAAGTTGAGCAAAGATGAGGAGGCAATGCATGCACCCCCCTGCCAGACACACAGAACACTGCTGGAAATGCTCCACAGCTGTGGGCCACGCCCCTAACCTCGGGATGAAGGAGGATCATCTCAGCATGCATCGAAAAATCCGTGTCTCCGATTACACTTGACCCCTGAAAATTTCACAAGTCACTGCAGATGATATAAAGCACAAAGACCTACCACAAAGGACTATATGTGAGGAGACACTCTGCAATATGTGAAGCAGAGATCTACCCAGATTACAAGAATGAAGACCATAAAACAAGGAAAAGTCACAGAAAACAAGACAAAGCCTAGACACACCTGATCAGGAGAAATGCGAATAGTAAATCCAGGTGTGAAACATGCGTACACACTAGCAACTGGGTAAATGAAAGCAAAGCACTGCTTTTCACCTAGATTGGCACTACTTGGTTTGATTGATTTGATACAGGGTCTCTCTACACAGCTCAGACTCAGTGCTCCTCCTGTCTCAGCCTCCCCAGTGCTGGGATTACAGGTGTGTGCCGCCACACCCGGTTCCAGGGCTGGCACAACAGCACAGCATGCGGTATTAGGGATCGAACCCGGGTCCTCATACTTGCCAGGCAGGCGCACAGACCACTGAGCTATCTCCCCAGTCTCCTTTGGCTGGTTTTTAAAGACAGATCATTAGGGGCTGGTGAGATGGCTCAGTGGTCTAAAGCACCTACTTGGAACAAGCTTAGCAAAGCACAGGGACCACAGTTCAATCCCCAGCACCACATGCCAGCCCCGCCCCCTGGTGGGCTGAGCTGGCCACACACACACACACACACACACACACACACACAAATAAATGTTAAAAAAATAAATAAAATTTTTTTTAAAAAGACAGGTCATTAAAGCTAGAGAAAGCAAGGTGGAACAGGGATTACATGGGTGAGCTTGCAACTCCTGGAGCACCAAGGGCACCTGCTATGTGCAGCCTGTCCCTTGCAGCCCACCTTTACAGACAGGCATGCAAAGAGATGAAACTGCCCTGGGAAATAACCATGTAGCCTCTCAGAAAACCACACGAAGGCCCAAGATCCCAGCTACACCACTTAGGATTCTCCTCAGAGAAATGCAACCAAAGATACCAGGGGCTGTCCGCTGGCCTATAATGAAAACGAAGAATAAAGCAAGTGTCTCCAGTTGTGGGCCACTATACAACATTTAAAAGGACTGAGCTACCAGAACCCAAGCCACGTGCAGTGGTGTGCACCTGTGGTCCCAGCTACTGCAGAGGCTGAGGCAGGAGGATCACTTGGACCAGAGAATCTAAGGCCAGCCTTGGCAACATCGGAGTACCCTTCTGCAAAAGACACAAGATGACAGAGCATGAACTACAGTGACTTTGGACACTGTGAGCCCACAGGTGACGCCACAGATCGGCCATTATACAGGTGTACACATATAGTTGGTCGTTTTTGGTTTGTTTTTTTTTAGAAAAAAATATTTGCAAAGCATGTGTTTAATAAAAATATCTGTATCCAGAATAGTTTTAAACGGCCTGAAAAATGCGCACTATGAATAGAGAGTTCTTAAATGGGAAAGAAAAAGTGACCAAAAGGGATCTCAGGGGCCGGGGAGATAACTCAGTGGAATAAGTGCTTCCCTGGCAAGCGCAAGGGCCTGAGTTCAATCCTCGGTTCTGAGAGAGAGAGAGATCTCAGCATTAGCTGAGATAATGTCTTAAAAATGTGGGCCGGGGAGATGGCTCAGTGGAATAAGTGCTTCCCTAGCAAGCGCAAGGGTCTGAGTTCAAGCCCCAGTTCCGGAAAAAAAAAAAAATGTATCATGCACCTGTAATCCCAGTTCTTGGGAGGCTGTAAATAGGCAAATCACTAAGAATCTGATCTAGTAGTGAGACCCTGAATACCCTGTAGACCTTCCCCTAATATACAAAAAAGAAAACAAAATGTAGAGGCGTCAGGTGTGGCGGTGCCCACCTGTAATCCCAGCTACTTGAGCTGCCCAAGCAGGCGGGTTGCAAGTTTAAGGCTGGTCTGGGCAAGTTAGCCACACCTGCCACAAAATATAAAAATAAAAACGGTTTGGGAAAGGGGAAGTGCTGGTGTGGCTCAGTTATAAAGCACTACTAGGTGTTTTAATAAATAGAAAGGGGCAGGAAGAGAGCACAGTGGCTTAAGTGCCTGCACGGCAAGCGCAAGGTCCTGAGTTTAATCCCTGGTACAAAAAAAAGGAAAGAAAAGAGTAGAGAGAGAGAGAAGGAAAGAAAGAAGCCAAGTGACAAAAGATTAACAGTTACTTACAGGCAATCGATAGCTTTACCCTTTTGTAATTTCCAAACTCTAGCGGCCTCAGATCACCTGAGTGAACAAGATGCTCTCTCTGCTCGGGGCGCCAGGGCGCCAGGAGAGCCTGTGGAGAGCTACACATGCAGTGAGAAGGTGCTGAGGGGCTTCCACCTGTATCCTCCACATCTGTCTGCATCCTGCTCGGCCCGTGTATATTCCCCTCACGCATTCTACGACCTTATCCTGAACTACACATCAGTTCAGCTCACTCTGTGGCATACCTATAAATTTTGATCACTCACACACACAAAATCCATTATCCGGTTCTTAAGTGCAACTGTGCACCTCACAGCTCCTGAAGGTCAAAGGGCCCCGAAGACACATGATGGACCTGAGTGTGACAGGTGGGAAAAAAAGCTGAACATTCCTTGCCCTCATTTTATTTTATTTTTATGTTAGTACAGAGTCTACAGGGTCTGCAGGGTCTCACTACATAGATCCGACTCGTAGTGATTCTCCTGCTTTCAGCCTCCCAAGCGCTGGCCTTACAGGCGTGCACCACCACGCCCAGACTCCTTGCCTTGCTTTTAAAATGTAAAAGCCGGTCTGTTGGTCCATCCAGGATAAGGAGCTAATAAGAAATACTCTTACAAGTTTGTAAGATGAAGACAGATACCCTAAGAGAAAACGTGTCAACTAATCAGGAAATTTTAAAAAGGTGCATAAAACCCAAAGACATGAGAATCAAACAGCCGCCACTTCGGGGTGGGGCTCCACAGCTTCATCTCACTCGACACCGATGCCACCCACGGGGCAGCACTTGTCCCCTCACCGCACAGCCCGGGAGGACCTGCACAGAGGCTTCTGCGCGCAGCCTTCCTCGGGTGCGAGCCCAAGGGCTGGATGGCCACAGCAAAGCCCTCAGTGCCACCACGCGGCCCCACTTTGGGACGTGAGCCCTAAGATACTTCCCCACACCCTCGAGCACAGAGGTAGGGTGTGAAAGGAGTGATAGAAAGCCCAGGGCCAGCCAGGACGCAGCGCGCGGAGCCGGGTGTGCCCACTCTGCAGGTGAACACGCCCAGGGCAGCAGCGGGCGTGTGCGCGGGACGAGAGGCCCCAGGGAATGCTCAGAGCGCCTTAGCTTCGCCGCGCGGGTCTCCGACGATTCACACTTTCTTCCTTTGTTGGGATGTTGGTCACCTGTCGTTTTTACCTAAATACGACTGGAGACGTGTATCAGGGGTCCGACAAGGCGGGCGAGCCCCGGCCCACGCGTCCCCTGGAGCAGCCGCTCCCCGCCCACTCCGGCCCCCGCTGCCACCCGGGAAGACGCACCCAACCTTCCCGAGCGCGCACCCCGGCCCTCTGCAGACGCAGGTCAGCAGGAGCTGAAACCCCTCTCAAGCCCTTCTCGGCTGGGCCCCCGAGTTCCAGGCCCAAAGGGGCGCGCGCGGAAGCTCGAATCCGAGGAAGCCCGCGGGCGACTCGCCTGCCCGCCTGGGTCCGCGGCGGCCTGGCCCGAGGCCCGGCCCCCAGCCCTCGCCCG
>NW_004524791.1:1825648-1828517 GCF_000260255.1 Octodon degus
CCCCGGCCGCGCGGGCAGGGGGCCCAAGCCCCGCCCCGGAGACCACCAACCTTGCGCTGGGGTCATCCGCGAAGGTACCTGGGGAAAAAGTCCCGGCTGCCCGAGAGCAAAAGATAGCGGATGCCCCGTGTGAGGATCGAACTCACGACCTTCAGATTATGAGACTGACGCGCTACCTACTGCGCTAACGAGGCCCCTGGTAGCAGCCTGGCGCCTAGACCTTTGGAGAGCCGACCGGAAGAGCAGCCGGCGGGTGGCGCAGCGCCTCGTTCCGCGGCTTCTCTGCCCGCCCGCGCCTAGCGATCGCCCGGCGCTCGCGCCCTGCGCAGAAGCGACACCACCCTGTCGGATGCCCGCTCTTCGCTCGCCTGTTTAGTTCCCTGCGCACCTGTTCACCTCTGTACCTTTTCACCTGCCTGTCCACCCGCCCGCCCGCCCGCCTGCTCGCCTGTGCACCTGACGCTCACCGACGCAGGTGCACGCTCGGAAGGCGAGGCAGGAGTGGCGCGCACAGCCTTCTCCCGCGCCCTTCGCGCCTCGTAGGTTCTCCGTGGACAACTTATTTTAAATTAATAAAACGCGACCGTAAGGTGCGGCTCCCACGTGGCCTTTCCCGGCCTGCCGCGGTGGCCCCAGTCCTACCTGCCCCGGGGAGGGGAGGGGGCGAGTGAGCCAGACCAAGTGCCGCGCAGCGCCCTGCTCCTTCTACCCAGGGAAATAACGCCAAGCGCAGCGGGTTCGAGCTAGTCCTCCGGGCCACACCTCACGGACTGCCCTATGCCTTGCGTGTCACCTCCCCACCTGAGCCAGGCTGGTGCCAGCAGCCGCTCGCACCCAACCGACTCAGACCTCCGCACTTGGGCAGGAACATCCCCCCCAGATGTGTGCACCCTGTTCCGCCGGGCCTCTGGAGGGGTCCCTTCTAGAAAGCACGCGAGGGACACAATGGTCCCTTCATTACAGATCCACTTACTGTTTTATTATAAGCGCTTGCTCGTCAGCAGCCTCTCTGGATACATCCCTGTCGTCTCTGTGCCAGCAAACAATGTCACCATGAATGTTTGTTTGACTGGATGTTTGTTAAATGAAAAAGAAGTGCAGGCTAAACTAACGGGCAACATGGCTTATGAACCAGGCCAATGCAGAGAGGCTGGTGGGCTCAGACCGCAAGAGACGCAGGCTGAAGGAAGCCAAGCACAGAGCTGCTTGACTTAGTTAATTGGCAGGCCTTGAAGTCATTGTGTCCCCGGGGCTGGCCTCCAGCTCACAGGATTACAGGCACCACGCCCAAGTGCACAACTAGATGTTTCCAGAATGCCTGACTGTCCTGTGTGCTATGTTCTGGGTCTCTAAATTGCAAAGTGGGCCCTTGCCCTGTGCATTGCGGTTCATTAAAACAAACGGAAAACATACCTACCCGGAGAATAGCCTCACACTAGGCGCTGGGTATAAAACATAATTTTCCCTAGAGGAGCTTAGAGTGTGGCGCACACAGGATAACTTGGCTGAGGCTTCCTCTTTAGTCCACAGTCTTGACTGAGCTGTGCGGGCCCCCGCGACATTCAGCGCATGCGCGTCTGGAGCTAAGCGTGCAGCAGGCTTCTGCTCGGTGGTGAGACTGCATCTAGGGGCCGGCGCAGCTCAGCTGTGGGCCGTGACCAGCCGTCCAGTGGCCCTAGGTTCCATCCCCGCTCCACACACGGGTGCACACAGCCGGTACAGGGCACTCAGACAGCCAGCCACGGGAGGAAGGGCCCTTGTGGGAGAACCAAGAGGGCCACCGCTCGCCCCCAGCTAAGGCAGCGTGGAAAGCAAGCTAGGTCTTGCGGGCGAAGGCAGGAGGACCCTGGAGAGCCAGGAGGCACTGGAGAAGGGCGCAGGGCCGCCAGAAGGAAGGAGAGGAGCGCAGGTTGCACTCCGGCAGGTGGCCAGGGAGGCAGGCCCAGGGATAACGCGGAGCCCAGAGGAGCTGCTGGGACGCCAGCTCAGCTCTGCGCGTGCGCGGGGTGTCAAGGCCCCGCATGCGGACGACTGTACCTGGCTGCTGTCCCTTTGGTATCTGATATTGAGAGGTGACACTGGGAGCAGCCCGGCGAATGTGTGACTTCGCATGCACTACTGCCCAACACAAAACCGCTTTGGCTTTCTTGCTTTCTTTTCTTTTTCTTTCTTTTTGAGACAGGGTCCCCCTGTGCGGTTCAGGCTGCCCTTGAAGTCACTTCGTAGCTCAGGCTGGCCTCGGACTTGCAGAGATCCTCCTGCCTCAGCCTCCCACATGCTTGGATTAGGGGCGTGCACCACCACACTCGGCTCATTTTGCATCATTTTAAAAAGATTTTTCTTTCACAAGGCCATTTTAAAATATCAAGGTAGGTGTTGTTTGTTGACTGAAACTGGTAACGGTGGTGCATAAAGGGGTGCATGCTGAAGGGCTGAAAATGTTTGCCAAGTGGGGGTACGCAGTGGCAGAAAAGTGCCCGAGAAGCCCTCTTCAGATGCGTCCTAAACGCGACTGCAAACCCTTAAACAGAACTGCACCTTTACAAGCAACCACAAAGCGGGGTGCATTGGTCATCCTTCTAGCTCAGCCTCCCAGGGTGCTGGGGTTACAGGCGTACACCCCCACCCTTGGTCGCAAAAGGGAACTCTTAGAACTGGTAATTTCCAAGGAAATAAATACAATGTACTGTCGGGCTCATTTTTCAATTAGTTGGCAGAAAAAAGAGGCCGCTGGAAGTGTTGTTTCCTGGGCTTGGAAACCGGCAGCGCGGTGCCCGTCCGCCAGTGCGCAGACGCGGCTTCCCGGCCGGCGGGGGAGGGGATGACGCGCCCCGAGGCCCGGCCTGGCCGCGCTGCCCCGGGCGCCCTC